>NW_027266297.1:3440000-3830000 GCF_022045235.1 Haliotis cracherodii
ATGTCATGATACATGACCACCATCATTGGTTAACCCTACCACTTCACTGCCTACACTGCTGCAGTCAGTGATGATGATGATGATGATAATGATGGCGACGATAACAATGATGACGATGATGGTTTTGATTATGATGGTTTATGGTGGGGATGATGATCATGATGATGATGATGATGATGATGCAGAGAGGATAATGATGATGAATATGTTGATGAGATGTGACACTGACATGAGGAGGACCTTGACATGAAGAGGACGTTGACATGAGGAGGACGTTGACTTGAGGAGGACATTGACATGAGGAGGACGTTTACATGAGGAGGACGTTGACATGGGGAGGACGTTGACATGGGGAGGACGTTGACATGAGAAGGACTTTGACATGAGGAGGACATTGACATGAGAAGGACGTTGACATAATGAGCATGTTGATGCAAAGAATGGACAAGATGAGGATGTTGGTACTTATGATCTTGTTGAAGTTGATGACGTTGATTTTGATGTTAATGTTGTTGATGATGGTGAGGATGGTAACAGTGAGGATGACGTTTGTGTTTCATGAAACCTACACAAGTATGATGTGGGCAGACATATCAGTTCCTGCCATGACAAAGGGACATAACTCTGCAGTCACTGTGGAGGTCAGCAGGTATTGCACCAGGAACTGGTGTGCCCCAGTAAGCACCTCCATTGTTACCAGCCAACCAGACGGTGATCTGTCTCACTCAACGCTGGGGCACTGGAGCTGTACCAAGACAGCTTACACCACATAATCCTTGACAGGACAACAATGGCACCCAAACTAAACACGTAGCAAACATTTGTTTGTTGTTACTGTGTAAGAAATATCGCCTTTAACCATTTAAAATACGTGGAAAGTCAAAACAAAAATGTTTACAAGCTGGAATGTTGATATGGGGAATACGGCTGTACAGGAAGTTTGGTTGATATATGGTGTCAGGATGTCCCCGAAACAGTCGCTTTACACTGTTTATTAGATATTTCCCTATTCCAGCTTTCAGAACATATCCCTTGTGTATACGTAACCATTGATTGAACTTGTCTATGGTCTGACTGCAATACATTGACAACAACTTTATATTTCATAGTTATCATCAGATAATACTGACAGACATGATGAAACAATAACATCTAAGAATGGACTACCATACTTTTCCGTTTATGGCGGTATAAACATAACTAAATCAGTGTGCATACTGTGTAAATGCACGTAAAGTGTAAGCAGACGTTTTCACGTTTCAAGTCCCATAAATGCCAAAACATATTGAAGGCAATCCTCATAAATAAATATTTCAGCAATAATAGCTTCATAGACTGCTTATTTATTCATTAACATACAAAAAAATGGGGAATAATGACATGAAATCCATGATGTTGTTCAGCACAATTACGATACAACCCATTATATTATTGGTCAACCAGAAACAGAACTCCATTAGTGGTCGTGGCCTATTTGTTATTCGGTTTATGGAAACATAAACACAAAATGCTTCATTAACCAATCAAATGCCACAGTACCACTTGCAATTTATTTATTTACTGTTAAATAGTTTCATTTGAGCTGATACAAATCAAAGAGACCTGTGGGTACTCTTTCAGAATGTGTCACGGGACATGAAGCAGACACGAAGCAGACACGAACCAGGTGCATGTCCCACCCTTAATCAGCTCCCTAAAAACCCAACCCATGAAGATTCTGGGGTAGAATAGGTCTTCAGCAACCCATGCTTGCTGTAAAAGGTGACTATGCTTGTCATAAAAGGCGACTATGAGATCGGGGGGTCAGGCTCGCTGACTTGGTTGAAACATGTAATCGATCCCAATTGCATGGATCGATGCTCATGATATTAATCACTGGATTGTCTGGTCCATACGCGATTATTTACAGACCGCCGTCATGTAGCTGGAATATTGCTGAGTGCGGCTTTAAACAACAAACCAACCAGCCAACCAACCCTAATAACCCAATGGGATTCCACGTAGCAACAGAAGGCTCCAGCAACCTCTGCCTTCTGTAAGACATGCCTAAATGGTTTGGGAGGTCAGACTTGGCGACTCGGTTGATTGCATGTCATTGTATCCCAATTGGGTGGATCAATATTCAGTGTCCCGACTCGATATTTACACACAGCCGTCATGCAGCTGGTATAGTACTGCATGAAGCATTAAACAACAAACAAAAAGACTCAAACAAACGATTAAAAGAATAATGTCAGCCTTTTTCTTCATATCGATACTTGCTTAGTAATGTTTGTTTATGGTCTATGCCAAGATCAGCAATATTCCAGCTATATGAGAGCAATCTGTAAATAATAAAGTCTGGACCAGACAATCCAGTGATTGACATCATGAGCATCGATAAATGCAATTTGGATATGATGGCATGCATCAAACAAGTTAGTGAGCCTGACCACCTCTTACGACAAGCATGGGTTGCTGAAGACCAATTCTACCCCGGATCGTCATTGGTAACTCGAGAAGATCAAGTGTTTGACTGTATACAAAAATGTACAGAAAGTAATGAACTAAATAAAAACAAATGTAGAACAGACTCTTGTTTATTTGGTCACATGACCCATCTGCCATTTTCAACATGAGACAAGCTCATGAAAATTTACGGATTTTCTCCAAATCATTTGGATTTTCTCAGGACAAACTAGCTGAAATGGTTTGGCTAGCAAACCCTCGTCCTAACTTACAACTAAAACTGAGGACTGTAATGGGAGCCAGTGGGAGCCAACTGACTCTTGTCGGGAAGTGGTTTCATGTGGTATCTGTGCCCACAACCACCGTGACACAGGAATCGATCTTCATATTACAATGCCCTCTCTCCTCCCTCTCACACCTGTTCAACCTCAAGCTCTATTAAATTGGTCTTTCTAGTGTTATGACAGATTCCAGTAAATGTTCCCATGCCCCAAGCAGCTGGGTCATCACATCCTTCCTCAGGTAAAGAAAAACAAATGCCTCAATCTCCTCTCCAGGATATTTCTAATAACACTCATATAATAAGTTTATACAGATCAAAGTTCATTTCTGCATTTTTGTCAACAGGTGACATTTTCCCCCAAATTCACCTTACTATGCTATCGCATCCAATATCAAGACTATTCAGGCCTGGTGACAAAATCTTCTTGTAACAAATACTTGAGAAGCTGAAAGATTGACATCTTGACTTCAAGTGGTTCTCTTAGCTGCTCTAAACGACAGTCAGTGCCATATCTGTTGATGCCTTGTGTAGAGCCTTGTTGATTATCCCTATCCAGCTCCCACAAATACAACCCCCCTCCCCCCAACCCCTCCCCCACCAAAACAAGGTGATCAACGCAGACATGTTATCACCAAAATACTTCACTCAAGCCACAGTGTTACAAATATGTATGTATGGTCATGGCATAGTTACTGACAGTTAAATGATAAAGTTTATCTGCTTCTAACTGGAACAAGTTTAAGCGGAAGGGCACACATGTCAATGTAAGTGGCCTGATGGTGTTTGAAGGTGTGACCTGTGCAGGTTGCAGTAGCTGTGGACAAGTCATTGTAAATCTGTTTTTGATGGGATCACTTATCCATAGACAGCCCCAACAATAGATCCAAAGCTGCTCTTTAACATAATGAGGTGATTGTCAACAATCTGTTAGGCCGGAGCTTATAATGCAGGTATGATTGCCTTGTTTGCTGTTGGTCAGAGAGTTGCAGCTGTTACCATGTGTCCAACTGCTGTGGTGATTTGTGCACTGTTCCCCAAGTCAGACATGATATCTGATCTGAGACCTATTCCACCTACTCACTCACTCACTCACCCATCCTCCTATCCACTCACTCATACACCCATTAACTCACCCACCCACCCACCCACACACCAACTCACTCACCTATCCTCCCATTAACTCACCCACCCACTCACTCATCCATTCTCCCACTCACTCACTCACTCACCCATCCACTCACTCATACACCCATTAACTCACCCACCCACCCACCCACACACCAACTCACTCACCTATCCTCCCATTAACTCACCCACCCACTCACTCATCCATTCTCCCACTCACCCACCCACTCACTCATCCTCCCATCCACTCACTCATACACCCTTTAACTCACCCACCCACCCCCACATACCAACTCACTCACCTATCCTCCCATTAACTCAACCACCCACTCACTCATCCATTCTCCCACTCACCCACCCACTCACTCATCCTCCCATCCACTCACTCATACACCCTTTAACTCACCCACCCACCCCCACATACCAACTCACTCACCTATCCTCCCATTAACTCACCCACCCACTCACTCATCCATCCTCCCACTCACCCACTCACTCATCTACCCATCCACTCACTCATACACCCTTTAACTCACCCACCCACCCCCACACACCAACTCACTCACCTATCCTCCCTTTAACTCACCCACCCACCCACCCACACACCAACTCACTCACCTATCCTCCCATTAACTCACCCACCCACTCACTCATCCATCCTCCCACTCACCCACTCACTCATCTACCCATCCACAACCCATTCACCCACTCACTCACTCACTCTCATTCCAACAAGATCAGAGGTCTTCACTCTATATATTCCAAGTATTGACTGAATAACAAGCTTCAACTACTACCTAGTAATCAAATCTAACTAACTTGTGTGGACACAGTCAGGTAATGGGACTACACACACCTAGCAAGGCAAGGTCATGCACATTACCTTCTCAAGAATGACAAGCAGCCTTGTGGAACAAAGGGAACATTCCTCTCAACAGCTGAATAGGCCGGAAGAAAAACCTAACCACTGTTCTGACAAGTGATCTTTCCCCTGTCCACGCTTCATTTCACAGTACACAGAGAAAACTTGTGTAGAGTACAGGGTCTACTTGCTGTAGCCATAAATTCAGACATATTGTCATTAATTGTGTAGTCAATTCTCACTGTAAGGTTGACTCATGACCAAGCAGTGATAGGTTTGATTCCCGATGTGGGTAAAGACCTTCATTCCTGATGGCCTAGACACCTTGTCTCTGAAATTAACTTATCTTACAGAAAAAAAACAGTTGTTAAATTATCTTAATACAAATATAATAAAAAGGAGCCCAGAGACTTTATTCATCCTGATACTGCAGTAATCTAGACTTGCCAAAAATTATAGACTGATGAAGGAGTAAGTATATACTCCAAAACGTTGTGTTCCTCATAATAAGAAGTTGACATCCATAAATTCTCTTCCTTATTATAGACATGCATGGGCTGTATTGGATATATGTGTGTCAGGGTCTGTGTGACAGACTACTGACGTGAGTGAGGTTGGCTTCAAGATGCCTTGAACAGAGTGTCAGTGATGGGGTCAACCTCTGTGCTCCCATCTCACAACATATTCGTCCTACGTCTGTAACAGTTCCACCACACAGCAACAAAACATGGAACAGAGTTGGGAAACACCTAAATAGTGTAACACCGCTGAACAGTGTGTCAGTAATACCCTGTTTATTTCTCATAACTGTGCCATTCCTTCAGCTAAAGTTTATGTCCGTGAGCGAATCCTGTCTTACTTCACACCAGAGCTTCTGATGACACTCATGGACATCATTCTTTCACTAGATTTTTATTGCACTCCTAAATGTGGTATGACCAATCGAAGCACACTCATATATAAACAGAATCCTCACAGAATGATGGTGTGATGCGCATTTCACGACACATCATCAGTCCCTGGTGTGATGTGCATTTCATGACACATCATCAGTTCCTGGTGTGATGTGCACCACGACACATCATCAGTCCCTGGCTGGTGTGATGTGCACCACGACACATCATCAGTCCCTGGTGTGATGTGCACCAAGACACATCATCAGTCCCTGGTGTGATGTGCACCACGACACATCATCAGTCCCTGGTGTGATGTGCACCACGACACATCATCAGTCCCTGGTGTGATGTGCACCACGACACATCATCAGTCCCTGGTGTGATGTGCACCACGACACATCATCAGTTCCTGGTGTGATGTGCACCACGACACATCATCAGTTCCTGGTGTGATGTGCACCACGACACATCATCAGTCCCTGGTGTGATGTGCACCAAGACACATCATCAGTCCCTGGTGTGATGTGCACCACGACACATCATCAGTTCCTGGTGTGATGTGCACCACGACACATCATCAGTTCCTGGTGTGATGTGCACCACGACACATCATCAGTCCCTGGTGTGATGTGCACCAAGACACATCATCAGTCCCTGGTGTGATGTGCACCACGACACATCATCAGTTCCTGGTGTGATGTGTACCACGACACATCATCAGTTCCTGGTGTGATTTGCAACACGACACATCATCAGTTCCTGGTGTGATGTGCACCACAACACATCATCAGTCCCTGGTGTGATGTGCACCACGACACATCATCTGTTCCTGGTGTGATGTGCACCACGACACATCATCAGTCCCTGGTGTGATTTGCAACACGACACATCATCAGTTCCTGGTGTGATGTGCACCACGACACATCATCAGTTCCTGGAGTGAGACTGAGGCCTCTGTACACGTGCATATTCTGAAGCGTCCCTCGCTCACAATCAAACAACATCACTAATCTTTCTGCCACTGAAGCTGGTCAGCTGTGCACTGAACACACTGGTTATTACTGTAAACTAATAAACAGAAGAAGTTGAAAGAATGATTTGGGGTTATAGATGGAATCATACCGTTTGATTCTTTTGATATCAAATATGTCAATATTTGTCAACAAAAGTTGGAAACGCCTTTGCCAGCCTAAGAGTTGTAAAGCTCTCATAGACCCGTGGTGATACAGGGGATATGGACAGACAGGGTGAGGTTCTCTATGGCAGCAAATGCACTACACCAGTACTGGCACATTACACACTGTGTGGAGAACCATCCCAACATCACTTGGATCAAAGGGACTCAATGAAAGCTTACAAACAATAAATCAATTCCAGAATGAATAAATCATCTCCACTTCTTGATGTTCATTACATGCAATCAAACATTGTAGCCTACATTAGGATCTCCACTCACAGACTTGCACATACCACTGAATTCAATTCGCATCAATGTATTTCATATAGTATCACAGACTTGCATACAGTATCACTGACTTGCATATAGTACCACTGACTTGAGCAAAGTATCATTGAATTAAAGTTGTATAATTGAACTACATAGTGTATCCCTGAACTGCATAGTGTATCCCTGAACTACATAGTGTATCCCTGAACTACATAGTGTATCCCTGAACTACATAGTGTATCCCTGAACTACATAGTGTATCACTGAACTACATAGTGTATCACTAAACTACATAGTGTATCCCTGAACTACATAGTGTATCCCTGAACTACATAGTGTATCCCTGAACTACATAGTGTATCCCTGAACTACATAGTGTATCACTGAACTACATAGTGTATCCCTGAACTACATAGTGTATCACTGAACAACATTGTGTATCACTGAACTACATAGTGTATCACTGATCAACATAGTGTATCCCTGAACTACATAGTGTATCACTGAACTACATAGTGTATCACTGAACAACATAGTGTATCACTGAACTGACAGGAACTACTATAGATTACAGTGAGAGAGGACTGGGAACACTCAGCTTTCAGCAATACTCCAGGCGTGTCACTGTGGCCCGTAAATAAAGTCTGGACCAGGCAAAGCAGTGACTGAAAGCATGAGCAAGAATCTGCCCGGAGGGATGACATCAATTCCCATCATGTTGCAAGTCAGCTCATTGGACAAGAATGGGGTACTGGAGGTCTACTGTTCCCAAAACTCCCAAAGGAAATGCTGCAGACCCAATATGTCAGAGGACGTCACAACCTGTACTTTCAAGGGGAGTTGATCCATGCAGTCTACATGACAGGCTAACACTCTTACCATTCAGCCACCCACTGCAACCCTCAGTGCTGGACTATAGTTGGACTATAGCTGGCCTCAACATGGAGCCTTGCAATAACTCTTTGCCAACAGTTCTACATTCCACCTGCTCTCCTCAGAGTCAAGGTGAGACCAAGGCGAGTTTAGTCTGTTATACTGGCTAATTACTTCACTAAAACTAGACAGCTCGTCACTGGTGCATGATGAGGATGCCATGAGAAGACAGACAGAGCCCGGACACACAGTCTACCTTCAATCAATGAACACATGACAACAGTGTAGATATAGAGCGCCATGGTGTTGCCTCATCACCTGGACACATTCTTTCACTGACTGGGCCTCAGCATTCATTCTAGTGTGTGTATGTATAATGGTTGACTTCAGCACAATCATTAATATGAGAGAGAGAGAGAGAGAGAGAGAGAGAGAGAGATGGAGAGAGAGAGGAGAGAGAGAATGAGAGAGAGAGAGAAAGAGAGAGAGAGTGCGAGAAAGAGAGAGAGAGATGGAGAGAGAGAGAAAGAGAGAGAGAGAGAGAGAGAGAGAGAGAGAGAGAGAGAAAGAGTCAAAGAGAGAGAGAGAGAAAGAGAACATTATTCCTGACACTGTTATACTTTACACCCAGCACAATTGCTAACACTGCTTCAGGGACTGATCAGTCAATCTTGAAGGAGGTGGGTGTGCCTGGAAGTCTTGCAAGACACACACTATTACTTCTGTCACTGCTTCAAGAGACACACTATTACTTCTGTCACTGCTTCAAGAGACACATTATTACTTCTGTCACTGCTTCAAGAGACACACTATTACTTCTGTCACTGCTTCAAGAGATATGCTATTACTTCTGTCACTGCTTCAAGAGATACACTATTACTTCTGTCACTGCTTCAAGAGATACGCTATTACTTCTGTCACTGCTTCAAGACACACACTATTACTTCTGTCACTGCTTCAAGAGATTCACTATTACTTCTGTCACTGCTTCAAGAGACACACTATTACTCCTGTCACTGCTTCAAGAGATACACTATCACTTCTGTCACTGCTTCAAGAGACACACTATTACTTCTGTCACTGCTTCAAGAGACACACTATTACTTCTGTCACTGCTTCAAGAGACACACTATTACTTCTGTCACTGCTTCAAGAGACACACTATCACTGCTTCAAGAGACACACTATTACTTCTGTCACTGCTTCAAGAGACACACAATTACTTCTGTCACTGCTTCAAGAGACACACTATTACTTCTGTCACTGCTTCAAGAGATAAGCTATTACTTCTGTCACTGCTTCAAGAGACACACTATTACTTCTGTCAATGCTTCAAGAGACACACTATTACTTCTGTCACTGCTTCAAGACACACACTATTACTTCTGTCACTGCTTCAAGAGAAATGCTATTACTTCTGTCACTGCTTCAAGCGATACACTATTACTTCTGTCACTGCTTCAAGAGATACGCTATTACTTCTGTCACTGCTTCATACAAAAATACATGCGTGATACAAAAAAACGGAAGAGTGGAACAATTTGAGTTGCCACAACACATTTCTTTCGCACATGTCCAGTGAGCATTTACACAACAAACAAACAAAGAGGCCAAATAATTTTTACAGTATTTTATAGAACAATTGAGTTTCTTCAATAAAATCCCATGTCCCCCAGAATTTCAAAAAGGTAATCCCTAATGTTACAATGACAAACATTGTTGCCTCCCTCAACAAAGCTCCACCATAAAGACCTATGTCAGTACATATAATCCTATGTCTCCTACTGCTCCAGTTAATACGATCTATAACACTGGGACACTGGGCTGACCAACTGGAGCATGGCAACAGACTAATGGCAGAAATATGGAACAGTGTGACATGCAGGGCCACCTTCTTATAACCACAATGCACTCCGCCTGAACACCATTGCCAGATCTGAGACACAGGGCCTTGGAGACATTGAATCTCCTCTCTGTCACAGGAATATTCAACAATAAAACTTCAAACTGAGAGAGTTTAGTTCAACGCTGCTTTGAACAATGTTTCTTGTATCTCACAGCGTGTCGGATTAATGTGGGAATAATGACAAAGTGATGCAACTATTGTATCAGATTGGTTTTATTTACTTTCCATCAAAACATATCTGAGTGAGTGAGTGAGTGAGTGAGTGAGTGAGTGAGTGAGTGAGAGTTACGTGCATTCAGGTGTGCGTGTGGCTGCTTGTACTAGTCTGGCCTAACTCCGATTTTATAGTACTAGCCCACTGAGATACCATGCTGCAGTTTAACATGAATACCCCACTCAGACACAGTATACTGACTCCAAGACGACCAGGCCTTGTTTTAGCCCCTTAATGCCGAGCGCCAGGCATGGTAACAAAAGTATCATTTTTTAAAGACTTTTGGTATGACGCATCCGGGGATCGAACCCTCGATTTTGCGCTCTCCGGGCGGATGCTCGAACACTAGACCATGAAGGTGGTCTATGGTAACTGGAAGCACAAACAGGGTGGGTTGTGCGGTGGCAAGTCACACTAAACACCTGGTGTCCAGACATCTGTACAGGCCAGGGTGTCGACCTGTAGAGGTGTACACAAGCCAAGAGCTGACCAGTCACATGGCAGCATTCTTTTACAAGTGATGAGAAATGTTGTTGCCTCTCCCTGATTGTTGCCTTGAGTTGTAAAGTGTACAGTGACAGGTGACATGATCAATACATGCACACAAGGTCCCTTCATCATTCAACACCTGTAAAGTGTACAGTGACAGGCAACATGATCAATACATGCACACAAGGTCCCTTCATCATTCAACACCTGTAAAGTGTACAGTGACAGATGACTTGATCAATACATGCACACAAGGTCCCTTCATCATTTAACACCTGTAAAGTGTACAGTGACAGGCAACATGATCAATATATGCACACAAGGTCCCTTCATCATTCAACACCTGTAAAGTGTACAGTGACAGGCAACATGATCAATACATGCACACAAGGTCCCTTCATCATTCAACACCTGTAAAGTGTACAGTGACAGGCAACATGATCAATACATGCACACAAGGTCCCTTCATCATTCAACACCTGTAAAGTGTACAGTGACAGGCAACATGATCAATATATGCACACAAGGTCCCTTCATCATTCAACACCTGTAAAGTGTACAGTGACAGATGACTTGATCAATACATGCACACAAGGTCCCTTCATCATTCAACACCTGTAAAGTGTACAGTGACAGGTGACATGATCAATACATGCACACAGAGGTCCCTTCATCATTCAACACCTGTAAAGTGTACAGTGACAGGTGACATGATCAATACATGCACACAGAGGTCCCTTCATCATTCAACACCTGTAAAGTGTACAGTGACAGGCAACATGATCAATACATGCACACAGAGGTCCCTTCATCATTCAACACCTGTAAAGTGTACAGTGACAGGTGACATGATCAATACATGCACACAACGTCCCTTCATCATTCAACACCTGTAAAGTGCAGCATCAGCACCAATACCCACAACCTTCTCCACACCTGAAGGTGACCATGATTGTACACTGCTTTCAGCAACATTCCAGCAACATCACGGACGGGGGACACCAGAAATGGGCTTCACACATTATACCCATGTGGGGAATCAAACCCGGGTCTTCAGTGTGAAAGCTTTAAGCACAAGGCTAACCCCACGCCCTCGCATCCATGCATCATTAAGCCAGAGTCGGTGATACAAACAGTTCTTTCGGGGCAAATATGAAACAGTTCATGGAGATCAATACACCCACAAAGTAAGCTGATCATAGCATTAAGAGACAGACTCTATTTGTGTCTTGTTACCAGAGTCATAATTCATGGCCCAATGCTGGCAACTATTGATGGATTTATAATCAATCAGTCATATCTTGTGTAAATATTTCATTGATTAGTTAATAGAGATGGAGACAGATATCAATCAGTCATATATGGTATTAAACTGTTATTTGTTACATGTGACACAGGTTTCAATACAGCATTATTTGTACATGTCAATATGACATTCGGCCCTAGATGTACCTTGATCTAGGATGTCTTTAGTTGCCATATACGGCGTCATATTAGGTTAGCAGAAACATATTAGGCAAGGTGTGAGTAAGGCGTGAGCCGAGCACAACAACTAACCTAATATGACTCCATACATAGCAACTAAAGACACCATAACAAATTTATTATGCCGAAAAGTTGACACTTTCAGGTATCTTTGTCGCACATGTCAAAATGAAAAGTCGACATTTACAACTTGTATAAATGACAGGACCAGTACATGTTTCCGATACAACGCTTTATTGTAAACACAAACTTTAACAATAGGAAAATTTTGTTTGTGACGTCATACTATATTATGTTCTATGACATTGCTATTTGTAAATCACTGTCCTCGATTGTGAGCTTTTTTTCTATAATTTTTATTAATATAGTCACGAACGTGGTTTAGTTGAGAATTACATTACAATTGATGACATAATAACACAAAACAGTTTTGAATGACAAACTTCTGTACCATATGTTTCGTGTGAAGTAAGACCGCCTCCGTGGTCTTGTGGTAGAGCATCCGCCCGGAGAGAGAGCGGAAGGTCCGGGGTTCGATCCCGGGCCACGTCATACCAAAAGACGTTAAAAGATGGTACTTGTTGTTACCCTGTCTGGCGCTCGGCATTAAGGGGCTAAAACAAGGACTGGTCGGCTCGGAGTCAGTATACTGTGTCTGAGTGGGATATTCATGTTAAACTGCGGCATGGTATCTCAGTGGGCTAGCACTATAAATCAGAATCAGTCCGGACTAGTACAAGCAGCCACACAAACACACACACGTACATGCACGTCGCTATATAAGTGCAATAATCTTGGACGCGACGTTAAACCCCATTTCACCTCACCTCACCTCACGTGAAGTAAGTGAGGTGGGTGTTGGAAAATCCAAAATGGCTGTTACTGACGGTATTCAACATTGTATGTACATGCTGATATGGCATTCAACACTGTATGTACATGCCGATATGGCATTCAACACTGTATGTACATGCTGATATGGCATTCAACACTGTATGTACATGCCGATATGGCATTCAACACTGTGTGTACATGCTGATATGGCATTCAACACTGTATGTACATGCCGATATGGCATTTAACACTGTATGTACATGCTGATATGGCATTCAACACTGTATGTACATGCCGATATGGCATTCAACACTGTATGTACATGCTGATATGGCATTTAACACTGTATGTACATGCTGATATGGCATTCAACACTGTATGTACATGCTGATATGTCATTCAACACTGTATGTACATGCTGATATGGCATTCAACACTGTATGTACATGCTGATATGGCATTAACTGCCGTCATATAGCTGGAATAATGCTGAGTGCGGCGTTAAACACCATACAAACAAAACAAATTATATGGCATTCAGCTTTGTATCGACATGCTCATATGGCATTCAACTTTGCATGAACATGCTGGTATGGCATTCAATACTGTCAGATGAAAAAAAAACAGATTCCCATTTCACATGATTTTAACTCCACCTCATCACAGTATGGCATACACTCATTGTGTCCTTTGTAAAGAACCAGACCAGATATTGCTGTGTTGAATACAGTGGAATTTAACACACCATTAGGTGACATAAGGCTCGGTTGTGTCAGTAATTGAGAATGGATTAACAGGTAATGAACTATCTTTAAACATTTAGCACGGAGATGAAATTATTTCTCCATTAATGCAAAACTGAACTTGCACCTTTCAACACTTAAGTACCTAATATCATTAGAACGCTGCATTTTGAATAACTTGGAGCAGGGGTGATCTAGACATTTAAGCCACCATAATTTGTTGTGCAGATTTGCATCCCTTTGGTACACAAAAACCAACAATTGCCCTCATTGTGTTTCTAGGTTTGTCAACCCCATACATGAACTCATTGGTTTAAACGTCTAAGACCTGCATCACTTCAGGTTTTCCTCCCATATTTAGCTGACACGCTGTGATAAAACTGGAATACTGTTAAAAGCGGCGTTAAACCCAACTCACTAACTCACTTGAACAACTGAAGATAAACCTAAAATCAAAGAAAAATACCCAAAATGAATTTTAAAATGAACAAAGTATATGTTTATGTACATATATTTACAGCCATCTTTTTCCTCATACTGCTCGGCCAGTTTCATGTAATATTTATGGAGCACTCGATCCCCATGTGTGTATTAGAAACATGATGGCTGTACCTGGTAACGGATCATAAACATTACATATCTCCACACACCTTCCACATGCTCCCTGCGTACATTGAAGTGTTTAATTTATAGGTCACACACACTGACATTCACAAGGCACAGTCTGTTACTCGAGACATTTTTATATTTCAACAACAAACATATTTATTCACTGTAAATTCAATATCAACTTTCTCTGTATTGAATATCTACATGTACCTATATATATGTGATAGATTTATGACAGCCAAATAATAGATTGAGAAAAATTTGATAAACCATGG
The DNA here is from genome assembly GCF_022045235.1 of Haliotis cracherodii. Lineage (NCBI taxonomy): Eukaryota > Metazoa > Mollusca > Gastropoda > Lepetellida > Haliotidae > Haliotis > Haliotis cracherodii. The sequence continues at coordinate 3,454,490 of NW_027266297.1, forward strand.
CATAAAATGTAGTATTTCAATCATGATGATTGTTGCATAAACTGGTGACATAACAGAATATAGATAGAACTGATTAACATAAAGGAAACGATATCATAAAAGGAAATAGCATGGCATCAAGGCTTTGTATTCATATAGACTGTAAATAATAATGACAAAAAGGAAAAACTTTAAACAATTGTAAAAAAAGACACATAATATATGTGACCATTTTGATATGACGTTTATATTCAACATATTGAAGCGCTGCCATCCAGCTGTTACTGTAAGTAGAGGCTACCACTTCACTGAGATTGATCCTAAGAGCTTGGCACAATATTATTTATTTTACCACTCACAAATGTCATTTTATTTGTTGATATGATGATCAAACAGCAAGGAGTTAACAGATTAATCGTCAGTTCTACAGCCCAGCATTCATACATTCTTCAATACACAGGGATTGTCCAGAGGCCAGGTGGAATGGGGCTAAATGTTGGGTCCAAGATTATTGCTCTTGTATAGCGAGATACCATGCCGCTGTTAACATGAATACCCCACTCAGACACACTATACTAACTCCAAGACGACCAGTCCTTGTTTAAGCCCCCTAATGCTGAGTGCCAGGCAGGGTAACAACAAGTACCATCTTTTAACATCTTTTCATATGACACAGACAGGGATCAAACCTCGGAAATTCCGCTCTCGGATCGGTTGGATTGTCAAGAATACCTCAGCAGTAATGCAACTACACACAAGTGTTTGTGGGGGGGGGGGGGAGGAGGATTATTCTTGAATAAGATTCCTTAACAGTCGTGGTCCTGCCCTTTAATTTGTTTGAGAAACTGTAGTGAGAGTATATTGATATTTCCTAATGCTGACACAATGAATTAGCAATAAAGCATGATAGGACCTGCGGCCTGTATGGCCCCGCGTGATATAACCCTGTAATCTGCTTAGTGTGTAATAACTTTGGCGTAGGAGGAATTCTGCAGCGCTGGACAATGGCCCTTGTTATTTTTAATCTATTGACATTATAAGGCTCAGTGGCCAGTGGCCACATAAGAGAATAAGCAGTTTCGAATATCTGCTGAAACAGATTCCAGGGCTGTAAATAGTTCAAATAAGTAATAAAAAAATTATATGAATGGATCTCTGGAAATCAGTGATGACAGTCCTGCTCTATCGGTTATAATCAGCAGCCGCTGTCACAAGTTTTAGTAAAAAAGTAAGTGTTAGGTCTCTGTGTAATTACACATCCCTACATACACAACAGGGGATTTAAAAAAGAAGAATGTTTACATGTTCCATGCCTCTAAAGAAATGATACCCCCACTGAAAACTTACAGTAAACTACGGTTATAAAGGGACCACTAATTTTAGTTTGTTATAACCATAGTTTATTTTCAGCATATATACAGCAAATGGCTGACACCAAAAAGCCAGTTCGTTTTATCCATCAGTTTGTTATATGCGTGTATGTTAAATACGTAGTTTACTGTACTTCAAACAAAACAAATTTTGCAAACAATAGGTTAAACTGCAAGACAACATATGTTACAGCAGGTTAATAAGACAAGCTTCACTTAGTCTTAATTAATCTGAAATGTCTTCTTTATTATACCCAACTGACAATGACATTTTTCGCAAAAAAATCTGCCAAAACAAGAAGAATAAATTTCCATAACTGCAACATACAAATTGCATTAACTTGTTAGTAATACTGGTTATTACTTAACGAAGAACATTATTAACCAGTTAAGTCCTATTTCACAACGAAGCTGGATTATGTTGGGCATGACATTATAGGAATTTATGTACAAATTGATCCCCACATCAATACAAAGTTGCCAACCATAACAAAAACATTCATCTACCATAGAGGCTGAAGCCCGTCATGCATATGATGCATAACTCCACCTCAACTCCACATACTCAAAAAATACATTTTCCTTTCCCTGAGAAACCAATATCGCCTGCTCGACTACATTAATTTGTTTTGTCTGAAAACACAATTTTTTAGAGAAATTCATTTGATTAGGAAAGACATCCTGATTAACCGAATCAGACTTGCCAATAAAGGCATATTTTATTCATGGATTTTGCCTCCATTTTCAGAAACAACTAAGCTTCATCTCCAACATCATCAAGAAAGTCTTAGATTAAAAATATAATGTGTCACTCTGTAACCATATCTTGTCAACGAATGTGTCAGCCTGAGGAATGGAGTTTGCTAATTAAGCAAAACAGTATCATCCACTAAAATGCCGAGTTAGATGTTTGTAAATAACTGTGTATCAACTATTTATCATATGTATTAGTGATGAATATTGGGGTTCAAACAGCTTTTTCATAAGTATCATGGTACTCACCGAACATTGGCTAAGGTGTGGCGCCGATTCCGGAGACGCTGCAGTTGTTGTAAATGAAGGTCTTGGATGCTCCCTATCTCTCCCTGCATGGTGATACGAAGTTCCTCCACACAATATAATCCCAAATATCCTTCAAACTTGACACTACCTTGGTGATCAGGTGTTAATCAATTAACACAACCACGGTCTTCAGGTTATGAATGAATAGAGCTATAACGATTTATCGTTCTTCAGACTAATCTCAACTGACATAAACACAATTGTCACTTGCATATACACGGAGCTAGACTACTATTTGTTATTATGCATAAAGTATGGAAAGACTTGCAAATATCACAACCATAGAAAATGTTAATGTAACATCTATCACGTTTCACTGTTAACACACTAAGCTCGACTTGTATTTTACACTTCACATTACATCACTATACAGTGTAGCTTAGCAGTAGCTGATGTGTATATCTGCCGATCAATCAAAATAAGCACAGAGTTTGGTAGTATGCACAAACACTGTAAAGATCCACATACAAACAGCAGGTTAATGAGGAACAGGTGTGCCAGTCTCCCAACGATGACAGCACTTTATGTTGAGGTATCCACGACCGACGACTCCACTACACTACATCCACATCAGCACAGGCCATCTAATCCACTATCGAGTCAGCGAGTTGCGAACAAGAGACTGGTATTGGGTAGCTCCTGCATCCACAGATTCTCCTACCACTCCTCCGTCCCTCGTGGGCAGCCGGTGAGTGACGGCAAATCCTCCACCAGATTCTCAGCCTCAACGGCAGGGATGGCACTCACAGCATTGAAGGAATGCATAGTACTACGCTAGGTCGGTATTGACTGTAACACTGGGACCCATGCAGTCGGCTGTGTTTATGTTCTGGGGTCACGTGTATGTATGAGAGGGTTTGTGATAGACTCACTCTGTGACACACTGGCTCCCTGACCAAACCAGGAGTGCTAATACAGATTGTTTTAGGGTAGGCAGGTAATACTATAGAGGTCAGGGCAACAGGTCAGCGAATATAATAACAACACTGCTTGAACTTGCTGTGGTTGAATGACTGCAGAGGGGGCGAGTGCATTCCATACACAAATCTGAACACTAGCAGACAGCTAAGTTACAGCAGTATCATTCACTCATAAAACACTATGCATTGACACCAAACCTGTAAACAGTGAATATTCCCATTCATTGATCACTGAACGATGGGAAGTGTTTCTTAAACAGTCTTTGATACACAGCACCAGACTACCACCGTGTGACGTTCATCACACACGACTCGAGCAAACACAATAGCTTGCCAGGTATACCTGAGGCCGACAGGTAACACTTGTTACAGGTTCAGGTAAACACAGGTAATTCTCGTTAAAGGTAGATCTTTCTGATACCGTCAAGGAACAACATATCATATGAGGAAAAAAAAACTGCCAAGTGTATGAACATATTTTCAAGTTCAGGTGACCTTACATCAGGTAATTTACCTGTTGACAGTCGTCTGGCTGAAGAATAACACCTGTGCACAGGTAGCAAAGCTGTACTAATACACCTTGCCTGGTGCAGCTTCAACTTGCATATCTCCTGAGCTTATCAACTTAGCATGTAGCCCCTGTCAACTAGTATGATTGTACTATCTGTGAAAATATCATTGTCTATAATTGACGTCATAGTGCAACACTGAATTTCATTGTTAGCACTCAACAAACGCTAACTGGCAAGACGGTATATCTGTGAAAATATCGCTGTCTACAACTGATGTCACAGTGCAACATGTCTTCCAACTGACTTTCATTGTTTCATGTTTCCTATGTTTAAAGCATTTTTCAATGGCCTAAAGAGTTTTTTACAATATCTGGTAAAACAGCTGTACTGTCTTTTTTCATTTTAATAATCTTTTTTCTAATGAATTGTGAAATAAATCAGTTTACTGTCACATGTGATGTGATCACAGTTCAGGAAAACATCCAACATCAAAGCTGCCATCCCATCATAAGTCCCTTTCAAATATGATACAGGAAGCTTGGCTCAGGGTGTGACATTCCTAAAACTTATCCATTCACAAAACAATGACGATGGACCCTATACAATGTAAACACTAAACAGTGTACAAATCAAGGTAAATCAAGGTAATATAAGGTAAACTGGTGGGGAAACACCTGACAGGGAACTATTGCATTAGCACGCAGGTAAAACAGCAGTCGCCTCTCGACTTGAGTGGACCGGGGTAGACCTTCCTCCTTCAGGCTCACACACATCATCAATCACCCACAATTCCTCACTGCTTGTTCTTCTCAACTTTATCCTCATCAGTGTCGTTACCTATCTGTTAGCCCGAGAGATCCACGAGTCAACATTGAGGGACTCTGGGCCTGATGAAGGGGGAGGCTGGCGGAGTCTTGGGGGAGGCTTGGGGAGGCTTGGGAAGGCTTGGGGGAGGCTGGGGGAGGCTTGGGGGCTGGGGGAGGCTGGGGGAGGCTGGGGGAGGCTTCAGCCATGCTAATGTGTGTACACAAGATGTACACCAACATGTGTGTAATACTCCAGCAGCATAGCGAGGGGAACAAACGTAAATTGTCACTAATTGAAGATAGTGTTCTGTGAGTGAGTGAGTGAGTGAGTGAGTGAGTGAGTGAGTGAGTGAGTGAGTGGTTGTGTAAGTGGTAGAGTGAGTGGTTGAGTGAGTGAGTGGGTGGTTGAGTGAGTGGATGAGAAGTTGAGTGAGTGGGCAGGCGGGCGGGTGGGTTGGTGGATGGGCTCTTGGGTTCTTGGGTGGGTGTTCGGGTGAAAATTATATGCATCATCAACAAGCCTGACCACCCATTATAAAAAGTTACCTTTTATCACTAAGCTATAGAGGGTATGATTAGGTATTCGGACCATGAGGTTCCATCTTCAATTTGCATCTGAAAGGTCAGAGGAGTCCAAATGAAAGAGTCCAGCACAGGAGGAACAAAAAAATACCAGCATGTTGCCACACAATTCTGGCCATTTAGAAAAAGAAAGGGTCTTTGAAATAGAACAAATGTCATTTTCCGTATGTAAGGATTTTTTTCTTGAAGATATGACCTTTGATGTTCGATTCTGACAGTTTTTCACATGGCACAAGGGCAGGGGAGTCGTGGGAGCTGGGGGGGGGGGATTAGCCTGGACATCAGTTTCTACACAGAGAGGACAATCACAGGATATCAGCTGGCACCAGCAGGAGAACCAGCCGATCAGGGAACCAACAAAGAGACAAAGAAGACTCTATACAGGAGGGTGATAGAGTGAGTGAGTGAGTGAGTGAGTGAGTGAGTGAAGGGATGGAGTGAGGGTAGAGTGAGTGAGTGAGTGGTTGAGTGAGTGAGTGGTTGAGTGAGTGAGCGAGTGGTTGAGTGAGTGAGTGAGTGAGTGAATGAGTGAGTGAGTGAGTGAAGGGAGGGAGTGAGGGTAGAGTGAGTGAAGGGAGGGAGTGAGGGTAGAGTGAGTGAGTGAGTGAGTGAGTGAGTGAGTGAGTGAGTGAGTGAGTGAGTGAGTGAGTGGTTGAGTGAGTGGTTGAGTGAGTGAGTGGTTGAGTGAGTGAGCGAGTGGTTGAGAGTGAGTGAGTGAGTGAGTGAGTGAAGGGAGGGAGTGAGGGTGGAGTGAGTGAAAGGAGGGAGTGAGGGCAGAGTGAGTGAGTGAGTGAGTGAGTGAGTGAGTGAGTGAGTGAGTGAAGGGAGAAGTGAGGGTAGAGTGAGTGAAGGTAAAGAGTGAGGGTAGAGTGAGTGAGTGAGTGAGTGAGACAAAATTAAATCCTCTCTATCTGCTTCTCTGGTTTTTCATGTACTTGAAGACCTGAGTATTGATTAAGTATGAGGCTTTTGTAATGAAATCTGATGGAAAAAGTGAATAAGAATTTCAATAAACAGTTTTTGTAAAGAAATCAGTAAATTAGTAAATGAATATGAAACCAAATATAATGAACTTAGATGCATCATGAGACAAAATTATTGATGATAAACATAGCTTGAGAAGTAATGCATCAAACAAGTGCTGTGATCTGTCAAGCAATCACAAAGTGAAACTCTCAACTAAGTGACATCAGCTAATCCTAAATATGTCTGAGACAAGGAAAGCTTTCCTACCTAAAGTATGGCTGAGCTCCTGAGCTCCTAAAGTTCAATCACATATTTTTTCTTCTTTTAAAAATCTCTCAGCTATTTTCTGTCTGGAAGAAAGGAAATAAACCCATTGTAAACTTGGTAAGCTTGTCTCAAAGTCTTGTAAAGTGTAAGTCTGACAAATTAATGGTTTGGGGATCTATGCTTACCCGGTGGGGACTCAGGGTCCAACAGGAGCCCCGTGGTTGTTGAAGGAGTTAAAAGGGGATCGGGGGGTCCCAATGTGTGACCGGACTGATTGTATGTCCTCATACTCTCATCAGTGTTCATGCCATCAATCACTTGTTTGTCTGGTCCAGACTGGATTACTGACAGACGCCTGTAGCTGGAACATTGCTGTCTGTCACATAAACGATCATTATTCACTTTCTTTTGTCACAATGCTTAGCACTAAACTGTCATAGCCAGGCAACTGCCAGAGAGATTCTAAAAAGCATGAAACTTGAAATATTTCCACAACTGCCATGTGAGAGATTCTTAAAGAAAAGCGTGAAACTTGAAATATTCCCCCAACTGCCATGTGAGAGATTGTTAAAGTAAAAACGTGAAACTTGAAATATACCCTCAACTGCCATTAGATTCTGTAAGCAAAGCGTGAAACTTGAAATATTCCCACAACTGCCATGTGAGAGATTCTGTTAGTAAAACATGAGCCTTGAAATGATCCAAACTGCTTCCCATTTAATTCTTCAGAGGCCTTGTACTTCAGGGAGTTATTTTGGGAGATATAACCTCCAATTAATGTTCCGGTTGAGTAGCCTGGTCAAGGCAGGTGTCAGCCCATTGATTCAAGTTTCTGTACAAAAACACTTTTGATTGAATGCCCAGTGAAGCAGTGCTGGTAGTAATACCGTGTACATTACTGTGTATGTGGTATTATTGAGTATGTAAATTCTGTGTGATTGCCAATAGCGTGAGCAGGTTTCAGGATGCTATCCCTCTGCAGCATCAATCTATTAAAGTAGAATGTACCCTTGTGGTAGGCCATGACTGCTCTGCTGTACTTAATATTTTCCAAGATTATCTTACAAATGGATCTGTTCCATCAAAATAAAATGTCCTACACACAGTGCTGTTTCATCACTTTTCAAACTGCATCACTTTCCTGCAATCAAGATATTTTCTCGTTCTGGTTGATGAATGAGACAGAGGTTCAGATTATTTATCACCTGAAGTCCTACAAATGTGTCTCCAGGTTTCTATGGCAGCATCTCAGAAATACAGGAAGAACCACAGATCAGCTTTATATTCCTGTAGGTGCATCAGTATCACATCGGACGTTATGTTTGAGTGAGTGAGTAAGTGAGTGAGTGAGTGAGTGAGTGAGTGAGTGAGTGAGTGAGTGAGTGAGTGTAACTCCACCATCATCAGTATTTCATCTATACTCAACAACAAAAGTTCCTGTGACACCAATAGAGTTTGGTTTTCAATATTGTAGTACATGTATGGAATCAAGTCACAAAAACACAACTGCTACAGAAAAGCATGCATTCCATGCAAAAGTTGACTTTTATGCAAGCCCCATGCATTTCACTGCCCAAGAATGGGTATAAAATCATGTGCATTAACGGGATTCCATATGCAATGTTCAGCATCGTGCTGACAACAACCACTCAGAAACACAACAAAATTACGCAATTATTCAACATTACGAAATGCCACGCCTGTCCGAAAATTGAGCGTCTGCGAGCCATTGGTATACTTGAAACAGGATTGAGTTAACGTGATGTTGCAAGACAATTTAACGTCCACAGAAACACCATTAGGTGTTTGTGGCAAAGTTGGTAACAGACGAATGCAGTCAGAGACCATCCTTGGAGTAGTAGGCCACGTGTAACCAATAATCAACAAGAAAACTCGATTCGAACAACACACCTACGAAATCTCGTTTTCACCTCAGCCACAGCTATGGACAGATTTGAGTTTACCAACGTCGAGGTGACCGTTACGTCAATCATTGTGTCATGGAAGAAGATCAGTTCTAGGCCGGCAGCATAATAGTATGAGGTGGGATTACAGCAAGACAGAGGACCCCTTTTGATAGTGGTAGAGGGAAATCTCAATGGACAGCGCTACCGCGACGAGATCATCGGCCCTGTTGTTCTACCTTTTTTTGCAATGTCATGGTCCAGGCATTACCTTTCAACATGACAACGCCCGGCCTCATATTGCTCGACTTGTTCAGGATTCTCTTCAACAAAGCAACATGAATGTCATCCCCTGGCCGGCTCGCTCCCCTGATCTCTCACCAATCGAGCACATGTGGGATGAGATGAATCGGCGCCTTTGTCGTCAACCACGTGTTCCACAGACACTCCAGGAACTTCGAAACATGCTCCAGCAGATATGGACAGATATCCCACAGGACTTTGTGCAACGCCTGGTCCATTCCATGAGACGAAGATGTTTTGCTTGCATCGCAACCAGAGCCGTGGACACACACTCTATTGATTTGTAAATTGTCATTTTGGCATGTTCATGTATTTATGAAATCATGCATTTTCTGAAGTCAGTATGGCAAAGTAAACCATTTGAACACTTACAGGAGTCTTTTATCTGTTGCAAACCGAAATTGGTTCAGATTTGGTTAAAAAACACACATAAATTTGCATTAAATCTGATTCAATGTCACAGGAACTTTTGTTGTTCAGTATATATCATGCCAGTCTGTAAATATTACAGGGAAACCAGTGGTTGATAGCATGAGCAGCAATCCACATATGACAAGTAAGTTAAGGCTATCAACCTATTCTAACCCAGGGCCCCAAAGGGTGACATAACATCTACACTGGACATCATAGAACTGATGTAATATTCACAATCAATCTAATAATGGTGGATAACATTCACAACAGGTACTGCCCAGGCTTTGGCATACCAAAAGACGTTAAAAGATGATACTTGTTGTTACCCTGCCTGGTGCTCGGCATTAAGGGGCTAAAACAAGGACTGGTCGGCTTGGAGTCAGTATACTGTGTCTGAGTGGGGTATTCATGTATTCATGGGGCACTATAAATCGGCATCAGTCCGGACTAATACAAGCAGCCAAGCACGCAAGTGCGCACAGATGCACACACGTCACAATATAAGTACAATAATCTTGGACGCGACGTTAAACCCTATTTCACATCACCTCACATAACAGGGACAACCTTCCACAGTGGATTACATTAGGTATGGGTATAACTCATGGTAATAATTCACAACATAATCCAAAATTTGTTATTCCAGAACGGTCGCCAAGACTACCAGTGTTCCAAGGGAAGACATGTGCTAAATGCTACATATCTCTGTAACCTTGTCACCAGAATGTTTGGAATTTAACAACCAATGCATGGTAATAAGCTAAGGTTTGTGTGACATTAACATCTGCTGCCTCATATTTCCACAGGAAATTATTTCATTACCATCTCTAATGAGCCTTTACCTTCCTCCAAGCCAGGTATCAGAACCTGCCTTGTCACATCAACCATTCCCTGCCTGCTCACTCAGAGGTACTCAACATGATGAAGGAAGAACTTCTGGCAATGATGGAGGTGAGGAGACGCAGGTCAAGGTGCCTCAACTCACTGAGAGATCCAGTGCAGCCCTTAGGGATCCAGGTCAAGGTGCCTCAACTCACTGAGAGATCCAGTGCAGCCCTTAGGGGGCCGGGTCAAGGTGCCTCAACTCACTGAGAGATCCAATGCAGCCCTTAGGGGTCCAGGTCAAGGTGCCTCAACTCACTGAGAGACCAAGTGCAGCCCTTAGGGGCCAAGGTCAAGGTGCCTCAACTCACTGAGAGACCAAGTGCAGCCCTTAGGGGCCAAGGTCAAGGTGCCTCAACTCACTGAGAGACCAAGTGCAGCCCTTAGGGGGCCGGGTCAAGGTGCCTCAACTCACTGAGAGACCCAGTGCAGCCCTTAGGGGCCAAGGTCAAGGTGCCTCAACTCACTGAGAGACCCAGTGCAGCCCTTAGGGGCCCAGGTCAAGGTGCCTAAACTCACTGAGAGACCAAGTGCAGCCCTTAGGGGCCCAGGTCAAGGTGCCTAAACTCACTGAGAGACCCAGTGCAGCCCTTAGGGGCCCAGGTCTAGGTGCCTCAACTCACTGAGAGATCCAGTGCAGCCCTTAGGGATCCAGGTCAAGGTGCCTCAACTCACTGAGCAGAGAGACCAAGTGCAGCCCTTAGGGGCCCAGGTCAAGGTGCCTCAACTCACTGAGCAGAGAGACCCAGTGCAGCCCTTAGGGGCCAAGGTCAAGGTGCCTCAACTCACTGAGAGACCAAGTGCAGCCCTTAGGGGCCCAGGTCAAGGTGCCTCAACTCACTGAGAGACCCAGTGCAGCCCTTAGGGGCCCAGGTCAAGGTGCCTCAACTCACTGAGAGACCAAGTGCAGCCCTTAGGGGCCCAGGTCAAGGTGCCTTAACTCACTGAGAGACCCAGTGCAGCCCTTAGGGGCCCAGGTCTAGGTGCCTCAACTCACTGCGAGACCAAGTGCAGCCCTTAGGGGCCCAGGTCAAGGTGCCTCAACTCTCTGAGAGACCCAGAAGCCAGAGTGACGTGTTGACATCCATGAGTCCTGGAAGGTGATCAGAAAGGAGATTCCACTTCTAAAAGAATACATAGAACACAGATGAAACAACACTCACATGACTTTGTTTGTTATCAAAACAATATACGACTAATAAACTATAGTCCAAAGTAAAAAGGTCTGGCCCCAAAATGAAAGCAGCAATGGCAAGTAACACCAAGCATATGGACACTGTACCAGTTTTGGGAATCAAACCTATTTCTTTATGAGTTACCAGCTGCTGCAACACCCGCCGTGCTAGCCATGCTCTCCTGGCCCCTCCCCTCAACACCCTTCAGAACATAGGTCTGGTTAGAGTTCAGGGTGCAGTTTAGAACTCCTATCAAACCTGCTATTTACATGTGGGCCAAACATTTCTAGGAAACACGGGAACAAGCAAAATCAATCTTGTCTGAATATACAAATGATGATGCAGGAGAAACACTAAATAGTTAAACATGGCCACATTTTCAATATTCCAGTGAAAAAGACAATTAACTTTTCAATCTAATAGCAAACCAACTTCAAAACACAATGAGAGAAAAATATGTCTATTAATTATGTGTGTACGTTTACAACTACTTGAGGCTCGACTTTGCCTCTACATATACACAACATGCCACATTAACTACCCAACTCACATGGAGCAGGAAACAGCCCCTTCATTTCAACAAACTGAAACAAGTACAGCCAGCAGTTCAGCTGAACAAACTGTGTATTTATGTGGAGGAGGTAGAACTGGAGACACAGCCTCAAGTTGCTACATGCTGCAATAGATGCAGGAAACAGCCCTTTCTTTATAACAGAGACAAGGCGGTCGGGTAGTATAGTGGTTAAAGCGTTTGCTCGTCACGCAGAAGACCCGGGTTCGATTCCCGACATGGGTACAATGTGTGAAGCCCATTTCTGGTGTCCCCCGCTGTGATATTGCTGGAATATTGCTAAAAGCGGCGTAAAACCATACTCACTCACTCACTATAGCAGAGACAGGAAGAAATAGGGCTTATAGCTCAACTGACTAAAACTGAAGTTTATTCTGAGGAGGAGGTGAGGGGAAATGGGGTTTAACGTCACGTCCAAGATTATTGGACTTATATAGCGATTTGCATGCGTGCGTGCGTGCGTGCGTGCCTACTAGTACTAGTCAGAACTAAATGTTTGTTATAGTTCTAGTCCGAACTACATGGTCCAATCAAAATCGGGGAATGAAACTGACAACATGGCATCCGATTTCAGTTGATTGCAGGATTTGCAAATCATGTGTACCGTCAAATGCCCATCAACAGATTTTCCAAATCTTTTCTTGTTTTTAATAGAAGTCCTCAGGTGATTTATAAAAATAAATATCTCGGTTATCGATCAGATTGTCTTGACTGGACAGCAGGTCGTAATACATTTACATCAAGTACAAGACGTCAAAATGTCTAGGACAATAAAAAGTCACATGGCAGGTGAGATTCCAAAGTTTTTAATGAACCTGTGGCAACTCCACGAATAAGTCATTATTAATCAATTGGCCGATCATTGAAAGGTGATTATAAAGATGTGTCTATTCTGAGATAAATTCATAGATTGCTGTAGACTGTCACTGTCAGTCTAGACATGACTTGAGTCAATAGTTTGGATGTGTATTTCTGCGTTTTGTTCACTGGGATGGGTCGTAGTGATTAAATGCATTAACAAGCATGCAGTCAAACTCTCTGCCCTTTTCCAATGTGTACTAAAATGCTGAGTTCAAGACTAAAGGGTCTAAATGATCAGGACAATGCTTCTGTATTTATTGAGTTATTGGATTTCCTGGTGTGGGTATGTGGAAATAGTCAGTGTTCATGTCATTTCAAGAATACAAGCATTCTCGTGAAAAACTTATGAATGTCAAAATGTTCCATACACTTATGAATGGAGTTTCGAAGTCACATGACCAGCCTCTCCTTTAATGGAAAAGCTGTATGTCATGTTAACCTCACATTAAACAATGATATAGTGGAGTTACAGTACTAGTCCAAAACATCCATGTGTTGACATGACCGAAGTCTAATTCTGTTAAACATCTGAAAACCAATATTGTCCATTTACAATGAATGTACCCGATTCAATTCACCAAGTGAACACTGAGACACAACATCACCACCTTGGTGCACTGTGCACTCAATTTTCATTCTCAGGCCCCTGGGGAGTATACTATGCATTTTTCATAGTGTATGCAAAGTGCACTAAAATACAGCTCTACTCTAGGAGATCAGCACTGTAGGCGAAATGCACTGTAGGCAAATCGAGATGGAACCGAGTATACATATCAAGCTGCTTTTTGAGGCACAAAAAGGATAAGTCTCAACCTACTTGGTACCCATTCACTGCTGAGTGAACAATGGCATATTGCCTTAGGAGACATGTAACCTCGAACCTTTTCTCCAAAGCCGTTTGTCCGAATTGTGACCTGTTTGCACAGGACCATGTGACACCACGCACAGGACCATGTGACACCACGCACAGGACCATGTGAAACCATGCAAAGGACCATGTGACACCTCACACAGGACAATGTGACACCACACACAGGACCACATGGCACCACACACAGGACCACATGACACCACGCACAGGACCATGTGACACAACGCACAGGACCATGTGACACCACGCACAGGACCATGTGACACCATGCACAGGACCATGTGACACCACACACAGGACCATGTGACACCATGCACAGGACCATGTGACACCACACACAGGACCATGTGACACCATACACAGGACCATGTGAAACCACACACAGGACCACATGGCACCACACACAGGACCACATGACACCACGCACAGGACCATGTGACACAGCGCACAGGACCATGTGACACCATACACAGGACAATGTGACACCATGCACAGGATCATGTGACACCACACACAGGACCACGTGACACCACACACAGGACCATGTGACACCACGCACAGGACCATGTGACACCACACACAGGACCATGTGACACCACACACAGGACCACGTGACACCACACACAGGACCATGTGACACCACACACAGGACCACGTGACACCACACACAGGACCATGTGACACCACGCACAGGACCATGTGACACCACACACAGGAACATGTGACACCATGCACAGGACCATGTGTCACCATACACAGGACCATGTGACACCATGCACAAGACCATGTGACACCATATACAGGACCATGTGACACCATGCACAGGACCATGTGACACCACACACAGGACCATGTGACACCACACACAGGACCATGTGACACCATGCACAAGACCATGTGACACCATATACAGGACCATGTGACACCACGCACAGGACCATGTGACACAACGCACAGGACCATGTGACACCATACACAGGACCATGTGACACCATACACAGGACCACAGGACACCACACACAGGACCATGTGACACCACACACAGGACCATGTGACACCACACACAGGACAATGTGACACCACACACAGGACCACGACATCACACACAGGGGACCATATGTCACCACACACAGGACCACAGGACACCACACACAGGACCATGTGACACCACACACAGGACCATGTGACACCACACACAGGACCATGTGACACCATGCACAAGACCATGTGACACCATATACAGGACCATGTGACACCACGCACAGGACCATGTGACACCGCACACAGGACCATGTGACACCACACACAGGACCATGTGACACCACACACAGGACAATGTGACACCACACACAGGACCATGTGACACCACACACAGGACCACGTGACACCACACACAGGACCATGTGACACCACGCACAGGACCATGTGACACCACACACAGGAACATGTGACACCATGCACAGGACCACGACATCACACACAGGACAATGTGACACCATGCACAGGACCACATGACACCACACACAGGACCACGACATCACACACAGGGGACCATATGTCACCACACACAGGACCATGTGACACCACACACAGGACCATGTGACACCACACACAGGACCATGTGACACCACACACAGGACAATGTGACACCATATACAGGACCATGTGACACCATACACAGGACAATGTGACATCACACACAGGACCACATGACACCACACACAGGACCATGTGACACCATGCACAGGAACATGTGACACCATACACAGGACCATGTGACACCATACACAGGACCATGTGACACCATGCACAAGACTATGTGACACCATATACAGGACCATGTGACACCACGCACAGGACCATGTGACACCACACACAGGACCATGTGACACCACACACAGGACCATGTGACACCATGCACAAGACCATGTGACACCATATACAGGACCATGTGACACCACGCACAGGACCATGTGACACCGCACACAGGACCATGTGACACCATACACAGGACCATGTGACACCTTACACAGGACCATGTGACACCATACACAGGACCACAGGACACCACACACAGGACCATGTGACACAATGCACAGGATCATGTGACACCATACACAGGACCATGTGACACCACGCACAGGACCACAGAACACCACACACAGGACCACGACACCACACACAGGACCACGTGACACCACACACAGGAACACGTGACACCCCACACAGGACCATGTGACACCACACACAGGACCACAGGACACCCCACACAGGACCACGACACCACACACAGGACCATGTGACACCACACACATGACCATGTGACACCATACACAGGACCATGTGACACTACACACAGGACCATGTGACACTACACACAGGACCATGTGACACCATACACAGGACCACGTGACACCATACACAGGACCACGTGACACCACACAAAGGACCATGTGACACCACACACAGGACCATGTGACACCATGCAGGACCATGTGACACCACGCACAGGACCATGTGACACCACGCACAGGACCATGTGACACCATGCACAGGACCATGTGACACCATGCACAGGATCATGTGACATCATGCACAGGACCATGTGACACCACACACAGGACCAGGTGATACTTTATCCACACTATCATAGACATAAACATACTGTTATCTCGAAAAATGAAAGAGAGGCCCTGGCTTAAACATCTCAGTAAACTCTAAGCTCCATAGCGGCAGAAGTCCTCCGAAGTTTATTTGATAAAAATCTAATACGCCAGCTGTGGTGGCCATATTTGATGATGGATCGTCTGAAGAGAAACGAATAGTTTTAACATACTGCAAAGTATAAAATCCATAGCGGCAATGGTTTCAGTGATGAAGCAAAACACCATGTTCATGGCGCTGCCAGCTCATCCTGCCATGTTCCCCTAGTTCAGGTCTCATGTGTGTTGGTCTTGCATGCTTTATATTTTAATCAGCTCTGTAGGATAACTAATCTCATCTGCTTGACGTCAGAGAACAGAATGAAGCAACGTATTATATAAATATAAAACATCAATGCCAGACAGAAATCAGTCACAATGATCTGCTGAAACATTTATGCTGGGCATAAAATGCAAAGTTGCATGACAATTCTATGAATGGACCACTGAAAGTCAGTGACAACACCAGGTGTTCACTAAAAGGTTCAGCATGTCCTTGCCTGTTGTGCATTTTAAAGAACAATGTTTTGCAAATAATTGTCTGTGTATCAAAAACTGACAGAACAGAAGAGAACATTATTGCACTCACACCGCTATCAGTGACATAAAATTAACATGGATGTCATAAATATCACATAGTATTCATCCACACACAGATGTGCATGTACAATAGGTATATATATATGCCGGTGTATAGGAAATGCATGGTTTTCAGGACAATGCAGATAAAACAAGAGCTTATTGGGTAATAATGGCTTGGGTACTATGCTAGTCATAAGAGGCAACTAATGGGATCGGCTGGTAAGGCTCGCTGACTTAGTTGATGCATGTCATCGTATCCCATTTGCGTGTATTGATGCTCATGATGTCAATCCTTCCAGACTCAATTATTTATAGACCGACGTCACATCACTGGAATATTGCTGAGTGCAGCGTGAAACAACATGAAACAAACAAACATAACAGTTTGTGTCAATTTGAGTAATTTTATATCAATCTAAAGCAGATGCCATGAAATTCCTTTCATGATCATGATGACAGCCTGTATCCGAGTTTCAGTTCTGTATTTTTCAATGTATTTGCAAGGTGTTACAAAGTGACAGAGACAATACATCATGTATACTTTCATTGGACTTTATGGTGAGCTACAAAGTGAAAGATTTGTAAGACTCCAAATATTTTGGCCTCGTAAGTTGGTTTCGAAAAATGTCAAATAAAAGAAACTTCATGCATGTAGACATATGTGTGTGCTACTCCCCTAACTACTATGTCTATTGCCCCATGGGTATTCCAGGTCTACATGTACATACACCCTGGGCACTCCAAAGAACCCACTCATCCGACGGCAGATAACCAGATGGTGGAAACACGAATACGTACATACACCCGAAACACAAGTGTCAAAACGTGTGGTGTCTCCTGGGCAGGTGACTCAGTTCAAATGTGTCTCTGTTCACCCAGCAGGGAAGGGGTACCTGATATGTGTGGTGGATGTAAAAACCCTGTAACACCCGTAGGCAGCTTGGTCGTATACCCCCCAGGGAGTTAAGAATGATAGCTGGAATGCAGACGGATCCACTGGCCAGGGAACAAATAAAACAGTATGAGCAGATACTAGTACCTGGATACCTGCGGTATATAAATGTATAGTATAGTAATAATATGCCCCAAAGGCCAACAGCAACCTAATCCTTTGTTTGCTTAAGAGTAGACCAACAACAACAACAATAACAAAAACATGTCTATCACGTTCCAGTGAGTGAATGATGAGGTCTATTCAAGGAGGTCAAATGGATGTTTTGGAAAGTATAAACCTGTTTGAGGGTTACATGATCAGAAGCGGTCACACACATTGGAGAAACACACTTCACAGCAAGTCCCCTTTCTGCATGATCGATGACAGGAAAACAATTTACAAATATTTGTTGGCTCTATGAATTTTTTATAAAAACTGGAACCAAAATGAAATACAAAATCAAATTCTTGTTTCTGACACATCACTGCCAAAAACCCCACCTCACATCATTTTACTGTCCCCCAGTACCTACAGATGAAGAAAATCATGACTGGCATTGCCCTGTTTCCATGCTGACAGACTACACCATATACATCAAACCTAATATTCACGCTTCATGTGAACCATGTTTGTCAACAATTAATGTACAGATAGGACTTGAACAGTTACGTAAAATAATTGTTTTAAATCATATACCTCCAGCATTACAGTTTTCTAAAACTTTGGTGAAATTCAAAAAATTAATTAATTGTGGCCTAAATCTTATCACCTGGTAGTAGCACAAGGCCACATTCCAGTACTTGGTCCTCTATTTGCCTGTCAATCACTACACCGTACATCAGGATTCCTTTAAAACTATGAACAGGCCTAGCCTACCTATTAATCTAGAAACCTATTTACCTTTTAATTAATACAACATTGAGCACTGATAATTAACTGCTGACATGACACTTTCATTAACAAGTGCCAGGCTTTCAGCCCTCACCAAATCAAAATCTTGACTCAAAAGTCAAGTAAATTGGATGGGAAAAAAGGTCCAGTTACTGAACTTTCATTGAACAAATGGAACTAATAAAATAAATTTTACACATTTCAGAGCTGTACTACAGTTGGTTAGTTCCAGACTGGCACTACAAGGGTTAAGGGTTCGAGTCTTGATACCAGAAAGTTTGGTTCATTTCAGACTTAAGGAATTTTTAGGACATTTTCAAAGCAATGATCAGACTTTACAAGTTGAACAGTAAGACCCAAATGTGCTTCCAAACAGACTCAGGATATTGTAAGTTAATGACACTGTTAGAATGGATGTACAAGAGGAACCAAGCACAGACTAATGAAACAGAGAATTCAAGTCCACACATCAGTGTTTCAATTTCATTTATCGAGCAAGTTTTGCACTGATCTCTAGCTTCGATGTCCTCATGCATAATTAGAGAAGACAATACTCCATATTGATTTAACAGCAGTTTTACCCATGGTCGGACATTTCAAGACCTTTCAAGGCATTTACTGAACTTTATCGGCGATCAGGTAGCCCAGTGGTTAAAGCGTTCGCGCGTCAAGGCGAAGACCCGGGTTCGAATCCCGACATGGGTACAATGTGTGAAGCCCATTTCTGGTGTCCCCTGCCGTGATATTGCTGGAATATTGCTAAAAGAGGCGTTAAACCATACTCACTCGCTCACTACTGAACTTTATGATATATTCAAGGGAGATTTAAGTTTAAGCACCTTACAAGGCCAGACTGCCGAATTTAAGGCCTTTTCAAGCTTGCACACCTCATTGTGGTATTTCGGCAAGGCTTTTAGATTGAATTGACTTACAAAATGAACACTTGGGTTGTTGTTCAGTCACTGCCCAGGGGACTTGTGGGAAAACAACAAGACATTTTAGAGAAATACCAGTTGGTGAAGTGTTAGACAGTAATCTCCAGAAGTATCCCTAAGCAACCAATCAGAATAAATCTAGCTTCAATTAACATAATTTGATTGGTTCTTGTGAGACAGGCCATGTACCTACAGTGGTCGATTTGGTGCCTACATACAGCCTATTGAATGGAATCCAGATGAATTGCCAACACACCAGCACTAGGTCCCTTGATATCTGTGGATCATTGACAAACAATGATATATTGTTGTCTCCACAGATAGAATATTGGATATATATTTCAGTGGTAGGTGGGATTTTCTCCAATGCCAGTTTTGGCCAAAATGAACATCAGGAGAACAGCAAGCAGATAATGATGTCCTTGTGTTACTGATTGCACGACACATCATGACAAAAAATGGTCCGACTGAAATCATTTCCTATATGTTAGTGATACTGACTATTCCAGACAACCATATCTATGACAGGGGGTAACTTGGTGATGTTACTTTGTCTGTTAAAGTATAGGGGCAGGACATGTGAAATGAGGTTTAACTCTTTCAACACTGCAGGCTGGTACACAATCCAAGACATCATAAGTCCCCGGACACCGCAGGCCGGAGCACTGGCCAAGCCATAGCCACATCAAAATAGTATATTTTAGTACCACAGACCTTCCGATCAGAGGCCGTACTCGTTGTCCACATGACCAAAGAGGTTAACCCCGTCAGCAAGCTGACAAAGTAAGGATGTCATCTGTGGGATGACACCATGCCCTGCTACACCTGCATATTCCTTCTTTATTCATCATTTTCGGTTGTGTCCAACCTCAGATAACTCGAAGTAATTACATAAGTCCCTTCAGCTTCGACACAACGGTGTTACATAAAATCTGTGTCTAAACACAAGTTTCAGTTTCAACTACATTTAAACACAGTTGTGTGGAACTTTGATGTGTAGAACTTTCGGCTGTCTCGAAGTAAAAAATTGGCCCCTGTGTAGCGGCCATAAAAGGCCGGACGCCTTGTCCACATGACCAAAGAGGTTAACCCCGTCAGCAAGCTGACAAGGTAAGGATGTCATCTGTGGGATGACACCATGCCCTGCTATACCTGCATATTCCTTCTTTATTCATCATTTTCGGTTGTGTCCAACCTCAGCTAACTCGAAGTAATTATGTAGGTCCCTTCAGCCTCGACACAAGTGTCTGACTGACAGGTCACTGACCTTGTTATGTAATATATCAATGCACACATTCTGGGAAAACTTGAAAGGAAATCCAATGAGAATAGTTTTAATGAGCATAATGTTTAAACTAACACTATATGACAAAGACATTATCACACTTGTGCCTAGAGGATGGTAAATACCCTGTGTTAGGAATAAACACAATGTATGTAACAAGGCTCACTAAATGAGCTTTTTCCTAATAATGTATATTTACCATCTCAAAACACACAACCTCGAACTATGTCAGTCAATAGCACAGCTTTTTCAATGGAGTATGTAAAGTGTAACATGTCTTAGAACAGACCAACCACAGATCAATTGTGTTTGGCTTCCTTCAAGTAAAATAAACAAGACTGTGTGATTGGTTAATCAGCTATTGATGCAAGGTGTTCGGAAGACTCTATTCAATACTTGGGATACCTAACTTCATGGATGACAGAAACAAGAGGCATGATGTCAATCACAGAATTGTCTGGTCCAGACTTGATTATTTACAGACGCAATGATCTTCACAGGTCCTATAACATCCACATCCGGGGGCATGGGTGGCCCAGTCGTCTAAGGCGCCGCGATTCACTGTGCACGGTTGCGGCCCTTTTTTGCACGCCAGAAATCTATGATTGTGGGTTCGAATCCCGGTTTGACACGATTATGTTTCTAGGTTTGTCAGCACCATACCCGTGCTCATGGGTTTCACCGAAGTTGTAAACGTCTGAGACCTGCACCACTTCGGGATTTCCTCCGACATTAAGCTGACACGCCGCGATATAACTGGAATATTGTTATTGTCTGCATCACTTCAGGCTTTCCTCCATCAACCTGTGTTTTGCTGAAAGTGTTCAAAGCAGCATTAAAACAATACTCACTCACTCACCCACTCATACTGTTGATAAATCAACCTATACTCACTCACTCACTTATACTGTTGATAAATCAACCTATACTGTCACTCACTCACTCACTCACCCACTCACTCATACTGTTGATAAATCGACCTATACTCACTCATTCACTCACTCACCCACCAACTCACTCATACTGTTGATAAATCAACCTATACTCACTCACTCACTCACTCACTCACTCACCCACTCACTCATACTGTTGATAAATCGACCAATACTCACTCACTCACTCATACTGTTGATAAATCGACCAATACTCACTCACTCACTCACTCAAACATCCACTCCTCTCCCCCTCCCACCCACTTAGTCGTACTGCTGATAAATCGATATAGTGTTGATGGCGACAAAAGCTTTGAGTTACTGGCAACAGGATCCTGCTGTATCTAAGACAATAACAAAACAGACTAAAAGTAAACCAGCATTACCAACATAACAGACATTTTTAAAACAACGAGCATTCCGAGGTTTAGCATTTCTTTGTTGCTGGGCTCCAGTCAACCCTGACAACAAGAGAACAACAAGTCCCTTCCTTCCCAGCACTGGCACCAGTGACTAGAAAACCCATAAAACAAAGTATTTCAGTCCAGAATCTACCACACAATCAACAGTCGAACAGGGTTTCAGACAATGTCACAAGAATGTTCATGTCTACGGGCAACTCTCACAGTGGGTATTTGTATATTTATTCTATATTTTTAAAGGCAGTTTTCCACTTAGCATACTTCTGTAACAAAAGCCTCAAGGCTCTGTTTCACAAAGTGATCTTAGCGCTATGGCTCAAAGCTGTCATAAGTCTATGTTAAAGTATAGGAGTTACAGCTGTCATAAGTCTATGTTAAAGTATAGGAGTTACAGATGTCGTAAGTCTATGTTAAAGTATAGGAGTTACAGCTGTGGTAAGTCTATGTTAAAGTATAGGAGTCACAGATGTCGTAAGTCTATGTTAAAGTATAGGAGTCACAGATGTTGTAAGTCTATGTTAAATTATAGGAGTTACAGCTGTCGTAAGTCTATGTTAAATTATAGGAGTTACAGCTGTCATAAGTCTATGTTAAAGTATAGGAGTTACAGCTGTGGTAAGTCTATGATATAATATAGGATCACTTTCTAGTAGGGCCATTGACTAATACGCTATGACACCTATAAACAGAAAAGATCAGCCCACACAAAACGAAACTATTTTACAATTCATGTTTTTATGACCTGCTTGATTGGATCTTGCCACATGTTGAGTCACTGGTTTGTCTGGTCCAGTCTTTACCAACACCAAGGGCATTACAGGGAAGAAAAGGTACTTAATACCCATAAAAGCCAACTGATGTGGCTTGATGCTCAT
Source organism: Haliotis cracherodii (assembly GCF_022045235.1). Classification (NCBI taxonomy): domain Eukaryota; kingdom Metazoa; phylum Mollusca; class Gastropoda; order Lepetellida; family Haliotidae; genus Haliotis; species Haliotis cracherodii. The sequence continues at coordinate 3,477,493 of NW_027266297.1, forward strand.
GCTATCAACCACTGGTTTCCCTGGTCCTGACTGTATTATTCACAGACTGACATGATATAGATGAAATATTCAAAGTAGACACAATTTATGGATAACAACTTCTTTAATAACTGTTGTTATCCATAAATTGTGTCTACTTTGTCATCCGTCAACTTCTAAGTAATTCCTATCAAACAACTCAGATGAAATATTGCTGACGGTGAAGTTACACAACACTCACTCACTCACTCACTCACTCACTCACTCACTCAATCAGTCACTCAAACATAACGGCCGATGTGATACTGATGCACCTACAGGAATATAGAGCCGATTTGAGGTTCTTCCTGTCTTTCTGAGATATTGCCATAGAAACCTGGAGACACATTTGTAGGACTTCAGGTGATAAATAATCTGAACCTCTGTCTCATTCATCAACCAGAACGAGAAAATATCTTGATTGCACGAAAGTGATGCAGTTTCAGAAGCGATGAACTGTTATAGAATAGTTCCATATGCATGATTATTGTCTGCAATATAAAAGCATGGTGTGTTATTTATCTGTGGTGTTTCACAATCACTCAACCAGCATCCACCCACTCACCCACTCACCCACCCACCCACTCACCCACCCACACACTCACTCACTCACTCACTCACTCACTCAGTGGTTCTGGCTCACCAACTCACTCACTCACTAACTCCATCTCACTCACTCACTCACTAACTCCATCTCACTCACTCACTCACTAACTCCATCTCACTCACTCACTCACTAACTCCATCTCACTCACTCACTCACTAACTCCATCTCACTCATTCACTCACTCACTCACTCCATGTTCCCAACTCACTCACTCACTCACTGGTTCTGCCCCACAGGAGGCATTCCTTTCATCACAATGGAGGACAGGGATGGAAATCGGATAATTAATTTATCCCCGTCTTACTTCCGAGACGTCACCAACTCAACCAAGCTGACTGCCACACATGCAGGCTTCCTGGTTTCAAGATAATGAAAACTCCCAACATCCCACATCAATAGTATGATGCTATATTCTGAGAGGTAACCTTCTTTAAAACACATTCTTTGAATCATTTTTTTTCAAAGGCTCGGCTCCTATAAATACAACGAGAATGACGACATAACTATGATGAATGCTAAGTTCCTTACTCCTTGCTCCGGCAGAAATACAAGCCAAAGACAAAATCAATACAACCACATCAAGGTTAATTAGAGGGGGCATACAGCGGTATTTCCATACTCACCGACAGTTCACTTTCAGCTGATATGAAAATACGGATACAGTATTAATACTACTAATCTCTTTGATAAGATCTTCAACCCCTAAACAAGAAGTAATAACTATCCACATCAATTCACAGTCAAAAATTTATTTGTAATTATTCAACGTATTTTCTCATCAGAAGTATTACCAGGGTTAACATCCATGTTGAAGTTAACCAGGCCATGAAATTAATGGTTTGATTTTCATCGATAGCTCATAATCAATTCCAGTTTCTCAGAAGATTTACCTTTTTAAATCTCTTAAAATACATGATTTGGGTAGTGATGGATTATGTTAGAGATTATCTTGTTATGCACTGATTAGTTCAGGTCCTGTGTAACGCCTCCGTGATGTAGTGGGTGGAGTGTCTGCCCGGAGACCACCTCCGTGATCTAGTGGGTGGAGTGTCTGCCCGGAGACAACCTCCGTGATCTAGTGGGTGGAGCGTCTGCCCGGAGACCACCTCCGTGATCTAGTGGGTGGAGCGTCTGCCCGGAGACCACCTCCGTGATCTAGTGGGTGGAGTGTCTGCCCGGAGACCACCTCCGTGATCTAGTGGGTGGAGCGCCTGCCCGGAGACCACCTCCGTGATCTAGTGGGTGGAGTGTCTGCCTGGAGACCACCTCCATGATCTAGTGGGTGGAGTGTCTGCCCGGAGACAACCTCCGTGATCTAGTGGGTGGAGCGTCTGCCCGGAGACCACCTCCGTGATCTAGTAGGTGGAGTGTCTGCCTGGAGACCACCTCCATGATCTAGTGGGTGGAGTGTCTGCCCGGAGACAACCTCCGTGATCTAGTGGGTGGAGTGTCTGCCCGGAGACAACCTCCATGATCTAGTGGGTGAAGTGTTTGCCAGGAGACCATCTCCGTGATCTAGTGGGTGGAGTGTCTGCCCGGAGACCACCTCCGTGATCTAGTGGATTGAGTGTCTGCCCAGAGACAACCTCCGTGATCTAGTGGGTGGAGTGTCTGCCCGGAGACCACCTCCGTGATCTAGTGGGTGGAGTGTCTGCCCAGATACCAGCTCCGTGATCTAGTGGATGGAATGTCTGCCAAGATGGAACTTGTTGTTTCCCTGCCTGGCACTCAGCATTAAGGGGATAAAACAAGGACTGGTTGGCTTAGATCCAGTATACTGTGTCTGATTGGGTTATTCATGTTAAACTGTAAAACCATGCTTGTCTCCCCCTGTGAAGATCCTGGTTAGAATTGGTCTTCAGCAACCCATGCTTGTCTTCCCCTGTGAAGATCCTGGTTAGAATTGGTCCTCAGCAACCCATGCTTGTCTCTCCCTGTGAAGATCCTGGTTAGAATTGGTCTTCAGCAACCCATGCTTGTCTCTCCTGTGAAGATCCTTGTTAGAATTGGTCTTCAGCAACCCATGCTTGTCTCTCCTGTGAAGATCCGGGTTAGAATTGGTCTGCAGCAACCCATGCTTGTCTCTCCTGTGGTGATCCTGGTTAGAATTGGTCTTCAGCAACCCATGCTTGTCTCTCCTGTGAAGATCCGGGTTAGAATTGGTCTTCAGCAACCCATGCTTGTCTCTCCTGTGAAGATCCAGGTTAGAATAGGCCTTCAGCAACCCATGCTTGTCTCTCCTGTGAAGATCCTGGTTAGAATAGGTCTTCAGCAACCCATGCTTGTCTCTCCTGTGAAGATCCGGGTTAGAATTGGTCTTCAGCAACCCATGCTTGTCTCTCCTGTGAACATCTGGGTTAGAATAGGTCTTCAGCAACCCATGCTTGTCTCTCCTGTGAAGATCCGGGTTAGAATAGGTCTTCAGCAACCTATGCTTGTCTCTCCTGTGAAGATCCGGGTTAGAATAGGTCTTCAGCAACCCATGCTTGTCTCTCCTGTGAAGATCCGGGTTAGAATAGGTCTTCAGCAACCCATGCTTGTCTCCCCCTGTGAAGATCTGGGTTAGAATAGGTCCTCAGCAACCCATGCTTGTCTCTCCTGTGAAGATCCGGGTTAGAATAGGTCTTCAGCAACCTATGCTTGTCTCTCCCTGTGAAGATCTGGGTTAGAATTGGTCTTCAGCAACCTATGCTTGTCTCTCCTGTGAAGATCCGGGTTAGAATTGGTCTTCAGCAACCCATGCTTGTCTCTCCTGTGAAGATCCGGGTTGGAATAGATCTTCAACAACCCATGCTTGTCTCTCCTGTGAAGATCCGGGGTAGAATAGGTCTTCAGCAACCCATGCTTGTCTCTCCTGTGAAGATCCGGGTTAGAATTGCTTTGGAAGACGCGACTAACAAGATCTGTTGGTCAGACTTGCTGACTTAGCTGATGCATGTCATCGTATCCCAATTGTGTAGAAGAAACAAACAAACAAAGACTACACTCAAAAAGGGTGACATGGTTTGGGAAAATATTAGTAAAGCCAAACACATCACTGAATACTTCCTTCTAGATACAGATATATATTAGGCTCACAGGTTAAAAAAACCTGGTATATGATAAAATGTTCACAGTTTCGTTTGGTGACAAGCATAGTTACAAAACATGATTTGCATGTGTGAAGTAATGGAAAAAGAGATCATGATCACAAGCTGCTGTTTCTACAGTTTCATCTTTCAATCACAATGCGTTGTCAGCAGCCACCTGGAGAAACCATGAATCTCATTGTCATATCACAATTTATGACGGAAACTGTCAAGTAACATTTGTCAGGCCAGTAGCACTGCTCATGGTATTGACATATCCTATTTTTTATACAGAAACCATTTTGTCATATGTCAATACATGCATCAGAGCCTCAGGCAATGTTTAAACAGCTATATCACATCGAGTCCAAATGACATTCACGCACACAGCTGATGAACCTGATCTTTATTGATTTAAATTCTATTTTCACTCTTAATCAAATCCATTAATCATAATTCAATAAGATAATGTACAAATTCTGTATCAATATAATATGGTGCAGATTCTTCAAAGCATGAGTGATATTTTCAATTTTTGGTGATGAAATTACCCTAATTTAATCTGTTCATCAAACATAACATGAAGAATTTACATAAAAGATCAAGGTAAAAACTACAATAGAATATTGTTTCCTGGTTAATGCTGCACTCAGCAATATTCCAGCTATGTGACAGAGGCCTGTAAGTAATTGAGTCTGGGCCAGACAATCTAGTGACTGATACTATGAGCAATGGATAAGATGTCAGGGTAAGATGTCAAGGTTAGATGTCAGGGTAAGATTTCAAGGTTAGATGTCAGGGTAAGATTTCAAGGTTAGATGTCAGGGTGAGGTGTCAGGGTAAGATGTCAGGGTAAGATGTCAGGGTGAGATCTCAAGGTTAGATGTCAAGGTGAGATGTCAGGGTAAGATGTCAGGGTGAGATCTCAAGGTTAGATGTCAAGGTGAGATGTCCGGGTGAGATGTCAAGGTGAGATGCCAAGGTGAGATGCCAAGGTGAGATGTCAGGGTGAGATGTCAGGGTGAGATGTCAGGGTGAGATGTCAGGGTAAGATGTCAGGGTGAGATGTCAAGGTAAGATGTCAAGGTGAGATGTCAGGGTGAGATGTCAAGGTAAGTTGTCAAGGTAAGATGTCAGGGTAAGATGTCAAGGTAAGATGTCAAGGTAAGATGTCAGGGTAAGATGTCAGGGTAAGATGTCAAGGTAAGATGTCAAGGTGAGATGTCAGGGTGAGATGTCAGGGTGAGATGTCAAGGTAAGATGTCAGGGTGAGACGTTAGGGTGAGATGCAGGAGCATGCACTTCAAGTCCCTGAGCATGAACACCTGATTACTGTAAACAGGGAATTTTTGCGAATGAGACTCAATTGCAAAATTGCAAAAATTAAAAAATGCAAAAATAAGTATAAATAATACATACATACTTTATTCATTACAACACGTCATCAAATAAGATAGACACAATTTTTATGGATAACAACTTCTTAGTACTGTAAAAGGCGACGTTTCGGTATAGATCCTTATACCGTTGTCAAGCAATATAAGGATCTATACCGAAACGTCGCCTTTTACAGTATTAAAGAAGTTGTTATCCATAAAAATTGTGTCTATCTTGTCATCCGTCAACTTCTAAGTAATGCCTATCAAACAATTTATACGTCATCAAATGTTGAAATAATCAACCAGAACCACAAGTTACTCAATAAGTTAAAAACACAAATGAATGCAGAATGGTCACACAATACATCACAAATGACAGTGTAAACAGACCAATTAGTGTCACTGTTACCTCACAGTAATCCTGCCTTCTTCCAACCTCGCTTGATTGCGTCAGTGTCCTTTGCAATTTTGTCCACACAGGAAACAAGCCATCTTGCGTGAATCTGTTTCATGACACTGGTCAACTTTCCGGCCAACTCAGATTAACTAGCTTCGGAGAGAAGCTGTCTATTGTTTGGTAATTGAGGGGTCATCTCAACACGGCAACTCGCAAAAATATCTTGTCGCAGTATAGTCTTTGATGTGGTATTCGCAATATTTTAACGGCGCAGAAATAAAGCCGTTTACAGTAATTAAATCACCCCTTACAACAAGCAAAGGTTGCTGGGGACAGTATTCCAGTCATAGCATGTCATGTCTGTCTAATTTGGAAGGAAAGCCCAAAGTGATGCAGGTCTCAGACATTTACCACTTTGGTGAAACCCAAGAGTATGGTATGGTGCTGATAAATCTACAAGCATAATTTGGCCAAACTGATATTTGAACCCACGATCTTAGGTTTCTGGTGTCCCTGAGGGAGTCAACTCAGCACTGCTAATTGAACCCAAATCGAACCCAGGCCTTCGCCATCCGAGCGAACACTTTAACCACTGGGCTACCCAACAGCCCAAACCTAGATTGATGCAGTATTTGGTGTGTACCACTTGTGTGACAACCATGAGCATCAGTATTTTGTACACAAATCAAGGATCATCATTCTGCTCATCAGGGTAAACCTGGGATTCTAACCCCAAAGATCCTGGTCTGCTTAAGGTAGGTAACTCTGCAGAGCACTCTAGACAACCAGGGCACGCGCCAATCCAAGCAAATTGAATCAGCATGTTAAAAGCAAGCTAAAAATTTTCTTGTAATAAATATTCTAATTTATTATACATGATATATACAGGTAGTGCACAAAGTTTATGTATGGTGATCTAGGGACGCACAGCTTGCTATGACAGGTGTTACTTCAAATGAGTGTGTTAATGTCCGTTTTATCAACCTCTATCTATCAGTGTCCGACAACACTATATCATACCACTGAATCTAAATCCTCATCGATGGTTGCATTGCATGACAGAAACATTCTACTGTTTGGTAGGCATTTCGTATAAATTGACAGATAACAAAGTAGACACAATTTCTGGATGACAAATTCTTTATTATACTGTAATATTGATATTTCTATCTGTTCATCTTGCTTGACAACGGTATGAGGATCCATATGGAAATGTAGTATACTACAGTATAATAAAGAAGTTGTTCTCCAAAAAAATTCTACATCTACACTCTTGATTAGCTCAGGTAGGCTTTCAACCTGGTGGAAAAAGTGATCTTAGCGATATGTCTGTGTATTCATGAGATGTAGGGTCCTGGTCCTGTTGTACAAAGTGATCTTAGCGATATGTCTGTGAATTCATGAGATGTAAGGTCCTCAGGTCCTGTTGTACAAAGTGATCTTAGCGATACGACTGTGTATTCATGAGATGTAAGGTCCTGTTGTATAAAGTGATCTTAGCGATACGACTGTGTATTCATGAGATGTAAGGTCCTCAGGTCCTCTTGTACAAAGTGATCTTAGCGATATGACTGTGTATTCATGAGATGAAAGGCCCTGTTGTATAAAGTGATCTTAGCGACACGACTGTGTATTCATGAGATGTAAGGTCCTGTTGTATAAAGTGATCTTAGTGACATGACTGTGTATTCATGAGACGGAAGGCCCAGTTATATAAAGTGATCTTAGTGACATGACTGTGTATTCATTAGATGGAAGGCCCAGTTGTATAAAGTGATCTTAGCGACACGACTGTGTATTCATGAGATGGAAGGCCCAGTTGTATAAAGTGATCTTAGCGACACGACTGTGTATTCATGAGATATAAGGTCCTGTTGTATAAAGTGATCTTAGCGACACGACTGTGTATTCATGAGACGGAAGCCCCAGTTGTATGAAGTGATCTTAGCGACACGACTGTGTATGCATGAGATGTAAGGCCCAGTTGTATAAAATGATCTAAGCGATACGACTGTGTATTCATGAGATGGAAGGCCCAGTTGTATAAGGGGTCTTAGCGACATGACTGTGTATTCATGAGATGGAAGGTCCTCTTGTATAAAGTGATCTTAGCGACACGCCTGTGTATTCATGAGATGGAAGGCCCAGTTGTATAAAGTGATCTTAGCGACACGACTGTGTATTCATGAGATGGAAGGTCCTGGTGTATAAAGTGATCTTAGCGACACAACTGTGTATTCATGAGATGGAAGGCCCAGTTGTATAAAGTGATCTTAGCGACACGACTGTGTATTCATGAGATGGAAGGTCCTTGTGTATAAAGTGATCTTAGCGACACAACTGTGTATTCATGAGATGGAAGGCCCAGTTGTATAAGGGGTCTTAGCGACACGACTGTGTATTCATGAGACGGAAGGCCCAGTTGTATAAAGTGATCTTAGCAACACGCCTGTGTATTCATGAGATGGAAGGCCCAGTTGTATAAGGGGTCTTAGCGACACGCCTGTGTATTCATGAGACGGAAGGGCCAGTTGTATAAAGTGATCTTAGCGACACGCCTGTGTATTCATGAGATGGAAGGCCCAGTTGTATAAGGGGTCTTAGCGACACGACTGTGTATTCATGAGATGGAAGGTCCTCTTGTATAAAGTGATCTTAGCGACACGACTGTGTATTCATGAGATGGAAGGCCAAGTTGTATAAAGTGATCTTAGCGACACGACTGTGTATTCATGAGATGGAAGGTCCTGGTGTATAAAGTGATCTTTGCGACACAACTGTGTATTCATGAGATGGAAGGCCCAGTTGTATAAAGTGATCTTAGCGATACGACTGTGTATTCATGAGATGGAAGGCCCAGTTGTATAAAGTGATCTTAGCGACACGACTGTGTATTCATGAGATGGAAGGTCCTGGTGTATAAAGTGATCTTTGCGACACAACTGTGTATTCATGAGATGGAAGGCCCAGTTGTATAAAGTGATCTTAGCGACACGACTGTGTATTCATGAGATGGAAGGTCCTTGTGTATAAAGTGATCTTAGCGACACAACTGTGTATTCATGAGATGGAAGGCCCAGTTGTATAAGGGGTCTTAGCGACATGCCTGTGTATTCATGAGACGGAAGGCCCAGTTGTATAAAGTGATCTTAGTGACATGACTGTGTATTCATGAGATGGAAGGCCCAGTTGTATAAAGTGATCTTAGCGACACGACTGTGTATTCATGAGATGGAAGACCCAGTTGTATAAAGTGATCTAAGCGATACGACTGTGTATTCATGAGATGGAAGGCCCAGTTGTATAAAGTGATCTTAGCGACATGACTGTGTATTCATGAGATGGAAGGTCCTGGTGTATAAAGTGATCTTAGCGACACAACTGTGTATTCATGAGATGGAAGGCCCAGTTGTATAAAGTGATCTTAGCGACACGACCGTGTATTCATGAGATGGAAGGTCCTGGTGTATAAAGTGATCTTAGCGACACGAGTGTGTATTCATGAGACGGAAGGTCCTGGTGTATAAAGTGATCTTAGCGACACAACTGTGTATTCATGAGACGGGAGGTCCTGGTGTATAAAGTGATCTTAGCGACACGACTGTGTATTCATGAGACGGGAGGTCCTCTTGTATAAAGTGATCTTAGCGACACGACTGTGTATTCATGAGACGGAAGGGCCAGTTGTATAAAGTGATCTTAGCGACACGACCGTGTATTCATGAGATGGAAGGTCCTGGTGTATAAAGTGATCTTAGCGACACGACTGTGTATTCATGAGATGGAAGGCCCAGTTGTATAAAGTGATCTTAGCGACACGACTGTGTATTCATGAGATGGAAGGTCCTGGTGTATAAAGTGATCTTTGCGACACAACTGTGTATTCATGAGATGGAAGGCCCAGTTGTATAAAGTGATCTTAGCGACACGACTGTGTATTCATGAGATGGAAGGCCCAGTTGTATAAAGTGATCTTAGCGACACGACTGTGTATTCATGAGATGGAAGGTCCTGGTGTATAAAGTGATCTTTGCGACACAACTGTGTATTCATGAGATGGAAGGCCCAGTTGTATAAAGTGATCTTAGCGACACGACTGTGTATTCATGAGATGGAAGGTCCTTGTGTATAAAGTGATCTTAGCGACACAACTGTGTATTCATGAGATGGAAGGGCCAGTTGTATAAAGTGATCTTAGCGACACGACTGTGTATTCATGAGATGGAAGGTCCTGGTGTATAAAGTGATCTTAGCGACACGACTGTGTATTCATGAGACGGAAGGTCCTGGTGTATAAAGTGATCTTAGTGACACGACTGTGTATTCATGAGACGGGAGGTCCTGGTGTATAAAGTGATCTTAGCAACACGACTGTGTATTCATGAGACGGGAGGTCCTGGTGTATAAAGTGATCTTAGCGACACGACTGTGTATTCATGAGACGGAAGGGCCAGTTGTATAAAGTGATCTTAGCGACACGCCTGTGTATTCATGAGATGGAAGGCCCAGTTGTATAAGGGGTCTTAGCGACACGACTGTGTATTCATGAGACGGGAGGTCCTGGTCACGGTACCTACTGGGTCCATCACACTGCCAGTGTTCTCCTTCACATGACCATGACCATGACCACACATGTCGGCATTTGCATGTGCTTGTGCGTGCTTGTGCGTGCTTGTGCGTGCTTGCACTAGTCCGGGCTAAAGCTGGTTTTATAGTACTGGTGTGAGAGATGATATAGTCCTAGTCCTTAGGTATAAATATTTCAGAGGAATAAGAACTCATATGTAGAAGTTAACCCAGGGAAGGTACAGTCCTCATCCCGGGAATATTGTTCCACAGGATTCATTGCTCCTGGTATATCGATTCCCCTAGGAGAAATGTTCAGGGGGACAGATTTACTCTCACACTAGCCCACTTAGATACTATGCTGCAGTTTAACACAAATACCCCATGATAGTCACAAGGAAGAGTAACAACAAGTACCATCTTTTAACATCTATTGGTATGACACGGCTTGGGATCAAACCACTCTCTGGGGCGGACGCTCGATCCACTAGACCACAGAGACGGCTTCTGTATAATGAGACCACATACTGTGGAGCTTTCCTGCACTGGAGGTGAGATATGATATTCTGTCATCATGGTTGCCATGGGAAATCACATGAAAGCCCACACTCCTTTTCCCATTATGTCTCTTAGCGACATATAAAAAAATATATCACAGGGATGACAAATTTGGATGTGATTTCCAAGAAACAATCCGGAACAAAAAAAAATCGTACTTCTTCAATTGTATGAGCATCACCAGTAATGTGAAATGATTAGTGCAAACTCCCTACAGTGCAGTTAGATTGAATTTACCAAAACCTTCCAATAAAGAGTACTGAACAGAGTTCATTTCTTAAGGAAGGTAATCAATGCATAACTTGGACCTTTTTAAGAAAAAAGCAATGCACTTAGATTGCAGAAATGTCCTACAAATACAGAATTCCAAGCTTTCTTTTTTTCAATCTCACAAATCCACAGCAAAGTCTGCTGTCAATCAACTTAGCAACATCTCCACACTTTACAGTTCTCTTAAAAATACTGGAGAACTAAACGTGATTCTCAAAAATTCAAACACTGGGGACCTATTCATGATTCACTAGAAATGTGAGGTGAAGTGACATGGGGTTTAACATTCAAGATTGTTTCACTTCCATAGCGACATGCATGCATGTGGCTGCTTGTACTAATCGGGACTAAAGCTGATTTTATAACTAGTTTACTGAGATACCAAGAAACAGTTTAACATGGAAAAAACAATCAGACACAGTATACTGGCTCCAAGCCGACCAGTCCTTGTTTTAACCCCATAATGCCGAGTGCCAGGCAGGGTAACAACAAGTACCATCTTTTATTGTCTTTTGGTATGAAGTGGCCGGGGATTAAACCCAAACCTCACACTCTCCGGGCGGACGCTCTACCACTAGACCACAGGGGCAGTCCTCTTGCAATGTAAATACTGGGAAACTTAATGTGATTCTCTTATAATGAAAAACTTGGAAACTAAACATGATTCTCTTATAATAAAAATACTTGGAAACTAAATGTGATTCTCTTATAATGAAATACTTGGAAACTAAACATGATTCTCTTATAATGAAATACTTGGAAACTAAACACGATTCTCTTATAATGAAATACTTGGAAACTAAACATGATTCTCTTATAATAAAAATACTTGGAAACTAAATGTGATTCTTTTAAAATGAAATACTTGGAAACTAAATATGATTCTCTTATAATGAAATACTTGGAAACTAAACATGATTCTCTTATAATGAAATACTTGGAAACTGAATGTGTTACTTTATAATGAAAATACTGGGAAACTAAACACGTATTTTCAGTATTTTCATCGTAAAAAATCACATTTAGTTTCTCTGTTTTTTCATTATATAAGAATCATGTTTAGTTTCCCAGTATTTGTATCATAAGAGAATCACGTTTAGTTTAACAGTAAATTCATTATAACGAAAACAATACTTTTGTCACTTATATTTATTGCCCACACGTGTAGAATCTTGCCTCATACAAATGGAGAAACTTTAATTACCATTTTCTGTGACAAGGCAACAACCAGGCGAGATCTAGCGTCATTACATGAACAGACATATCACAGGCAAAGCATCCTTTCCCTGTGTCATGGTTTAAATATATTCCATATTCCATGTACCGACATGTGGTCTGGTACATATTTGATGATACAGGTGCAAAATCTATACCCTGAGGGATAATAAAATATTGTCTTTCCTAATTAGACTCAAATAGACCGTCTGATATCTGTCAATATCTATATCTACATTATATTTCCCAAATGCCCATCTCTTAGTACCTGGCAACAAATAGCTGCTATATTTGATAAGGAACATAACAGATGCAATTTCAGACAACCAAAGATGATCAAGGACAGCTCATCTGCTATTTCGCTTGACCATTGATTCAGAGAGATTAGCAACAATGGCCTGGCATAGTGACTGGTGTTAGCACTGCTGTAACCAAACATCACCCCGCGCCTATGACAGTGAAGCATATTCCCATCATGTATGCATATATTCATGATTAGAAACCAGCTGATAGAAGCAATCAAATTATTGATAATAATGTCTGTCTCATGGCTGGGTTGTTGTGTGTGGTGAATATAAATCTCACATGGCGCGTAACAGGGCTGGGATACACTCATGCTTGCGTTTAATTTTCAGGTTCAAGCAAATGTAATCAGTTGTTGGGAAAGTAGTTTCACAAATTCTGAAGCCAGATCTGTCACTGTAGCGATCACCAACATGTTTTTTATATGTAATCAGTTGATGGGACACTAGTATCACAAACTCTGAAGCAAGCTCTGTCACTGTAGCGATCACCTACATGCTTTTTACCCCTATCATGTCCATGAATGATTTTTCATGAATCCATTCTAAATGGCTAAATGGGTGTAGTGCTATAAGGAAGGATACTTATTACATTGCAGACCTTCAAAATGAACATAGCACCTGGCGCCAACATGTCTAGTCAGGTGGTGCCCCAGCATTAATGGAAATCAAATAATGAAATAACATAATAAGACATTTTGGTGGGGACATTACAAAAAGAGACCAAATCTGTTAATATCCTAATAATACCACATTCTGTATTGTTTAAACAATGTTCCAAAAATTGCAAACATAAAATGAAATAAGATTGGTGGTTCATTATCATAACTGTCTTTGCTTGAAACAAAGTGGGAGGAATACTCTTCAATATGATGAATATTCTGTGAGCTGTCAGATAAATCATTATCAGATGAGAAAACTGATATGTAAATATATATCCAGTCAAAGCAAGCTTAGACACAACATGTTAATTAGTTGTAAGGAGGACAGTTTTTTAGAACGAAATGAGAAATTCACTGATTCTCATGTATACAGATCACATCATACATATTAAACACGTGCATAATGTCAAATTCTTCGTGATATATAGTGTCATGTATATTCTCGCATACCCTACTCTCAAACAGTTAAAAACAATAAATACTCATCGCTAAAGAAACGCGGACTTAAGTAACATAAAGAGTAGTATGAGATGTTTCCAATGTGTAGCTTTTAGTGAGTAAACTAACAATCAGTCAAGTGTTACCACAGTGAGTGAGTGAGTGAGTGAGTATTGTTTTACGCCGCTTTTAGCAATATTCCAGCAATATCACGGCGGGGGACACCAGAAATGGGCTTAACATATTGTACCCATGTGGGGAATCGAACCTGGGTCTTCGGCGTGACGAGCGAACGCTTTAACCACTAGGCTACCCGACCGCCCCTGTTACCACAGAGTGTCTTTATTCTTATCATGATATGCTGCACATGATTTACAAATTTTACATGCTAACAAAGAGACAAAAGGTGCATCTCGAGTCATGGATCTATGACAGCACATGTGATGCATTCATGAGTGTCGATTCACACAACATACCAATATGTTTGCTTGTGCGTCAAACCAAACTGATATATCCTGAATATGAGTATTTTTTCATCTAATATGAGTAATTCTTGATGTTTTAGGCATAAAAACATAAAAAAGTAATTGAAAGTTTGAAAGCTATTCACCAAATATGAATACTTGTCAATCATAGTGTTTCCACTATTTCACTCCTTTCATGATGACATGGGCACTAACATTCTGAATGACAAGGTGAGGTGAGGTGAGGTGAAATGGCGTTTAACGTCGCGTCCAAGATTATTGCGCTTATATAGCGATGTGCATGTACGTGTGTGTGTTTGTGTGGCTGCTTGTACTAGTCCGGACTGATGCCGATTTATAGTGCTAGCTCAGTGAGATACCATGCCGCAGTTTAACATGAATACCCCACTCAGACACAGTATACTGACTCTGAGCCGACCAGTCCTTGTTTTAGCCCCTTTATGCCAAGCGCCAGACAGGGTAACATCAAGTACCATCTCTTACCGTTTTTTGGTATGACGCAGCCGGGGATCAAACCCCTGACCTTCCGCTCTCTGGGCAGACGCTCTACCACTAGACCACGGGGGCGGTTATGAATGATGGGGTCTGTTCTGATAGGTTTAACAATACCTTTCTTGAACCCAGGGTTAACAGGCAGCATTGATGAAGTCATGTATCTCGTCAATATGGCTGTTTGAAAACAGGTATCCTTTGACAACAGGGTACTCAACGATATATTACGGTCTTCTATACAAATCATCCAAATCAGCCATTGGATTACGGATAGATGTAAACAAGGGGTCCATACAATCAAATCATGGCCCCTTTGCCCCAAACCACACTGAATGTTGGGTAACAACTCGACCTAGTCCTTGGCCCAAACCACACTGTATGTTGGGTAACAACTCGACCTAGTCCTTGGCCCAAACCACACTGAATGTTGGGTAACAACTCGACCTAGTCCTGGGCCCAAACCACACTGAATGTTGGGTAACAACTCGACCTAGTCCTTGGCCCAAACCACACTGTATGTTGGGTAACAACTCGACCTAGTCCTTGGCCCAAACCACACTGTATGTTGGGTAACAACTCGACCTAGTCCTTGGCCCAAACCACACTGAATGTTGGGTAACAACTCGACCTAGTCCTGGGCCCAAACCACACTGAATGTTGGGTAACAACTCGACCTAGTCCTGGGCCCAAACCACACTGAATGTTGGGTAACAACTCGACCTAGTCCTTGGCCCAAACCACACTGAATGTTGGGTTACAACTCGACCTAGTCCTTGGCCCAAACCACACTGAATGTTGGGTAACAACTCGACCTAGTCCTTGGCCCAAACCACACTGTATGTTGGGTAACAACTCGACCTAGTCCTTGGCCCAAACCACACTGAATGTTGGGTAACAACTCGACCTAGTCCTGGGCCCAAACCACACTGAATGTTGGGTAACAACTCGACCTAGTCCTTGGCCCAAACCACACTGAATGTTGGGTAACAACTCGACCTAGTCCTGGGCCCAAACCACACTGAATGTTGGGTAACAACTCGACCTAGTCCTGGGCCCAAACCACACTGAATGTTGGGTAACAACTCGACCTAGTCCTTGGCCCAAACCACACTGAATGTTGGGTTACAACTCGACCTAGTCCTTGGCCCAAACCACACTGAATGTTGGGTAACAACTCGACCTAGTCCTTGGCCCAAACCACACTGTATGTTGGGTAACAACTCGACCTAGTCCTTGGCCCAAACCACACTGTATGTGGAGTAACAACTCGACCTAGTCCTTGGCCCAAACCACACTGTATGTTGGGTAACAACTCGACCAAGTCCTTGCCCAATGGCACACTGCATGTGGAGTAAGAACTTGACCAAGTCCTTGCCCAATGGCACACTGCATGTGGAGTAAGAACTTGACCAAGTCCTTGCCCAATGGCACACTGCATGTGGAGTAAGAACTTGACCAAGTCCTTGCCCAATGGCACATTGTCATGAGGCAACTTATGAGACGGAGACCAGATTAGGGAGATGAGCTCCACTGAAACCAAAGTATATATTTGACACAAAACTAAAGTGAAAAAGCTGATTTATGACATAAGTGGCAGTGAGCCACATTGATTTCTCAAGAATGGAAAATACGATACTTGCAGCAGTAAATGGATGTCATGTCTGTACTATACATCAGGATGACACAAGTACTTTTCTTATGAATTACCTCCCTTTAAAGATGGCCTTGGCTCTGACAACATGGCAGACATAGCAAATTGTATTCATGTTTGTGAAACACCGCTCTGATTGTCTACAGATTGCGATGCATATCTGTCTAATAGTTAATTATCTATCGAATGACACTGACAATTTGTCAGGGCACTGATTATAACATCTTGGTGGAGACAGAAAACGAGCAACACTCCGAGTGGTATAGACTCTGTCGGGCCTCATGCCACAAAGTGATCATAGCGCTACAACGTAAGACAATATTATATTATAGAAATTACAATCATCTTAGCGCAACAATGTAAGCCTATGTTAAAGTTTGGGAGTTACGATCGTCTTAGTGCTAAGATCACCTTGTGGAATGGGTCCCTGAATTTAAGTTCGTAAACCTATGAAAAAATATGGGAATTACGATCATCTTAGCACTGAGATCACTGTGGAATGAGTCCCTGAATTGAAGTTTTCGGTCCAGAATAATGAGAAATGTCACAAAATCATCAGAACATGCATTGTTTTTAAAACATAGTCTTCATTGTAAAGCTATTTCAGTCAGCATGGTGGAAACTCTAGACGGAGTACTCAAGTCAGTATATGATATGTATTCAGATTAGTTGATGTTTCTTAACTCCATTGGATGCCACAGAGACATTATTTCCTAGGTCTTTAACCCTCAATTTGAAGTTGAACATAACTCCTACTCTATCCCAGACATCATCTTTCTGAGGCACGGGAGTTAACTGACTTGAAAAGTCCAGTTTCCACCCTTGCCGAACTAGGCTGAAAATTAATGAGTTAGATTTTGGCAGGACTAATGAGTCTCAGCATAATCCCATCAAAATTCCAAGACATGCAGTTCATAAACAACATGGATTTTAACTTCAAATGTGGGATTTGAAAAGCATGTGTACTGTCAAATGGGCGTCGACAGATATTTTCCAAATCTTTTCATGTTTTCAATCAAGGTGCTCAAATGATTTCATGCATGTCGCGAGGTAAGACCCGTTTTATTACAACATAGATCTTGATTACTGATCAGATCGCCTTTACTGGGCACCACGATTTTGTTTTAAGCAAATGCACGAGATATGAGAGGTGGAATCTCATCAGTCAATAGGGACATAGAAGGGATATAAATCGTAATAGCAACTGCTGGCGCTACGATCCAGCCACATATTTCCAGCATAGTTTGGCAAGAGTTGAAACTGGACTTTTGTAGACTGTTAACTTCCTTGCCTCTCGAAGATGCCAGACACAAAAACATTTCATAGTTCTACATTCAACTAGAAATGTTTTGTCTGTGATATCATATGTACTCATGTAACTTAAAGCAAAATTACCAACAACTTCTGAAAATTAGGTACATGGTAAATATTGCCATATTTGCTATTTCACTCAATCAGTATTCCCAGCATTATTGCATGTATGTTTTACAATCTAAATCTACAATCTAGAAGGTTTTCACAGAGAATTCAATTACCAAATATCTCGAGTTACAATGACCTAGTTCCAAACATATACAGTATTATACCTTTCATGTCATAGGGAAAAACTGATTTTGACATTTATAGCAAGTTATTTTTCATATCAAATGTGTAACATTATACACAAGCATACAAATCATTTCATATAAGTGTCCTTCACAGATTAGTATTTTGTTCACTCAGATGTTACGTAAAATAGTCAAATCAATTTTTTTGTATCCGTGTACTGTTATCAGTGTATGAGTAGAAGTTGCACAATTTGCATTTATGAATGTAACAGAACAGAGCACAACCCAACATCTTCCCACTCATAAAGAACACATTCATGAATGTAACAGAACAGAGCACAACCCAACATCATCCCACTCATGAAGAACACATTCATGAATGTATCAGAACAGAGCACAACCCAACATCTTCCCACTCATAAAGAACACATTCATTAATGTATCAGAACAGAGCACAACCCATGGTCCTTCCAACATCTTCCCACTCATAAAGAACACATTCATGAATGTATCAGAACAGAGCACAACCCAACATCTTCCCACTCATAAAGAACACATTCATGAATGTATCAGAACAGAGCACAACCCAACATCTTCCCACTCATAAAGAACACATTCATGAATGTATCAGAACAGAGCACAACCCAACATCTTCCCACTCATGAAGAACACATTCATGAATGTATCAGAACAGAGCACAACCCAACATCTTCCCACTCATGGAGAACACATTCATGAATGTATCAGAACAGAGCACAACCCAACATCTTCCCACTCATAAAGAACACATTCATGAATGTATCAGAACAGAGCACAACCCAACATCTTCCCACTCATAAAGAACACATTCATTAATGTATCAGAACAGAGCACAACCCAACATCTTCCCACTCGTAAAGAACACATTCATGGATGTATCAGAACAGAGCACAACCCAACATCTTCCCACTCATAAAGAACACATTCATGAATGTATCATAACAAAGCACAACCCAACATCTTCCCACTCATAAAGAACACATTCATGAATGTATCATAACAAAGCACAACCCAACATCTTCCCACTCATAAAGAACACATTCATGAATGTATCAGAACAGAGCACAACCCAACATCTTCCCACTCATAAAGAACACATTCATGAATGTATCAGAACAGAGCACAACCCAACATCTTCCCACTCATAAAGAACACATTCATGAATGTATCAGAACAGAGCACAACCCAACATCTTCCCACTCGTGAAGAACACATTCATGGATGTATCAGAACAGAGCACAACCCAACATCTTCCCACTCATTAAAAACACATTCATGGATGTATCAGAACAGAGTAAACCCATGGTCCTTCCAACATCTTCCTGCTCATGACAATAACATTGTCAATTACCTTTTCTTACATGTAATGATCCCTGTGTCACAGCAACTGATTTGGAACATTTAATTCTGAAGGCTAATTACCCTGTAGCCATGACATATATATATACCTAGAATCACTCAACTGACATAACTCATAAGATGAGACCCATGAAGATCCAGGTTAAAATAGGTGTTCCGCAACCCATGCTTGCCGTAAGAGCCGACAGACTCGCTGACCTTGTTGATGCATGTCATCATATCTTAATTGGGTGGATCGATGCTCATGATGTCAATCGCTGGCCTGTCTTGTCCAGACTCGATTATTTACAGACCGCTGCCATATAGCTGGAATATTGCTGTGTGCAGCTTTAAACAACAAACAAACAAACAAAACTTATAAGATGCTAATCCCAATTGCATTGTACATTGTCAGTCAGCCATCCTGAACGAGCTGTGCACCAATATCACTTCTCATTATTACTGTTATTTATATTAAAGACTTATTCTGTGACCTTAGATATATAGGCCTTGGTCCACAGATGACAGATAAGGTCTTTCCCTTAGAATACTACAGTTAGGCTTGGTGCTCCAGGGCACCAGCCACACTGTGTGCTGACCTGGCATGAAGCACTTCTTGTACATAGCATCTTGTAATGGCTTGCTCTCGCCTTCCTGGAAACATGCTCGGTCACTACTCCATGAAGTCTATGTATGCTCGACATTGTAGTATATATTTGTCAGGTCCTTATATAGATGATGTTCATGTTAATAAATCTGTGTCTACTGTCTGAGTCATCTCTTGTTCTACCTGGTTAATCTACCCCCAAATCAGACCATGATACTTGACTCATTATGCTCTAGCCAACCTAAATTCTCATTCTGAAGGTAAAGTCTAATTTGCATCAGAGCTAACATCTTGTTACAATGCCCAGTCTAGGGTGGACAATTACAAGTTTTGCTAGACAAAAAAATATCTCTTTGATGTAGCTGAGCGGTCTCCTTACATGCTAGACTTAAAAGCAGTGTCCATTGTTGAGTATAAGAGATCAATAGGTTGCTGCCAGGCTTGGCAAACATTCCACATCATCAATAACCATGTGCCATAACGCTCTTCCAATACACTTTCACGTTACCAGCACTCACTACACATCAACGTTTATGTTACCAGATCCTACAGAGATCTGGTAACGGGCGATGGGTCTTCAGTGGACAGACACTAATGGATAAGAAAATATTCTCATCTGTATTTCAATTCATCTGCAGCTTAGGATTAGTCCTCTGTCGTTTCAGCTTAAGCTTTCAAAATGTCCAATGGGAACCAATATCATTTGTTTCAAGGCTGAGAAAATTAATTAACAGTATTTTATACTCATTTATATTTATTAGATACAGCAATAGTTCTGAGCTCACCTGATTCAATCGGCATTTGGTACATGAGGGAGGCAGATTCATATTTGAACTAATTTTACAGTACAAATTGGATCTGAGTCCTGTTATTTACTGCTGCACTTGATATATGACCGAGGGCCACTATTGAAGAGTCATTCATATGGATATGAAATGAAGCAATGTCAACATGATGTACCATTCCTCATTACACAATGAACCATAGACTTCTCCTTACACAATGAACCTTAGCGTCCTCCTTACACTATGAACCTTAGCGTTCTCCTTACACTATGAACATTAGCGTCCTCCTTACACAATGAACCTTAGCGTCCTCCTTACACAATGAACCTTAGCGTCCTCCTTACACAATGAACCTTAGAGTTCTCCTTACACAATGAACCTTAGCGTCCTCCTTACACTATGAACCTTAGAGTTCTCCTTACACTATGAACATTAGCGTCCTCCTTACACAATGAACCTTAGCGTCCTCCTTACACAATGAACCACGGACCTCTCCTTACACAATGAACCACAGACCTCTCCTTACACAATGAACCACGGACCTCTCCTTACACAATGAACCACGGACCTCTCCTTACAAAATGAACCACGGACCTCTCCTTACACAATGAACCACAGACCTCTCCTTACACAATGAACCACGGACCTCTCCTTACAAAATGAACCACAGACCTCTCCTTACAAAATGAACCACGGACCTCTCCTTACACAATGAACCTTAGAATCCTCCTTACACAATGAACCTCAGACTGTTCTCCAAAGAAATATATGGTGGAAGTTGGATATACTTTACAATTTTTAACTGATTAAGATCCTCATTACATTTTCTTCTCTGCTTAATTGATAGAAGGGAATAGTGCATTTTATTTTCAGTTATTTAAATCTTTGAAGGTTTGTCCAATTCCAAACTATCAAAGTGAGACATGACTTGTATAGTATGTCTGAATCTTAACATATTTTCTGATGAGAATTGCCATTACACTTGTGCAATGTGTGAGGCAATGGCAAAATCACCTGGGGACACATGAGATGGCACAAGATAAAATGACTGAAATGGTGAGAATATGATATGTTGATTGACCTGCTCTTATCCTGAAAGGCCAGCCATGAGTGCAGCAACCATGGCAGCTTCACCAGCAGACAGATTTTATCTCCACATTCAACACCAGGCATTGAAGTCCACAGCCAGAACCTCATGCTGTCCAGATTTCACATCTGGCTAATGAGTTTTCAAAAGTACTAATTATCGTGCCAGGTATACAATTGCTGCTTGAATTTTTAATTTATTTGATGGTCATCATGCACAGAAATGGGCATGAAAAGGTGTTTTTGTTGTGTATGATCCTCACAGAACTTGAACCAGCTTCTAAAGGCTGTAGGGCGAGCAATTCTTTATTGCTGAGTGTGTGAGGGAACTTCCTCATTAATCAAACTTGTTGATTTGTCATGGTTGGTAATACATGATATCTACTATGGAAATGAACCTGCCACAGATTCTTATCAGATCAGATTCTTATCTACCATGGATCTAGGTCCTACCATGGATCTGAGTCTACCATGGATCTGTGTCCTACCATGGATCTGTGTCCAACCATGAATCTGTGTCCTACCATGGATCTGTGTCCTACCATGGATTTGAGTCCTACCATGGATCTGTGTCCTACCATGGATCTGAGTCCTACCCTGGATCTGAGTCTACCATGGATCTGTGTCCTACCATGGATCTGTGTCCTACCATGGATCTGAGTTCTGCCATGGATCTAGGTCCTACCATGGATCTGTGTCCTGTCATGGATCTGAGTTCTGCCATGGATCTGTGTCCTACCATGGATCTGAGTCCTACCATGGATCTGAATCCTACCATGGATCTGTGTCCTACCATGGATCTGAGTCCCACCATGGATCTCAGTCCCACCATGGATCTGAGTTCTACCATGGATCTGAGTCCTACCATGGATCTGTGTCCTACCATGGATCTGAGTCCTACCATGGATCTGTGTCCTACCATGGATCTGTGTCCTACCATGGTTCTGTGTCCTACCATGGATCTGAGTCCTGTCATGGATCTGAATCCTGTCATGGATCTGAAGTCTACCATGGATCTGAAGTCTACCATGGGTTTGAGTTTTACAAAAGGTCTGAGTCCTACCATGGGTCTAAGTCCTACCATTGACCTGAAGTTCTGCTCAAAATAAGAAAACAGACCAATGCACTGTAAACATGAAACAAGTCTGTACTTAATTAAGTTCAACGGTTTGTACACACAGTTGTTATGTAGTTTTAATATTTCTGTTTCAAGTATCTTAATATCAACAAAATGAAATTGGCTCACATGGCAATATTTGAGAAGAGCAAGTGTTTGATGACAATTATGATGTCAGAGATGGAATATTATTTCAGTTACTGCCAAACAAGGTTATTGTGTTTTTGTTTGACAGCTTTTTGTTGATGTTTGCTGATGTTTTAGCTTGGGTTGATCAAAATAAAATCTGTCAATATTTTTGTAATTTATTTTCTCATGAAGTTTGGGTTGGTTAGTTTAGTGGGGGAAACCAAATGCTGATAATGCTCATGTAAATATGAAATGTCAACACTGGAGCATGGCCAGTTTCGAGTATCTGATGAAACAGATTGGGCTTAAAGCACAAAATAGCTATGAAAATTATATGAATGGTTCATTGAAAATCAGTGACACTAGGTGTTCATGAAAGCATGTCCTGCTCTACCTAAGACCCATGAAGATCTGAGATAGAATAGGCCTTCAGCAACCCATGCTTGCTGTATAAGGCAACAATGCTTGTCGTAAAAGGCGACTAACAGGATCGGGTGGTCAGGCTCACTGATTTGGTTGATGCATGTCATCATATCCCAAATGCATAGATCGATGCTCATGATGTCAATCACTGGATATTGTCTTGTTCAGACTTGATTACTTACAGACCACAGTCATATAGCTGGAATATTAAACCACAACAAACATCATTGTGATCCAGCAGTTGGAGATGATGCTGCCCAGTTCTTAGCTGAAGATCCTGTTTCAAATTCCAACACTCTGTCACACACAAATGTAATCAAAATTCTAAAATAAAACTCAAAAGAAACATAAAAACCTGAGCTTTGGTATGGCTGTAATATTGCTTAACTCCTTAAAGTCATGATTGCCAACATAAGAAGCTCATCCTACACATGGTAAGTGAGAGGTACTGGTTGTAGAAGAGTTCAACCGTTTTGAACTAGACTACACGGACAAGACGGGTCCATGATATTCAGATCAATAGCAGTTGAATCAAGGACACAGTATTGTTTTAGTGGTACTGCACCCAGAAGACTTGAACAAATCCAAACAGATTTATCTCATACCATCTCTGATGAAACCTCTGAGAATACAGCCTTCAGTCTGTGCATGAACATCCGTTTCCCAACAGAAAGGATAAATGAGGAGACAAAAATTATACGGCATTAACAGGACATTCTTTAAATCAATTTCATCAAGAATGCCAGCTATAATTTGAGTTCAATGATTTTCCTAATAGCAGTAGAAACCCAGGCTTTGTTTTGACATGCTTCATAGAATAATACGGGCAATGGAACAAGGGTTTGTACAGTGTTGTGGAGATTGATAGGGTCTGTTTACCACCTGCACAACTCACATTGATCTGTTTATATGATCAATAGGAGTTGTCATCGTATTACTGATCGTGGGATGCCTCATCATCAGAGCCCGCTCATGCTGCAGGAGTGAGTGAGTGAGTGAGTGAGTGAGTGAGTGAGTGAGTGAGTGAGTGAGTGAGAGAGAGAATGGGTGGATGGAATGAGTGAGTGAGTGAATGAGTGAGTGAGTGAGTGAATGAGTGAGTGAGTGAGAGAGAGAATGGGTGGATGGAATGAGTGAGTGAGTGAATGAGTGAGAGAGAGAGAGAGAGAGATTGGGTGGATGGAATGAGTGAGTGAGTGAGTGAGTGAGAGAGAGAGAGAGATTGGGTGGATGGAATTAGTGAGTGAGTGAGTGAGTGAGTGAGAGAGAGAATGGGTGGATGGAATGAGTGAGTGAGTGAGTGAGAGAGAGAATGGGTGGATGGAATGAGTGAGTGAGTGAGTGAGAGAGAGATTGGGTGGGTGGAATGAGTGAGTGAGTGAGTGAGAGAGAATGGGTGGATGGAATGAGTGAGTGAGTGAGTGAGAGAGAGAATGGGTGGATGGAATGAGTGAGTGAGTGAGTGAGTGAGGTGAGGTGAAATTGGGTTTAACATCACATCCAAGATTATTGCACCTACAAAGCGACGTGCATGTACGTATAAGTGTTTGTGTGGCTGCTTGTACTAGTCCGGACTGATGCCGATTTATAGTGCTAGCTCCCTGAGATACCATGCTGCAGTTTAACATGAATACCCCACTCAGACACAGTATATTGACTCCGAGCAGACCAGTCCTTGTATTAGCCCCTTAATGCCGAGCGCCAGACAGGGTAACAACAAGTACCATCTTTTAACGTCTTTTGGTATGACGCTCTACCCCTAGAACACGGAGGCGGTAGTGAGTGAGTGAGTGAGTGAGTGAGTGAGTGAGTGAGTGGTGAGTTGGGTTTAAGGCTGCTGTGGACAGTTCAAGTTATATCACGGTGTGTCAGCTTGATTTGGGCAGAAACCTGGAAGTGATGACATTTTTAATACTTTGAAATTTATGTGAGTGGATTATGATGGTGTTGTTTGTTGTTGTAAGGCACACTCAGCAATATACCAACTCTATGACTGTGACCTGTAAATAATCGAGTTTGGACCAGACAATTCAATGACTGACATTATGAACACTGAAATGCAGCTGGGATACAATGACATGCATCAACCGAGTCAGCAAGCATGACCACGCAATCCCGTTAGTTGCCTTTTTTGAAAAGCACAGGTTGCTGAAGATGAGTTTAAACACAGATCTTCAAGGGAGTGGGTGAAATGAGTGGTTGTTGTTGCACTGGTGTGGTTGGGTGACGTTGAGGTGGGTTGGTGAGGTTGGTGTGGGTGTGGTTGATGTGAGGGGATGAAGTAGAATTGGATGGGTGAGGTTGATGTGGGTGATGTTGATGTGGGTGAGGTTTGTGATGTTCATGTGGTTGGGTGAGGTTGGTGTGGGTGCTGTTGATGTGGATGGATGAGGTTGATGTGGATGGGTGAGGTTGGTGTGGGTGAGGTTGGTGATGTTAATGTGGATGAGGTTGATGTTGGTGATGTTGATGTGGGTGAGGTTGATGTGGGTGAGGTTGATATGGGTGAGGTTGATATGGGTGAGGTTGATATGGCTGGGTGAGGAAGATGTGGGTGAGTGAGGATGATGTGGGTTTTGTTGATGTGGCAGTTGTTGATATAGGTGGGTATGGGTGGATGAGGTTGATATGGGTGGGTGAGGTTGGTGTGGGTGGGTGAGGCTGTGTATGTTGGTGAGGTTGGTGTGGGTGAGGTTGATATGGGTTAGTGAGGTTAGTGTGGGTGAGGTTGATATGGATGGGTGAGGTTGGTGTGGGTGAGATTGATATGGGTGGGTGAGGTTGGTGTGGGTGGACGAGGTTGATGTGGGTGTGAGGTTGATGTGGGTGGGTGAAGTTGTGTGGGTGAGGTTTATATGGGTTGATGAGGTTGATATGGGTTGGTGAGGTTGGTCTGGGTGGGTGAGGTTGATTTGGATTGGTGAGGTTGGTGTGGGAGAGGTTGATATGGATGGATGAGGTTGATATGGGTGGGTGAGGTTGGTCTGGTTGGGTGATGTTGGTGTGGGTGAGGTTGTAGTGGGTGGGTAAGGTTGGTGTGGGCATTGTTGGTGTGGCTGAGGTTTATATGGGCGGGTGAGATTGATGTGGGTAGGTAAGGTTGGTGTGGGTGAGGTTCGTGACCATGATTGGGGGTTTCTGAGGACAAGCCAACGGACATTTAGTTGGACAACGGTAAACACAGCATGACTAAATCTCCCTTGACTAAATCTCTCTTGACTTCAAGTCAGGATAACAAATACTGCTGCAAAATGACTTTAAAATGTTTCTTAAATGGCCAGATCAGATAACGCCGAGAAATGAAATGACCTACTGATCTTTGGAAAAAGACATCAAACGGTTAACTTCTCATTAATATGTAGTGAAAATGTCAAATATTGAGACAGAACATATAAAAAGTTCTGCCAGAGGACACGATTTCAATGTGTCCATCCATGACATTCTGTTATTAATCACGTCAACAGCAGTCGTAAATTCTGCATTGAGAAAAATTATTGTAGAAGAAACATGCAACGAGTTGTGCAAGAATGCAAAACAATGCTGTCTATGGAAAGAAATCTCATTGAACTATATATTCAAATGTCTGCATGAGACATTATTGCAACAGACTTATGACAAACTTATTTTGAATCTATTTCTGAAGGTGCGCATCAACAGTTCCAAGTCATGTCATCCAGATATCAGAGCCAGAACAAGAGTCCAAATTCAAATTCAGTTTTCATAGACGGCATATAAATTTCAATCATATACTTAACACAACAAAATTAGCGATCATGAAAATTTTGGGGATATTTTTATGAAATTGCATGTCCTGTCACTACAAAAACATATCCCCAAAAATATTCATGATCCCTAACTCTTCTTCCAGTATATAAACATCTGAACACTGATAAATATCTTGACTGTCAATTAAGTTTATTAACTAGGAGATACAATAATTTGATTACGCTAATTTGGAGCAGAACACATATCACATCTTGATATTTTAGAAGCAAATTAAATCAGATTCAAATTTCTATTCCAAAAGCCGCTGGCAATCATTGTCCATCATCCATTTCAACTTGGAATCATATGTAACTAGATTTGAAGAATTTGCAATATTAATACTGGGATAACAATACTTCTGTTCAGCTATTGTTGAAGGTTATACCAGCATGTTTCGCAAGATAAAAATGCCCAAAGCATGGGTATGGTCCTGGAACACCTAGAAACATAAGGAATGTAAATCAAGGATTCCTTCCCACAACCATGGGCTTCTGCCACTCCAAAGAAACACATGTCAGTTTCCTGCACCTTTCCCACACGATCCTGTTAGTCGCCTCGTACGACAAGCATAGTCGCCTTTTAGAGCAAGCATGGGTTGGTGAAGACCTATTCTATCTCGGATCTTCATGGGTCTTAGGTAGAGAAGGACATGCTGATACCTAGTGTCATCATTGATTTTCAATGAACAATTCATATAATTTTCATGGCTATCTTGTCAATCTGTTTCATCTTATAATCGAAACTGGCCATGCTCCAGTGTTGACATTTCATATTTACATGAGCATTATCAGCATTTGGTTTCCCCCACTAAACTAACCAACCCAAACTTCATGAGAAAATAAATTACAAAAATATTGAAAGATTTTATTTTGATCAACCCAAGCTAAACATCAGCAAACATCAGCAAAACTGTGTCAGACAAAAACTCAAAGTCGGGTTGCAAGTTCATCATCGATACCTTTGAAAATATTAACAAGTTTGCCAGTTACAGACTCCAGTCAATATGATAATCCAAAGTAAACAATTAATTTGTCCAAGCAGTCAACACTTCAATACAGGACAAATACACGCCAATGACTGACGTGGAACTCGCGGGCTCAGCAAGTCATAACTCTGACCTATATAATGAGACCTTTCCCTTTGGAAACTCAAGGCATCCCCCTGTGAATGTTTCATGAATGAAGCGCTCCATGTAGGCTCCTTTCATTTCCTCCTTGACTTCTTTATAAGGTTCAGGCAAGCAAATCTTGAATGGTTCTCTTTTCTAAAAACTGTCACAATTCTCTCATTTTCTACAGTAGCAATCAGCAAGCCAGAAAATTCAATACCAGTGACCTCAGACAAACCTCAGTTCCAGTTGGAACCTCACTTAAGACACAACCTAACAACCTTTGATAATCAAACGAGCATTGATCCTCACATGAACATTTTTTTTTATAAATTGTCACCTTAAATGTAACCAAAAGCACATTAACACAGTTCGCGATTCCAGTTTTAGCCTTAGGCACTCAACAGCTCAGGAATACAACCAAATGATTTTGCTAAATGGAAACCAAGATATTTGTTTTCTGGAAATGTCCTGAATTTTCATTTCTTTTCATTTCTTGAGGTGATAGAACTGATTAAAGGGTATGATTAGGTATTCCGACCATGAGGTTCCATCTTCAATTTGCATCTGAAAGGTCAGAGGAGTCCAAATGAAAGAGTCCAGCACAGGAGGAACAAAAAGCTACCAGCATGATGCCACACAATTCTGTCCGTTTAGAAAAAGGAAAGGTCTTTGAAATAGACAGTATCTGACAGTTTCATACATGGCACATGGGGGACTCTCGGGGTGGGGGACCGGGTGGGGGTTGTGGGGGTGGGGGATTAGCCTGGAGATCAGTTTCTACACAGAGAGGACAATCACAGGACAGCAGGACATCAGCTGGCACCAGCAGGAGAACCAGCGGATCAGGGAAACAACAAAGAGACAAAGAAGACTCCATACAGGAGGGTGATACAGTGGTTGAGTGAGTGAGTGGTTGAGTTAGTGAGTGAGTGAGTGAGTGGTTGAGTGAGCGAGTGGTTGAGAGTGAGTGAGTGGATGTGTGATTGTGGTGGAGTGAGTGAGTGAGTGGTCCTGAAAAACCTAGAAACATAAGGAAGGTAAATCAAGGATTCCTTCCCACAACCATGGGCTTCTGACACCTTTCCCACACGATCCTGTTAGTCGCCTCAAACGACAAGCATAGTCATCAGCTGTTACGGCAAGCATGGGTTGCTGAAGACCTTTTCTACCCCGGATCTTCACGGGTAAAGCAGGACATGCTGACACCTAGTGTCATCATTGAGTTTCAATGAATGGTTGTGATGGAATGAGTGAGTGAGTGAGTGAGTGAGTGGATGTGTGGTTGTGGTGGAGTGAGTGAGTGAGTAACAACCAGAGTTGACAAACAGTAATTCAAATGTATGGTGTACCAGTGCGAACTGTTTATATTGAACATGAAAAATCAAAATAATTAAAAATAGCAAAAGGCACCAATTGAGATGATGATAAATTACTCATAAATTATAGTCTTAAAGATAATGGTTTCATGCAGAAATATCCATTAGCAGGAAACAATTTTTACTTGTCAAAATTGTTTCCATGGAAACACAAGAAATCAAAACAATTAAAAACTTAAAAAATATGAAAAGGCAATAGTTGATCATGTAGTTACTGCTCATGTACAGTTTCAAGAAAATGAAAACATTCATTGGCCTGGAAACAAGGCCTAGATTTGTTGGAGAATGAGTCTAAATTGTTTCAAAAGGAAATTTAAAAAAAAAAAAAATTTAAAATTGCAAAAGGCACCAGTTAAGCTGAAGAGCAATGCATATACCAAGTTTCATTAAAAACATTGAACATTTTTCAAGATATGGCTGGGAATAGGATGGGAACGCCAACACCAACGGGAACCATGACAAAATCAATGTGTCCCCCCATCCTTTGTGGGGGAGACCTAATGACCTTACACCGTATCTAATTGGCCTACCTTTAGAATACAGTACCACAAACTTTTCAAACATGTGACAATACCCTATGACATAATTTTTCGTATTTTGTTGTCATTTACACTGGCAACACAATGCCCGGTGATGTCAGGGGTCATCGAGTGTGCATAAGCTCCTCCCAGTGATCTATCATCTCTATAAGCAATGTCAGTAAATATGCCCAGCGATGTTGAGAGTTTTGAATATTTGTTTACTAAATATAGACTGCAGCAGCGCATTAAATAGCAAGCACTAGTTTATGAAAGCACTTTTATTTTTAACATATTTGGTATTTTTTTTTTTCGTAAGTGAACATTAAGTGAACATTAAGAACCAATAAATAAAACAAAACAAAACGTCAATTTGAAGCCTATTTCAGTTTTATCACGGCGTGTCAGCTTGATGTGGTAGGAAACCCTGAAGTGATGCAGGTCTCAGACGTTTACCACTTGGGTGGAACCCATGGACATGGGTATGGTGCTGACAAACCTAGAAACAAAAAATGGGATTCAAACCCATGATCATAAGTTCCTGGTGCAACCCTGTTCAGCGAATTCAACCCCTTAAACAACTGTCCGTCCATGCCTCCTTTTAATGAACATCAATGATCAAATTTACAGGGCTAACATCGTCTAAGTATGAGCATAATCCAAAGACATTTAACTTTAACTTGAATTCATGATGTTCCCATGAAATGGTCTTTGTTTAAAAAAGGAGAGCTGTTATGCTCACATTGGAATATTCTTTGTAAACAAAAGTGACAAAACCCTTTCAATATTTAATAGATATCTCTGCTAAAAGCAGAGTCAATTGTACGATGCCGACTATATCATGAGCATGTGTTTATGAATCACTATCGAAAGATGCAAAGGCAAGACAACTGTTCACATGCAAAACATAAGAACATATGGTACAAGTCAAAACAAGGATTGCATCGGACATCATTTTTGTCATTCTTGCATCAAATCTGGAAAAGTCATCCATTGTTCATGATGTCAATCATTGTTCATGTCATCCATTATTCATGATGTCATCCATTGTTCATGATGCCATCCATTGTTCATGACACCATCCATTGTTCATGATGTCATCCATTGTTCATGATGTCATACAAGACTTTAAGTGATGTCATTCCAAAAGGGTAACTGAGCTGATGACACCATTTGAAACGAAGTAACACACATTTTTTTCTTCATTTTATCATAAGAAAACATGATGGGTAACATAAAGAATAACCTATTTGCAACTCAGCTGGAAAATTACAAAAATAATTCACTCAGGAAAGATAATCTGCAATCACTCTACAGTAGAACATGGATATAACAAACTACAAGGAAGTGGAGAAATCATTTTGTTATATACGCTTGTGTTTAACGGTTTTCTTACGGACAAGATTAGTCTGGTTATTGATGGGGTTAACACTAAGCACGTAAACAAGGTTGAATCATCACCACTGGTTGTGTTGCTTTGCTTCGATTGTGTTGATTTGGCCCTGATTGAGAAAAGTCCAATGTCAGTGGCACTAAGTGACATGGAGGAAATTTCTCAGTTCGCTCTTACGTCACTAATTTGTGGTATTTGGGCATGCCGGGGATCTGATATCATTCGCTGTATAGGTTGGAGAGTTTACTACATACATACATTATATATGATAATATATAGGAAGATAAATCTGCATATATAACCATTCTGCTCAAATGTCCAAGGATGACCCTTCTACTCAAATGTCCAAGGATGACCCTTCTACTCAAACATCCAAGGATGATCCTTCAACTCAAACATCCAAGGATGACCCTTCTACTCAAATGTCCAAGGATGAACTTTCTACTCAAATGTCCAAGGATGACCCTTCTACTCAAACATCCAAGGATGACCCTTCTACTCAAACATCCAAGGAGGACCCTTCTACTCAAACATCCAAGGAGGACCATTCTACTCAAACATCCAAGGAGGACCATTCTACTCAAACTTCCAAGAAGGACCATTCTACTCAAATGTCCAAGGATGACCATTCCACTCAAATGTCCAAGGATGACCCTTCTACTCAAACATCCAAGGATGACCCTTCAACTCAAACGTCCAAGGATGACCATTCTACTCAAACATCCAAGGATGACCCTTCTACTCAAACATCTAAGAAGGACTATTCTACTCAAACATCCAAGGATGACCCCTCTACTCAAACATCTAAGGAGGACCAATCTACTCAAACATCCAAGGATGACCCCTCTACTCAAACATCCAAGGATGACCCCTCTACTCAAACATCCAAGGAGGACCATTCTACTCAAACATCCAAGGATGACCCTTTCCTTCATTCTTCACACAACACTGGACATGTCTGTTAACTCAGATTCTGTGAGCTTGGTTAATGCACCAATAATTGGTTACCCTAAACACTGGCGACAATAACATGAACCCTCGTTCATCAAGACAATAGTGTCCCTTTTAACACCAACTGGATCAACACATTTTCAGAGTACTGACATGTTACCGAGTAATGTCACCTTGAAGCACATACAGTAAAGTACCGTGATATAACAGTAGTTCATTATAAGCATTTCGACTGAACTTCCTCACTGTAGTCGTCGCATGTTAAAGACAGAATATATTCACTTCAAATGCAATAGCCAAACCACTGTATTACTATTGTCAAGGGTGAGAGCGTAACTTGAGGACAAGATGTCAGTATTTAATCCAGTTAATCACTTGCCTTCAATTGTTAACTGCTGCTTTGAACAGCTCAGCGTGGCTGCAGTTTTTGTAATAGACTGATTGGTGACTTGTGAGCAGCTCGTTATGAACATAAACATTGTCATTGACAGAGTACACACAAGACCACAAAGTTATTTTGCGATAAACATGTTCGTCAGATCCATTAATTTGACATGATTAAATATACAGCAAGTGGCGGTAACCAAAAGACAGTTCGCTATATCCGTCAGTTCATCATAAACATAGTTAACTGTACATAGCTCATATAAGCATCCCCTTGTAATAATCCAGAAGGTGAAGTGTAAACAGGGTCTGGACTGACAAAATTTCAGTGTTCATGGACGTTATACACATTTGTAACAGAGGCGAGGGTCCCTTCAGCATCTGCGACAAGGGGGCAGTCCGGTCATTGTTTCAGAAGAAGCATTTGACCCCTGGCAAGACTCAGAATGGCGGTGATCCTCAAGGTGGAAAAAGAACTTGTACTTACCTGAAAAAGAAGGGAAGTGATTAAAATGATGCATTATGCACGGTTGTATATAAATGTATATAAAGTGACAAAACCTTTTCCATATCCAATAGAAATCTCTGCATAAAGCTGTAGATAGTATGATTCCAACATGAGCATGTGTTTATGAATCACTATCAAATAGTAATGATACCAGGTGTTTGAGAAACACAAACACATGCAAAGGCAAGTCAATTGTTCACCTGAAAAAACATTGGAACATTGGTACATGTACTAGTCAAAATAGGGAATTGCATCGGACATCATTTTTGTCACTGATGCATCATATTTGGAAATGTCCTCCACATGTCTATCACAAAACTTTTTGAAAGCATTACTGAGGCCTTGGATGTCGTAACCTTGATCACACAACGTCTGAGCAAGAGTCTTATGACGCTCTTTGAAATCGTAGTACAAATAGCATGCTTGATTGTATCTCAAAAGTTGTGAAATGTGCACACCAAAGGTTTGAGAGGCTGGATATTGCTAGGCATGAAGGGAAAGTTGACTATTGAAAAGTTGGAAGTCATCCCTCTTGTCATACAGTCTTGTGGAGAGTGTTTTGTCACTCTGAATCATTATGAATATGAAACCAATGAGGTGATCTCACTGGTCTCCTTTTTGTCTAGATCAGGTGGGTAAATCAGTGGACGGGAATTGGCTATTTGATATGTCACATTCATAAACAGGTGTAGAAAAACATTAATCAACACTGAGATGAAGAATGTAAAGTTGAGAAGATCCCTGACATAGTACCCTGTGGTCAAATACTTTTCTCTGCAGAAATAAATATGGGGGGAAGGGAGGTGCAGTCACCCAGGGTGATGAAATGTGCTGCGCAGCGTTGCACCACTTTGGGGCGCCACAAACCTATGGTCATGGGTTTAGATCCCAGAATTGCCTTGATCATATTTCTAGGCCTGTCATCACCATACATGTGATTGTGGGTTTCACCAAAGGGCTTTCTTCCCACATCTGTGAAACTCAACATCTACGCCTGGTCTAATCCACATTGTGACATAACAGGAAAACTGGTGAAAGCATCATTCTGAGATGTGTTTTTGATTCATTCAGACACCAGGGAGATGTGTTTCTGATTCATTCAGACACCAGGGACAAGTGTTTCTGATTCATTCAAACACCAGGGAGATGCGTTTCTGATTCATTCAGACACCAAGGAGATGTATTTCTGATTCATTCAGACACCAGGGAGATGTGTTTCTGATTCATTCAGACACCAGGGACAAGTGTTTCTGATTCATTCAGACACCAGGGAGATGTGTTTCTGATTCATTCAGACACCAGGGACAAGTGTTTCTGATTCATTCAGACACCAGGGAGATGCGTTTCTGATTCATTCAAACACCAGGGAGATGTGTTTCTGATTCATTCAGACACCAGGGAGATGTGTTTCTGATTCATTCAGACACCAGGGAGATGTGTTTCTGATTCATTCAAACACCAGGGAGATGTGTTTCTGATTCATTCAGACACCAGGGAGATGTGTTTCTGATTCATTCAGACACCAGGGAGATGTGTTTCTGATTCATTCAGACACCAGGGACAAGTGTTTCTGATTCATTCAGACACCAGGGAGATGCGTTTCTGATTCATTCAGACACCAGGGAGATGTGTTTCTGATTCATTCAGATGCCAGGGACAAGTGTTTCTGATTCATTCAGACAACAGGGAGATGTGTTTCTGATTCATTCAGACACCAGGGAGATGTGTTTCTGATTCATTCAGATGCCAGGGACAAGTGTTTCTGATTCATTCAGACAACAGGGAGACATGTTTCTGATTCATTCAGACACCAGGGAGATGTGTTTCTGATTCATTCAGACACCAGGGAGATGTGTTTCTGATTCATTCAGACACCAGGGAGATGTGTTTCTGATTCATTCAGATGCCAGGGAGATGTGTTTCTGATTCATTCAGACACCAGGGAGATGTGTTTCTGATTCATTCAGACACCAGGGAGACATGTTTCTGATTCATTCAGACACCAGGGAGATGTGTTTCTGATTCATTCAGACACCAGGGAGATGTGTTTCTGATTCATTCAGACACCAGGGAGATGTGTTTCTGATTCATTCAGACACCAGGGACAAGTGTTTCTGATTCATTCAGACAACAGGGAGACATGTTTCTGATTCATTCAGACACCAGGGAGATGTGTTTCTGATTCATTCAGACACCAGGGAGACATGTTTCTGATTCATTCAGACACCAGGGAGATGTGTTTCTGATTCATTCAGACACCAGGGAGACATGTTTCTGATTCATTCAGACACCAGGGAGATGTGTTTCTGATTCATTCAGACACCAGGGAGACATGTTTCTGATTCATTCAGACACCAGGGAGATGTGTTTCTGATTCATTCAGACACCAGGGAGACATGTTTCTGATTAATTCAGACACCAGGGAGATGTGTTTCTGATTCATTCAGACACCAGGGAGATATGTTTCTGATTCATTCAGACACCAGGGAGATGTGTTTCTGATTCATTCAGACACCAGGGAGATGTGTTTCTGATTCATTCAGACACCAGGGAGATGTGTTTCTGATTCATTCAGACACCAGGGAGATGTGTTTCTGATTCATTCAGACACCAGGGAGATGTGTTTCTGATTCATTCAGACACCAGGGAGATGTGTTTCTGATTCATTTAGACACCAGGGAGATGTATTTCTGATTCATTCAGACACCAGGGAGACATGTTTCTGATTCATTCAGACACCAGGGAGATGTGTTTCTGATTCATTCAGACACCAGGGAGATGTGTTTCTGATTCATTCAGACACCAGGGAGATGTGTTTCTGATTCATTCAGACACCAGGGACAAGTGTTTCTGATTCATTTAGACACCAGGGAGATGTGTTTCTGATTCATTCAGACACCAGGGAGACATGTTTCTGATTCATTCAGACACCAGGGAGATGTGTTTCTGATTCATTCAGACACCAGGGAGATGTGTTTCTGATTCATTCAGACACCAGGGAGATGTGTTTCTGATTCATTCAGACACCAGGGAGATGTGTTTCTGATTCATTCAGACACCAGGGAGATGTGTTTCTGATTCATTCAGACACCAGGGAGATATGTTTCTGATTCATTCAGACACCAGGGAGATGTGTTTCTGATTCATTCAGACACCAGGGAGATGTGTTTCTGATTCATTCAGACACCAGGGAGATGTGTTTCTGATTCATTCAGACACCAGGGAGACATGTTTCTGATTCATTCAGACACCAGGGACAAGTGTTTCTGATTCATTCAGACACCAGGGAGATGTGTTTCTGATTCATTTAGACACCAGGGAGATGTGTTTCTGATTCATTCAGACACCAGGGAGATGTGTTTCTGATTCATTCAGACACCAGGGAGACATGTTTCTGATTCATTCAGACACCAGGGACAAGTGTTTCTGATTCATTCAGACACCAGGGAGATGTGTTTCTGATTCATTCAGACACCAGGGAGATGTGTTTCTGATTCATTTGCTCTGTGTGATGTGGTTATTTTGGTACACAAATAATATGTTGTTATTCAACTCGCGTTCTCTTCAGCCAAACAAATCGTTGTGTAATGATGAATTCCTAATCAAAACGACACAGGACACAGGCGAAGTATCAATGTTTTCGTATCTTTATTGAGTGAAGGATATTACCAAGCACAACAAATCCTCTTGAAATGGGGTTTGTTTTAAATGAGGCCCAATCTATTTTGTGGATTTTGTGCTCAATGTTCATACATAAATAGACCTAACTGAAACCTCAAAAGGAATCAATGAGTTCTATGGATGTCAACCACTGATTCAAACAGAGCATGTTCTAAGGTAAATAGTATTCCAAGGAAGCTCTAACTCCAAAAACATTTAAAACTTTATCAAAATATGTACATACATCAACAGTCTACATCATTTTTCCATGTGGCAAAGAGAGTGAGTGAGTGAGCTAGTGAGTGAGTGAGTGAGTGAGTGAGTGAGTGAGTGAGTGGGTAGGTGAGTGAGTGAGTGAGTGAGTGGGTAGGTGAGTGAGTGAGTGAGCTAAAGAGTGAGTGAGTGAGCTAGTGAGTGAGTGAGTGAGTGAGTGAGTGAGTGAGTGAGTGAGCTAGTGAGTGAGTGAGTGAGTTAGTGAGTTTGATCTTACACTGATTTGGACAGTATTCCAGTTATATCATGAAATGTCAGCTAAATATGGGAGGAAAGTGACGCAGGTCTCAGACGTTTACCACTTTAGTAAAACCTACGAGCACAGGTATGGTGCTGACAGACCTAGAAACATAACCGGGGTGAACTGGGATTTGAACCCACAAAAATAGGTTTCTTGCGTGCACAGGGGAGGCAACTCTGCACAGCGATGCCTTAGAGGACTGGGCCACCCATGTCCGTTATAGGAATAAACTTTGAACAGTGAAGTACAGCGCCTTAGACGACTGGGCCACCCGTGCCCCTTCAAGGAATAAACTTTGAACAGTGAAGTACAGCACCTCAGATGATTGGACCACCCGTGCCCATCATGTGGCTTACGATACGTCAAAATCAATACATGAACCAAAACAGATGAAGTTCGGCCACAGCAAGGGTGAGACAAATGTATGTGTCTTCTATTTAAACATCAAAATATCTAAATTTCGAAGATAATTGTTTCATCTTTCAAAACTTATGCTGTGAATAATAAAAAAATTCAGTACCAGAAGTAACCAATTATTGCACTTTTATCCAATGGTAAAACAAATAAGGCAATAAATTACAATTAAATGATGACGGGTGTTTTGTAGTGAAATGGGGGGAAAGGGGGAGGGGGGAGGAGGGGGGAGAGGAGGTAGTAAAAATCTAATAATTTATTTATTAGATCTAAGTATGTTTCCCTGAAGATCAACTCTCCAGCGCAAATATAGATTGAATCCGACAACACCAGCACCAACTGTATCTAATCTTGTTGTGGTGCTTGTTTCTTGAGTCGCTTACAAAATTAATCCTGTTCCTGTCTTGTTCAGTTGATAATAGCGTCAATCCCCACGGCTCCACTCTGCAGCCATGTTACCAGCATGTTTCAACACCATCCACGATGACTCCATTATCCATGTCACTAGGACAATGATTTCTCAATTTCCATT
Source organism: Haliotis cracherodii (assembly GCF_022045235.1). Taxonomy (NCBI): domain Eukaryota; kingdom Metazoa; phylum Mollusca; class Gastropoda; order Lepetellida; family Haliotidae; genus Haliotis; species Haliotis cracherodii. The sequence goes on from NW_027266297.1 coordinate 3,515,798, forward strand.
CAGCGAATGCTGTAATGTTGCAACATTTCAAACTGATACCTAATTCAGTTACGCACGTCGTAATAACCCCACCCACAGTGGAGGATATAGTCATTATTTCTGCCAATTTTTCTCCCCATCAGGTTAAGGTATGGGTCTCAATTGACAGATTCCAGCAGAATTGCAGATTAGCTGCAGTAATAATCTCATTCACCGCCGATGATTTCTTTAAATATATTTCTTATTTTAGACGATATTTCCTTGCAAGTTGACCACTTACTCGGGTGACAGAGTGTCTGGTTAGTGTGAATGTTGCAGAAACGGTAGTGTTGCTAGATTAATTTGACAAGTGAATGAGACGAGGGGATTTCTCACAGATAATCCTAGAGTTCCACTCAACTCTGAATATGCATCACTTCCCAACATTTAAGCCCTCTTTACAATTCTTCAATCTTTATCAATCTACGGCAATAAAGCCAGCCCGATAGACAGATACTCGTGCACCAGTGGTTTGCCTGATGTGTATTGTTCAGAGTTGCCAAGCATACAAAGAAAGCCAGCAGAGTTATTGGGTTTTCATTTCAAAGCATCCTTAATTCTGATTGGCTGGATAGTTAGATCAGTAACACACAACTACTTTTTCTAAGCCTGCTTCAAGACAATATCGGTCTGTTTCAGATTGGGTATAATCTCATTTTGAATCAGACGCCCTGTCCATTATTTCTCATGTTCTATTCTTCTTAGTTTTAGGTATTTTGAATACTTAAATCTTAGTCTAAATCTCTTAATGAAAAGCACTGGCACCATTTAAAATGGTCCTGATGACAGTAACACCAAAACAAGTCCTATAGATCAATCATTCTGGCATTGGCTAAACAACATAAAATTGTTCATAAAGCAATTACCGTATACGACGTAATAAGCGCCCAGGGCGCTCTCAAAATTAGAAATAGGGGGCTCTTATTAGAATGGTATTTTGGTGGGGGAAAAAAAACAGGTGAAAGATAAATTTCGTGGTTTATGCTGACAGCCTGACATGTTTATATACGACAGATATATCTTTCCAGAATTTAACTGCCCATAATTTAGGATGCATATAACACACGAGTGCGTATTATACGCGAATAAATAGGTCTTGTATACATTGATCAATCGGAAGGGGTGCTAATTGGGATTGTTCACTAGCCAATATATTAACGAATATCGCCGTGGGCGCTTATTAGAGCGGGGCGCTTATTACGTCGAATACGGTAGGTATTTTCTGCTTTTTATTCACATTATATGGTATATTTGAATGAAATCACTGATTCTGTCTTTGTTCTTGTTTTTGTTGTTGTTTAACGCCACAGTCAGCAATATTCCAGCTGTATGATAGTAGCCTATAAATAATCAAGTCTGGACCAGACAATCCAGTGACTGACATCATGAGCATCGATCCACACAACTGGGATACAATGACATGCATCAACCAAGTCAGCGAGTCTGACCACCCAATCCTGTCAGTCGCCTCTTACGACAAGCATAGTCGCTTTTTACAGCAAGCATGACCTATTCTACCAGGGATCTTCACAGGTCACTTTATTGAGAAAGGAGATTCTGTCATTGATGAACAGCAAGTATTTCATCATTTGAAGATACATTTGTATAATATTGGAAAAATATTTCACTATAATAAAGGATGCTATTGTTATCTATAGAAGAAAGATAATGAGAGCAGGTATCTAACAAATGGTACAGTGTTGAACAGCCTGCTGCCAGGATACATAATCGCAACAGAAACAATGCATGCAGCATTCTTAGTGCTGTGACTGTCATTGCCCTATGTAAGGGCAATCAAGTCATAGTTATAAGAGTGAGAGAGTGAGTGAGTATGGTTTTACACCGCTTTCAGCAATATTCGAGCAATATCACGGCAGGGGACACCATAAATGGGCTTCACGCATTGTACCCATGTGGGGAATCGAACCTGGGTCTTCGGCGTGACGCCCAAACGCTTTAACCACAAGGCTACCCCACCACCCCCATAGCTATAAGAAGACCTTGTGGAAGGGCAAACCTATGATCATGGATTCAATGTTTGCTTGTTTGTTTGTTTGTTTGTTTGTTGTTATTTAATGCAGAAATCTGCAATATTCCAGCTACATGACTGCGGTGTGTAAATAATTAAGTCTGGACCAGATAATCCAGTGATCACGCTATGAGTGTCGATCTACACAATTGGGATATGATGACATGAATCAACCAAGTCAGCGAGTCTGACCCCCAGATCCTGTTAGTTGCCTCATACGACAACTTATTCTAATAAAAACAACCTCCGAGATGAAGGCTACTTTCTCTATCCCCACATAACTTAGACTACATTCAAGTCCTCTCCACACACATACAACCTGTCCAAGCAAAGCACTCCATGCAAACATAAACACCTCTATCATGTAGTCAGTGTTTTGAGAGTGATGGAATACGGTCTTTATCTGAAAAAATAAACACCATATCTCACTCTCATGAAGAAACCCTATATACCAGAACAGCTTTCAGGCGGCTTCAGTGATGCTCTGGCTGACAGAGGAACATCAAAAACATTCAGAAAGTCAAATCACATGCTTATCTCATTTCGTGACTTGATGAAGTTCACATTTTCTCTCATGAGATAAATACGTTGTTTGACAAGAAAACACAAGTACCCTCAATACATACACACTGAAAGCTGGATGATAAACTTGGGATGGTCATGATGGCCAAACTGCAGGACTTAGGAGTATATTGATGACACCTGCCTGGTCACAAAGTACACATACACTTGTGCTTGAAGAAGTTTTCTAAGGGCTTTTTGTGTTCAGTTGTCTATCATTGCACAATCATAAAAACTGTGTAAGATGACTGTAAAACATAAATGCAGCTCCTTTCGGGGCTCAGATGGGCCAGTCTTCTAAGGCACCACAAGTTGCAGTGCAGAGTTACCTCCCTTGTGCACGCCAGAAACCTATGATCGTGTGTTTGAATCCCAGTTTGCCCTGATTATGTTTCTGGGTTTGTCAGCACCATAACCATGCTTGTGGATTTCACCAAACTGGTAAACGTCTAATACTCTCATCACTTCAAGCCCTCCTCCCACATCATGCTGACAAAACTGGAATAATGTTCAAAGCAGTGTTTACTCTACTTTCACTGGAATATTTCTTCAAAAGCAACTGTTCTCTCTGATAAAGTTCCAACAAGACTTCCAGCAGCAGAAATGTCAAATTCCATAGAGCAAGAGCAAAAAAGTTGAAATAAATGACAAGCTTCCACCTTTTCTGCCTTAAATCAAAGCTAATATCGCCTGAAAATGTCATATCTCACCTTTTTTAATTCTTTTTCTCCCAGCTTTTTGCCTAAAAGATTACTTAGCATTAGGAAGACTTAGGAAATGCTTTGAAAAAAACCTGATTATGTAACACAAGCACCTGGACCCTGTCAGCTTCACAACATTTTCTTCCAATAGAAAGCAAAAAATGTGCACAAAAACACATAACTTGATTAAGCCTCGGAAATCTTCTGCTTGGAGTTTTTTTCACAAAAGTGGTCGATGCATCACTTTCAGATTTCCACATAGAGCAAACTGACATGAAATATGACTCATCCACAGTAAACACAAACTCACTCCTGGAACATTCAAAAGGACAATCAAAAGGACAATCAAAAGGTCAATTATGATATTTTATCCGGCCAGCTAATAGCGCTTAGACAGCTGACTGAACACTCATCAATCTGACTAGTCATCATATAGCACCCTTGGGAAGGTCAGTAGCAGCATCCTGATCCTCTTAAGGGTGCTGTATCTCCATGTTTATGCCTAGATACAGGCCACCACATGGTCCGCAGTGCCACCTTGGTAACAGGCTGGTATCACCGATATAGAGATTCCAGCAAATCGATTGCTTCTGTGGTTTAGTGGAGAGGGCATCTGCCCGGGGAGGGGGAGGTCAGTGGTTCCATCCTCGGCCGTGTCACACCAAAATAAAAGATGGTACTTGTTGTTACCCTGCCTAGTGTTGGCATTAAGGGACTAAAACAAGGATAGGTCAGCTCGGAGTCAGTATACTGTGAATGAGTGAGGTATTCATGCTAAACTGCAGCATGGAATCTCAGTGGGCTAGCTGACCATAAAACCAATATCAGTTTGGAGTAGTACAAGCACTAGCACATGCCCATGAACACAGACAGACACAGACACAGACACATTCACACAGACACAGACAGACACGCACACACACACAGAAACACACACTCACACAGACAGACACACCAAGACACAGACACACACACAGACAGACACCTCACCCCCAGTTCAGCTCAACCCCAGTTCAGCTCACCCTCAGTTCACCTCACCCCCAGTTCACCTCCCCCTCAGTCAAATCCTGGAGGAACTTCCAGAGAAGACAGCTGGTCCCCTGAGACAGCCATATTGATGTAAAACAGATTACTTGATCCATTTATCTGATTATATCACAAGTCTCTCATGCATCTCCGTCCCAGTCCTTTATATATGAGATTATTGTACATATTGCTAATGGGTTTACAAACGATGGTGGTGATTGGTCACGTCCCTGTGGAACCATCGGTCGGGACAGATGGCTGTCTACAGAAAACTCTTGCCATTGTCTTCCAAACACACCAGGTCAACAATGTCATAAATCCATGTTCCAAATTCACATACTGTATTTGACTTAGCATTATTTGACAACCTGTGAATGGACGATACATCCAGACACTGATATGAGGTATGTCCCATATCGTCAGGGTATGTGATATATAACACGCAATCGACCGAGTCTGAACACCTGATTCATTAGCCGCCTCTTACGACCAGCACACCTAGTAGGGAACCTCTTCTGACCGGAATCCCTCAAGGTAAACTTAGCATCGGAATAATTGCATTATAATTATTGTCTGACTTACAAGTTCATAACTCCACAGACATTGAGGCAGCCTATGGTCTAGTGCTATTGTTTGCACTGCATACGATGCGACTCTGAATCCCAATATTTGAACACAAGGAAACATTTAAGCCTATTTCATGACTAGACAAGTGATCAATGTCACCAAAGAGTAAACGTTTATCTGAGTGAGACCGCCTCCTTGGCCTAGTGGCAGAGCATCCGACCGTAGAGCGAAAGGTCCGGGGTTTGATCCCAGGCTGCATCATACCAAAAGATGTTAAAAGATGGTACTTGTTGTTACCCTGCCTGAGTGGGGCATTCATGTTAAACTGCGGCATGGTATATCAGTGGGCTGGCACTATCAATCAGCATCAGTCCAGACTAGTACAAGCAGCCACACACACGTGCATGCTCATTGCTTGGACGTAATGTTAAACCCCATTTCACCTCACCTTATCTGAATGACCAAATCTGGAGACCCACATTTTCACAAAGTGCTACAACGTACAGTGACAAATCCTTTAATAATCTGGATCATAGCGCACCCAGTGAAATTGGACCGCCCCTGTGGTATAGTGGACAGAGCATCGGCCAGAGAGTGGAAGGTCAGTGGTTTGATCCCCAGCCGTGTCAAACCAAAACAAGTGATAAAACAAGAACTGGTCTGCTCAGAGTCAAGATACTGAGTAAGTGAGTTTGGTTTTATGTCACTTTTAGCAATATTTCAGTGATATCACAGCAGGGGACGACACCAGAAATGGGCTTCATACATTGTACCCAACTGGGAATCAACCCTGGGACTTCAGCATGATGAGCAAGCACATTAACCACTGCCCCGTGAATATACTGTGTCTGAGAGGGGCATCCATGCTGTGCTGTGGCATGGTATCTCAGTGGCCAACTATGACCAACCAGCATTAGTCTGGACAAGAGTGAGTGAGTGAGTGAGTTGGGTTTAACACTGCTTTTAACAGTATTATAGTTATATCGCCGCGTGTCAGCTTAATGTGGGAGGAAAGCCCGAAGTGATGCAGGTCTCAGACGTTTACCACTTCGGTGAAACCCACGAGCACGGGTATGGTGCTGACAAACCTAGAAACATAATCGGGGCGAACCGAGATTCAAACCCACAATCATAGGTTTCTGGCATGCCCAAGGGACGCAACTCTGCACGGCGAATTGCGACGCTTTAGACGACTGGGCCACCCATGCCCCCAGTCTGGACAAGAACAAGCAGCCATGTAAGTGCAATAATCTTGAAAGCGACATTAAACCTCATGACCCCAATGAAATCATCTGGATAAACAGATGTCCTGATTACCAAATCAAGTGGGACAAACAATTCCATTTTCTAAACGTATAACGTTTCCAGTCATCTGGAAGGTGGAGTTTCTGTTTTAACAGTGCAGAGACAAAAGTTGAATCACTGTTATTATGTTGGTTCCTTGTACAATGGCGCCCTGAACTTGTCCGCATGCATGTACGCCACAACAAAGACGTATTTAGGTAATGTTAACTGTATCCCTGCATCAACTATCCCTGAGAGCCATGATAACATCTATAAATGCGATCCTTTGAAATGTTTTCCCAATACAGAGATTGATAGCCCTCCATCCGGACCAAAGGATGAAGCCCACCATCAAATTCAGGAACAACACATTTTGAATCACCCAGGGAAACATTTTATTCCCCTGAAATTAAAGACTTAATTTCACATAGCTGCAGCCATTATCAAACAGATGACATCCAAACAAAACAGTCTTCAAACACTTCATTCTGATAATCGCTCAACAAGTTGGACATGAAACTACATAAAATAACAGTTTTCTCAAATCATGATAAATTAAACTTCACATCCTAAATGAAAGAAATAGCTTCAAAGACTAACTCAAACATTTTGGGTAACATGACAGGGAGCCAGCCCAACAAGACAAACATGGCTTCTTCCATCAAATGTAAAACTACAAAATGTTCTTCAAGCAGAGACAGCGGCCTGAGAGTCTCCATTCCAATGATCCCCAAGGGGACACGTTTAGACGAGTTAACCTGATAAATTTGGTGATTTGGGTTTCACAGTATTAAAATGTCGGTGAGTATTATATTTCTGACCTATCTTCACCCCCAATACAGCTTCCGGCTAACACCACTTCCATCCTGTAATCATTTTGCAATTTTATCTCGCTAGTCTTTGGAGACCTGCGGAGACAACTTTAATATTCCTGTGCAGTGCTCCGGTTTTTCAAGAAAACGGCTTGGAATCAATAGATAATTAGGTTTTTTGCACCCTGTTAGATCCAAGTGAAGCGCGTCAGAGAAAGATGGATGTGGTCACGATCCCTGACCGCGGAGGACATCACCTCAATGAGTTAATCAGCTTCACATGACCTCCATGTTAGCTGAAATCATTATAATTTCCTCAGATAATTGTCTTTTGATACGTACATCACAATTTCATTGAGTCCCTTGGCTTCCGCTACCAGGTTGCCGTCTGCTGATTGAGCCGCCTGACTCTGTGGTACATCACGGCTCAAGCAGCAGTTAGTTAATGACAACACTGAAATGCTTTCACAATAACACAATTACCACAATTTGGCCCAGTGCGGCACAGTGATGACTGGTGATACTGAAAAGCAAAATGGTAACATTTAGGCCAATTAGGACGCAACTCATTAAACCTCCACCTGAAGTAAAGATGGCATTTTGTCTCATTTGAAACCTCTCATCCAACCTCAGCACACTGCTCCATTAACCCTCCCCAACACCAATCAGCACCTCTCTACAGATCCAGCCGAGTCATCAGTTCTCGGCTTGCTCTGTACAGTATCATATCCTCAGCATAATTGCGGTCCTCACATTATCTGATGATCAACCTTATCATCATGCTAAATAATATTTCAATCAGAATTGATAATATTGTTTGAAAAGCTCTTGATCAGGTAATGAGAGACATAAATGGAATATTTAATTATACTTCTTCCAAACGTATTTTTCTTCATCTGACAGTCATATGCAATTTGTTTTGGCCGACAAATTTTGTACTGTATGTCCATGTAGACACTACTTCAAGCAGATTCTCTTTAGAGACAGGTCATTTATTGTTTACGACACGAGTGTTTAAAACATAGTATGACATGAACACGAATATAATGTTCTATTTATTACTGTAGAAAATGTCTTCATACAAAGGTGAATTCTAATGTTTACGTATAAGGACAGCAAGTCACAACAGCAGAGTAACCACAATTTGTCGATTGACATCAACGTCCTTAAGCTATGACGTCGTCACAATAAGATATGAATGGTGTCAACAATGCTGTCCGGATGGCAAAAAACAATACACTGTTGTCTCGTGACATGGTATGACCCTAGGGCCTGTGATTTTTATGAACCCCGATATATTTGCCCTTGTAGGTAATAAAAAGGGATGCAATATATAGGGATGCAATATAAACAAGATAAGGAGATGCAGTATAAATGGATGCAGTTTAACCTAAAACTTTTACTAGCCATTCTAGTGATTACATACCAGGGCCCCCAAAACCCTCAAATTCTACAAGCACTTAGAATACCTATGGACAAAATGACTTGGTCTAATAAGAGGGCTCGTGCAAAGTTGCATGCATGATAGTATATGTCAATGAGTAAAACATCGATCTTTCTTTAGAAGACATCAGCCTAAACCTATCTTACAGCCTCCATTCGTCTAACACTAATCTGGACTTTAGTACCGTTCTTGCCATATATTACATCAGGGGGAATGCTAAAGATTTTCAGAAGGTAATTTTATTGTACTGCGTCACAGTCGTCTTGGTTGATGAAACTCAACAACGCTGAAGTACTATTCCAACTGTCAGCGACTGAGGAGGATTTCTGCCACTTTTAACAATATTGCAACATTGTTCCTGGAGACAGCGGACACCGATATCATTCATGGAAAAATACACAACTTGGCATGACAACGTGAAGTGAAACTTGATCAATCCCAACATCATTGTATGCTTTGAACTATTTCATGATTCATAGAAAATCAGTTAATTACCTTATCTAATGTGAATAGTTTTTTAACTGGGAGAATTCAAAGAGGTATTTTGAAGCTACTTGATAGTGTATTAACTGGAATATTATTCTGTCAACATCAATATCACATTAAGTAATATCTACCCAGGACATCGTGTCAAATACAGTGTCAATATATATCTAGGATAATTCTTGTTGATGTATCTTTTGGATAATTCTTCTCATTATATCTCTTGCATAATTCCTGTTAATATATCTCTTGCATAATTCTTGTTATTATATTTCTTGGATAATTCTTGTCAATATATCTCTTGCATAATTCTTGTTATTATATCTCTTGCATAATTCTTGTTATTATATCTCTTGCATAATTCTTGTCAATATATCTCTTGGATAATTCTTGTCTATATATCTCTTGCATAATTCTTGTTATTATATCTCTTGGATAATTCTCGTTATTATATCTCTTGCATAATTCTTGTTATTATATCTCTTGCATAATTCTTGTTATTATATCTCTTGCATAATTCTTGTCAATATATCTCTTGGATAATTCTTGTCTATATATCTCTTGGATAATTCTCGTTATTATATCTCTTGGATAATTCTTGTCATTATATCTCTTGCATAATTCCTGTTAATATATCTCTTGCATAATTCTTGTTATTATATCTCTTGCATAATTCTTGTTATTATATCTCTTGCATAATTCTTGTTATTATATCTCTTGCATAATTCTTGTCAATATATCTCTTGCATAATTCTTGTTATTATATCTCTTGGATAATTCTCGTTATTATATCTCTTGCATAATTCTTGTTATTATATCTCTTGCATAATTCTTGTTATTATATCTCTTGCATAATTCTTGTCAATATATCTCTTGGATAATTCTTGTCTATATATCTCTTGGATAATTCTCGTTATTATATCTCTTGGATAATTCTTGTCATTATATCTCTTGCATAATTCCTGTTAATATATCTCTTGCATAATTCTTGTTATTATATCTCTTGGATAATTCCTGTCAATATATCTCTTGCATAATTCTTGTTATTATATCTCTTGCATAGTTCTTGTTATTATATCTCTTGCATAATTCTTGTCAATATATCTCTTGCATAATTCTTGTTATTATATCTCTTGGATAATTCCTGTTAATAAATCTCTTGCATAATTCTTGTCAATATATCTCTTCAATAATTCTTGTCAATATATCTCTCTTGGATAATTCTTGTCATTATATCTCTTGGATAATTCCTGTCAATATATCTCTCGGATAATTCCTTCAATATATCTCTTTCTTACTTTCTTACTTTCTTACTTTGGAGATTTAACGTGTACTTTCCGACTGATGTGTATTTCGCACACGGAATATATCTCTTGGATAATTTCTCTTAATATATAAATCATAATGTTTACACAACACAAGGTGGGATGAAGCTACAAAGATAACAACGTGATAACAAGGCAATGACATGGGATTAATGTACAAAGATAACAATATAATGACGAAGTCGATGAGATAGGGATTAATGTACAAAGATAACAATATAATGACGAAGCCGATGAGATAGGGATTAATGTACAAAGATAACAATATAATGACGAAGTCGATGAGATAGGGATTAATGTACAAAGATGATATAATGACGAAGCCGATGAGATAGGGATTAATGTACAAAGATAACAATATAATGACGAAGTCGATGAGATAGGGATTAATGTACAAAGATGATATAATGACGAAGTCGATGAGATAGGGATTAATGTACAAAGATAACAATATAATGACGAAGTCGATGAGATAGGGATTAATGTACAAAGATGAGATAATGACGAAGCCGATGAGATAGGGATTAATGTACAAAGATAACAATATAATGACGAAGCCGATGAGATAGGGATTAATGTACAAAGATGAGATAATGACGAAGCCGATGAGATAGGGATTAATGTACAAAGATAACAATATAATGACAAAGTCGATGAGATAGGGATTAATGTACAAAGATGATATAATGACGAAGCCGATGAGATAGGGATTAATGTACAAAGATAACAATATAATGACGAAGCCGATGAGATAGGGATTAATGTACAAAGATAACAATATAATGACGAAGTCGATGAGATAGGGATTAATGTACAAAGATAACAATATAATGACAAAGTCGATGAGATAGGGATTAATGTACAAAGATGATATAATGACGAAGCCGATGAGATAGGGATTAATGTACAAAGATAACAATATAATGACGAAGCCGATGAGATAGGGATTAATGTACAAAGATAACAATATAATGACAAAGTCGATGAGATAGGGATTAATGTACAAAGATGATATAATGACGAAGCCGATGAGATAGGGATTAATGTACAAAGATAACAATATAATGACGAAGCCGATGAGATAGGGATTAATGTACAAAGATAACAATATAATGACAAAGCCGATGAGATAGGGATTAATGCACAAAGATAACAATATAATGACAAAGCCGATGAGATAGGGATTAATGCACAAAGATGATATAATGACGAAGCAAATGAGATAGGGATTAATATAAAAGATGATTTAATGACGAAGCCGATGAGATAGGGATTAATGTTCAAAGATGATATAATGACGAAGGTGATGAGATAGGATTAAGATAACATTGTAATGACCAAGCCAATGAGATTAACAAGAGAGGATTGATTAAGTACACTGGAGTTGTATTGTGACAAGAATCTGGCTATTGTGACGCAAGCAATAAGGTAATCAAGACGTCCATTGTGGAAGATGATGTGATTATGGCACAGTGGAGTACACACTGGGTAGGTTGATACCCTGGTCTGTGTTAAAAGCTAGCATTATAATTTGATCATCATTGAGAGAGTACTTGACATTGAGTGAGTGAGTGAGTTGGGTTTAACGCCGCTTTTAACATTATTCCAGTTATATCACGGCGTGTCAGCTTAATGTGGGAGGAAAGCCCGAAGTGATGCAGATTTAAGACATTTACCACTTCGGTGAAACCCACGAGCACGTGTATGGTGCTGACAAACCTAGAAACATAATTGGGGTGAACCGGGATTCGAACCCACAATCATAGGTTTCTGGAATGCCCAAGGGACGCAAATCTGCACAGCGAATCACGGCACCTTAGACGACTGGGCCACCCGTGCCCCTGAGTACTGGACAGGAACTGAAGATGAAAACTATGATTAACCAAGCCAAGAGGGGGTTCCATGTTAGTGGTCATAAAAGGCGAACAAATGGATTGGGTGCTCTCGTTGCCCCACAGCGCCGATCATTGCTCTCAATATCAATCACTGGATTATCTGGTCCAGGCCACTGTCACATAGCTGGAATATTGCTGACTGAGACGTTCAACAGGAAACACGATAGAATCAATGTCTTTCACTGAAAACTTTTCCTGGAATTCAGTCAAAAGATAATCGAAGTAACACTACACCTATAACTAGATAAAATATATAGACGCAGTTGTATATTTCTACCCAAGAATATTCACAAGACACTCTCGGACTGTCTTGTTCTTTATTACCCTTCCCGATGTTCTCGTGACAATCGGCCACTGTATAAAAGGCAGGATAATTCTGAGACGTCCTTAGGAAAGTTTAGTTCTCTAGATTCATCATATTCAGGGCAGGACTTGAGAGTAATTCCCAGTCTGGTTTCATCTCAGCAATAATGCATGTGATGAAACCTGGAGACTCTATGTAATGGACAGAAAATGTCTTCTGCCAGACAACTTGCAACCATCTCCAATCCCTGGACACTACTGTCTGCAGTGGGTCACAGAAGTGACTTGTCTGACATCAAAGGAAGGCTATCTTACAGACATGGTCATGCATGCAGTTCCTTGAACAGACATGCAGTGCCTTGAATATGCATGCAGCACCTTAAACATGCAAGCAGTGCCTTGAATATGCATGCAGCACCTTGAACATGCAAGCAGTGCCTTGAACATGCATGCAGTGCGTTGAACATGAATGCAGTGCCTTGAACATGCATGCAGTGTGTTGAACATGCATGTAGTGCCTTGAACATGCAAAGAAGTGCCTTGAACATGCATGTAGTGCCTTGAACATGCATGCAGCACCTTGAACATGCAAGGAGTGCCTTGAACATGCATGCAGCACCTTGAACATGCAAGGAGTGCCTTGAACATGCATGCAGCACCTTGAACATGCAAGGAGTGCCTTGAACGCGTGATGGAACATGTGCAGGTTGAATGTTTCCATCACAAGTTTAAGAAGGACATCACAGGTTTGTGTTATCCTTCTTTAAAGGAAAGCTTGAACAGATTCTCCTCATTCACTGTTGGATGTCCTGGCTTGGAGCTAGAGTAGGTCTCCTACAACCTATGCTGGTTGTAAAATGGATCAGAACATCAGACTTGGTGGGTTGCATGTCATTGTTCACCAATGGTGTAGGAGATGCTCAATCACTTGTTTGTCTGGTACAGACTTGATTATTCACAGGTTGCCCTGATTAACCGGAATATTGCTGACTATTGAAAGAAATAACAAATATAAAACCTCAATGCCAGAGAATAGCCAGTCTTGATTATCCTCAGAAACAGATTCCATTGAGTGAAAAAAGCAAAATAGCTACGAAATCAGTGATGACACCATGTGTTCACGAAAAGGGAAAGCATTTTCAAATTAAAAAGAAAACAAACAAATGAAAACATTGTTACAAATGTTATATTTGGGATAACACTTTTTTAGTAAAGTAGTGATTCTAGTACTTTTGGGGGTCCCATCCGGGATTCGAACCCACACTGCCACACTGTGAGGCATCCTATCACTAACACCAAGTCAGAGATCTGACCCACTTAGCCACCGAGGCTTCCACAAAATGAAAGGCTGACAACTGTATGTACTTTGTGTACCCCCTTGACAAGTGTACACTGATATGCCCGAAAGCTGTGAACACAATGCCATCTAGAATATGATCAAATGTACCTATCAAATTCCAAGGAGAACACATGCAAAGGCAAGACATCTGTTCACCATAAAATGCAAAGTCAATTTAGGGAATTGCATCTGACATGATTTTTCCAAATTTGGAAAGGTCCTCCACCATGTCTACCATAAAATGTTTTGAAAGTTTTTCTGTGGCCTTGAAAGTCATAACCTTGATCAAACAATTTTTTAGCAAAAGCCGTACAATAATCTTTATAACACAACATTTGGGAGCTGATATGATCACTGTATCACCAGCGTGATCTGATCTGTCACAGGCGAGTGATATGATCTCTGTATCACGATAGTGATATGATCTCTGTATCACGCAGGTGATATGATCTCTCTCACGCAGGTGATATGATGCATTCTAGCACTACATCATCCAGCAGTACACATGACCTTAACCTTGTTGGTCTTGGAACTGTAACCTTTAGAATTGCTGCAGTGATCTTCTCAAGACAAAACAAATGTTTTATTTCCCTGTGTCTTCATTATAGCCCTGATCAATGTGTACTGGAATTGTCTCGAGGACCCGCTTGTTTATCGACCCCTGGTTAGATCACTGCTCACTGTCCTCAGGGTACAGGGCTCCCCCATCACAGCGCACTACCAGTGGGGTGTGCCCACAGACTGAGCTATTGCAGTAGTCCACATCCCGATGGCATTATATATCGATGAGCAGTTACAATGTGAACAGCTATCAGGGATGCTTCACTATTGATAATATTGACAGACATCATCAAATGAAAAACAACATGCATAATTTACTTTGATCTCAAGTCCACTCTGCTTAAAGAGACATGTGGCATGTCTTCAGGCAGTCACCGGGGTTAACTCCCTTACTACCAAAGAATCTACTTAGAAATCTACTTATTGAAATGGTGCAAATGTGATCAATAGTGAGTCTGTTTATTTGTTGTTTAACTCCGCACTCAGCAACATTCCAGCTGTATGGTGGGGACCTGTAAATAATTGCATCTGGACCAGACAATCCAGTGATATCATGAGCAACGACCCACACGGTCTGGGTACAGTAATTATCAACCAAGTCACCAGCCAATCAAACAGACAGACATTCTATTCCGCAGTAAAGTCCAAATTGGCCACAGTTCAATTGAAGTGACAGAATAATTTGTGAATATAGTTGAAAGAAATATCTAAACTAGATATCGTTTGATAGGAACATGTTTTAGAGAAAAAGCTCGAGAGTGAATGATGATTAACATTCTTCTATGTAGTACATTGATCATTGTCTGTTGGGAACTGTGTATCGGAACAAGATGGGGTCAATATCGTAATCGTAACTGTGAAACCTTAGGACACATAAACAGTACCGGTACATGAAGTTCATCCTCAATCCCACCAGAGTCACAATTCTTACACACAGCCAACTTACGAAGTCGAAGCAGTGGTGGCTGTGGACTTACTCTAACCTCGTGGGGTGGTCGGGAAGCCTAGTGGTTAAAGCGTTGCTCTTCACGCCGAAGACCTGGGTTCGATTCCCGACATGGGTGCAATGTGTGAAGCCCATTTCTGGTGTCCCCCACCGTGATATTGCTGTACTATTGCTAAAAGCGGCGTAAAACAATACTCACTCACTTACTCTAACCTCAAATCCCCACCGACTGTTTCACAAGACTGACACAGTGGAAACTACTGTTTTACATAGATCTGACTGGCTTTACACATCAAGCCATAAACAACTATTATTATTTCAGAAGCAAAAATAGCACCTTGCCCAAAGAAGACTTGATGTAAATAGATATTTCGCAGTTCATTTTATTAATTGATTACTCAGACAAAACAAATGTTTCATTGTCACGCGTCTGACTCCTGATCCTTATCAATCTGTAGGGGAAACACAATGTGCCCTTTTCTTGCAAACAAGTGTCGGAAGAATACAGTTCAGTATTATTATTTTTATTTTTAAACAAGAGTCATCAGAGAGCTGACATATCCCCCTGGCAGCTGTCTGTAAAGTAACCACAAGTAAATGTGCAATTCTGTATGTAATGAGTCAAGAGTTGAATGTTCTTGAAGAAGCATACATTGTTTACACACAAATGATCCACCATGGTCTCATCCATATGAAATGAAAAGTAAAACAAGTGTGTATCTGTGGGTTTTTTTATGCAAACAAATTACAAATTACAAGAAACAATAACTATACAAGCGTATAGTCAACGAAGTCATCTATATCCCCCGCACATTTTAACACATTATGGTCCCAAACCCGGTAACTGACCCAACATTTTCCTTAGCCCATGTCAAAATAGCTGCAATGGAAATTCTAAAATAAACATTTCTAAAACTCCTTAATATCAAATGGCACCAGTTCAGTATATGCTTTATATATAGACGTGCAATGTTTGGCAAGGAAATATTTAACAGTTTATTTGTTATACTCCACAAGTGATCCCACCCTATATTAAAACTTAAATGCAACTTGTTGCCATGGAAACATAAAAAATATTTTTTTTTAACATTCCTAAATAGCAAAAGGCACCAGTTCAGTATGTGCCTGGTAGACATGCAAAGTTTTGTAAGAAAGTATTTAACGGTTTTTGAGTTACATTCCGGAAACGAACACCACCCTTATAGAACCTAAGTCCAACTTTTTGCCATGGAATCATAAAAAATAAAAAAGATTAAAATTCCTAAATAGCAAAAGGCACCAGTTCAGTATGTGCCTGGTAGACATGCAAAGTTTTGTAAGAAAGTATTTAACGGTTTTTGAGTTACATTCCGGAAACGAACACCACCCTTATAGAACCTAAGTCCAACTTTTTGCCATGGAATCATAAAAAATAAAAAAGATTAAAATTCCTAAATAGCAAAAGGCACCAGTTCAGTATGTAGTTTAAACCTATGAAAAGTACCATGGAGAAATATTCAACAGTTTTTGAGTTCTGCTTCAGAAACTAACATCACTCACACAGTGAGCCTATGTCCGGCATGCTTTCATGAAAATTGGAAAATGAAAAAATTGGGAAAATTCCAAAATGGCAAAAGGCACAACTTCACCACTCAATATGCAAAGTTTGATGAAGAAATATTTCACGGTTTTCGAGTTCTGCTCCGGAAACAATTCAGACAGACGGAGGGACATGCCCATAGCTATATCCCCCTGCATTATATGAGCAAAGTTCATGTAAGAAAAAATAATTGTGCCAAACACTACAAAAATGCTGATCTCAAACCAAAATCCAAGGCCCCCTGGCCCCTGAAAATACT
This sequence comes from Haliotis cracherodii, assembly GCF_022045235.1. Taxonomy (NCBI): domain Eukaryota; kingdom Metazoa; phylum Mollusca; class Gastropoda; order Lepetellida; family Haliotidae; genus Haliotis; species Haliotis cracherodii. The sequence goes on from NW_027266297.1 coordinate 3,532,930, forward strand.
ACATTATGATTATGATTATTTTAGAAGCAAATATAGTATCTTGCCCAAAACTTAAATGGATATTTTGCAGTTTTGGATAACAGCTTGTTCCAACTAAGACATATTAGCTCACAAATGATCAATAGATTTTCATCCAAATTTTTCACAAAATATGAGGCTGGATGCCTTTTACAGTAAATAGTATTTTTCAACCCGATTGTCCAATGCATCGGTGTACAATAACTGTGGATGGATGTGACATACATGAAGCACACGCAGGGCTGTGCAGAAATACTACCCCACTTCTGATAGGGATATCATCAGTTTTCCATGACACAAACTGATTCTCATGGTATGTCAAGTGAAAATTAAAATAGCATAACATATCTGATTATCCCAATCAAACATTGAATAGTATGTGTATTTCATCAAGTTCTGTTTGTTTGTTTTTTGTTTAACGTTGCAGGAAGCAATATTCCAGCTATATGATGGCAGTTTGTAATAATCAAGTCTGGATCAGACAATGCAGTGACTGAAATCATGAGCATCGATCTATGGCATTGGGATATGATGACATGCATCAACCAAATCAGCGACCCTGACCACCCGATCCCGTAAGTCGCCTCTTTCAACAAGCAGTCGTCTAGCCCAGGTTAGTGAAGACCTATTCTACCCTGGTTCTTCACGGGGATTTCATCAAGCAAAGGCAATACATGGGATTTTATTGCCCTTAACATGTGAACAAACAAATAGTATGAGCGTGGTGGTCGGTAGCCAGTCAGATGCAGATGAAAATGTAGTAATTAATTTATCATGGCCTTACAATCCTTTTTTGATTTAGTGGAATGTTAGCGATATCAAATAACACATGTACTTGCCCTGGAGCATGGGTTACAAACACGCAGCAATGATTGGCTTCAATAGGAGTTGGGTAACTGTTTACCCCACGATAAAACCTAATGGCTGCACAGTGTTCAATACACTGCTACATTGCCTCATCACAAGCAACATTAATTTTCAAACTGATCAAGCGCTTGGAATGAAATACCAATGACACTGGGGCATAGAATGACTGAAATACATCTGCATGTACGTTACTTACACGACGCTGTGGAGTGTCTACCGATATTGAATTTTTCAATTCAATGTTCAAATGATTTTGACTAAACCTTTTCACATGGCTTCTGTACTCCAAGGGATTGTATCCAAATAAGACATAAACTGACACGCACAAGACAGTCTACACTTGAAAATTAGATCTGACCATAATATCACTGACATTATTAAAATTCTACGTGGCTGAAAACAGTCACCGAAACACTGCAGACTGAAGGTCCAACCACAAGTATGATACCGATATAAAAAACATCACCATCGACTGACCATTTCTTGTTTGTTTCATTTTTAGCTACCAAACTTGGGTGTATACTATGAGTTGTAGCAGGATCATGAGTGAGTGAGTGAGTGAGTTGGGTTTTAACGCCGCTTTTAACAGTATTCCAGTTATATCACGGCGTGTCAGCTTAATGTGGGAGGAAAGCCCGAAGTGATGCAGGTCTCAGACGTTTACCACTTCGGTGAAACCCACGAGCACGGGTATGGTGCTGACAAACCTAGAAACATAATCTGGGCGAACCGGGATTCGAACCCACAATCATAGGTTTCAGGCGTGCCTAAGGGACGCGACTCTGCACAGCAAATGGCGGCGCCTTAGGCGCCTTAGACGACTGGGCCGCCTGTGCCCCCCAGCAGGATCATGAGGATATATGGGGTTTTATGCATCCCTCGTTAGGTGTTATACCATGAGCCAGAGGCGAGTGGAATAAAACCCTACGAGGGACGCATAAAACCCCATGTTCCCCGAGTGACTCAGAAAAAGCGTGCGTTTACTGGCTTTGAATCGGGCTTTAAGGGATTCATTTGGTCTCTCTGAAATCCATGTGCAGCGGGGTATAAGAGATATATTCCCCCACTGAGAAATTTATTCCCCTCACGGGGGGATACACAGTATTTTATGAAGATCATGTGGATCAAGCAGATCTCATCATTCTGACATGGAGGTATGATACTATAAGTTGTAGCAGCATCACAAGGGGACCATGGAGTTTTATGCATCCTGCATTAGGTTTTATACCACAAGATGGAGGTGAGTGGTAGAAAATCTAACAAGGGTTGCATCCCATGATCCCTGAGACTAACAAGTCAGTGCTTTAACCACTCAAATACCCTACAACCACAGTTTTCATACAGAGGTCATTGACTTAGATGAAGTGGTTATCGCAAGATAACAATAAGTAACAATACATAACACAGAAGACACAATAACAGTGTAACAACTGCCAAACTAAAGTGACCTCACATACTCTGACTATTGTTCAAGGTTGAACCTACCCATACAGGAAACAGTTTTTCTGCCTTACACATGCACATAAGGTATGAAAACAAAATACTATTAGTTGCACAACTGTTTATGGATGGTTGACAGTTAAGAGGACTTCTGCTGAAAATCTGAAGATTTAATATTGTGGCGACAGCCCAAAAAGAAAATCTATGGGAATGATTTATACAGGTTTTGTATTCATAACTGCCATTTTTCACATTTACATTTACATCTCCATTTGTAATGCCACACACAGCAATATTCCAGCAGTCTATAAATCATCAATTCTGGACCAGACAATCTAGAGACTGACATCATGAGCATTGATGACATCGATGACAAACATCAACCTAGTTCTATCCCAGATCTTCTTGGGTGGTTAACTACCACCTCTCCGTGGTATCTCATAGATTCTCTTCCGTCTGATCATTATGTGTTTTCATCACTCCTCATTTAGAGGTTTTACGCCGCTTTTAGCAATATTCCAGCAATATCACGGCGGGGGACACCAGAAATGGGCTTCACACATTGTACCCACGTTGGGAATCGAACCCGGGTCTTCTGCGTGACAAGCGAACGCTTTAACCACTAGGCTACCCGACCGCGCCTAGAGGTGTGGAATGCTGCTCACTCTCTCGATCACTGGTTTCTATGAGCCAGGTTTAATAAGGAGATAAACATATCATGATTTGAGTGTAGATCTGAATTACCCCCATACATTTAACCATGCAGAATTGAATTTGGAATTGAATGTGGCCATCAGATTACTCAGGGGAGGTTACTATGATTTACAAACTCAGATTGACTACTAAGAATCAAGTATTTTCCAAATTGAGTGGAAAGACACTTGTATGCTGCAGTGAAATGTATAATTAGTTTCCTGCATACCATAAATATTAGCTTCCATTCTTGAGTTCTCATACACATTGAAAGTGTTACACATTAAAGAAACTTCTTCTTTGAAGTTTTTGTTAAAAAACAAATGTACTGGAACAGAAAAGCTTTCCTAAGTCTTGCTCCTCCATGTTAACACTAGATAGAGCTTGTAGGTGTATTTGAAATATTTACAGCCAAAGTAATCAAAATTCCTTCTGTGACATTAACCTCTTTATATGGTTCACACTCCTTGAATTGCATCCAGCATACTTACGTTCACCTGAATTAATTTAAAGGGATTCAATGAGGCCTGAAGCAAGGAGGTATCATTTACAGGCAGGAGGAACGCTGGGAAGACCCCCTGAAGATGCTCTGTAGCCCCCCAACTGGGCTGCTTCCTAGTGCCGCTGTTCACCCAGCAGTGAGTGGGTACCCGGTAGGATGAGATGGCAATATGGTTGTTTACCTTCTAGTGCCTATCAGGCAGCTTGGGTTGTATACTCCCCAGGGAGCTGAGAATGATTCTTCTGTGCACACTGATCCAGTGACAAGGGTAATAATAGCGCTTTGAGCATGCCCCTGAGTGGTGTGGTAATATGGGCAATATAAATGGCCTATTATTATTATTATTATTATTATTATTTCAGATTAAAATATAAAATGCAGCAAAGGGGGATTGGGTGTTCCTGGCACATCATCAGCTGAGGGCACTTGCCCCCTCTACACGCAGCCCAGACAGCGAATGGGACTTCTCCTGGACAACTTAGTACTTGGAATGCAAGTGTGACATTTCGAAAACGACATCCGTATATTTGCCATGTTTTTCCTCAATCTTGTCAATCACATTAGTGTCAAAAGGGGCAGAAAATTCAATGATATGAATAATTTTATTGGATTAATCAAAAAGGTCAAGGTCAAGTTTGTTGCCCTGGATACGTCTGAGGCTGTAAATGGGCCTTTTCCAAAGAATTTTGTATTTATCACTTTCCATGACACCCTCCACATATTCAGGGTCGTACCATGGGTGGGCCTCTGTGTCAAAACCACAAGCATGGCAAAGACTTTAATAAAAGGATCGAGCCATTCCATCATGTCGCTTCAGATACTGTGTTTGTGCCAAAACTGGGCATCCCCTGACAATGTGTTGGACAGTCTCATTTTATTCATTGCATAATCTACACTTCATATTTACATTTTGATGCAAAATCACACATTGACGGTTTCGAGTTGGAAGTGACTGTTCCTGAGCAGCAAACAGGAAGCCTTCTGTTTCACTTTTCAGGCCAGCTGACTTCATCCAAGTGAAGGACTCTGCAGGGTTGCTGATCTTCTCCACACACTGTGCATAAACTCTATGCAGTGGTCGCTCAGATAGCCTCCTCTTGAAAAACTGAGTCTGGGCTTATTTGATATGGCACTTTGCTTGGTTGACACACATTACTGTACTGTCCCGCAGAACAGAACCATCAATTAAATCAACACCGACATTGAGATTATGTCCCACACACTTGGCTCGTTTAAGTAAACTGTGGAATGCCTTGTTTTCATCATGAGTCTTGACATGCTTCACAAGAGGATCATCAGACAAATATATGTGCGCAAAAGTGCACACAAAAATTCTGTCATAAAGAGCCCCAACGTTAATCGAAACACGTCATCCCATTATGATTGGTAAATATAAGCGATTGAGGGAAGAGCGAGGGTGGTGGGATCTATTGGGTAACATGATTCGGTGTGTAAGGGTGTTAATAATCTGAATTTCTTGTTTCGACCAATCAACATCATGGAAGAATATGAAAGGACGGGTACAGCATTGTGGCTTTAACTTTATTGCGAGCTTTCAGCTCTGAACTCCAGATTTTCTTAAGCCTACATTTGTACTCTCCTAAAAGTTTGTTCTTGATATGGGCATTCTGGAGTTTGTCCCTAATCTGCATCCCTAAGTACGTATAGGCTTGATCTTCCACGAGATGGTCAATAACTCCTCCTCCAAGTAAACTGACTGGTCCTCCCTCTTCTACCTTGCCACGTTTCAGATGATGTATTATTAGTATTAGTATTAGTATAAGTATTAGTATTAGTATTAGTATTATTAGTATTAGTATTCTAATAAGACTTTTGTTTCAAGATTTCAAATCTGATTTTCAATATAGCTACCACTGCAGACACATTGAAAAAACTTTTTTTTATTTATTCTCTATTATTCAGCCATTTGTGTTCAAAAAGTGTTTGTGACATATCAATATTGCTGTGCAGATTTGCGTTCCTTGGACACGCCAGAAACCTATGATTGTGGGTTCGCCACAATTATGTTTCTAGGTTTGTCAGCACCATACCCGTGCTCATGGGTTTCACCAAAGTGATAAACGTCTGAGACCTGCATCACTCCCACATTAAGCTGACACGCCGTGATATAACTGGAATACTGTTAAAAGCGGCGTCAAACCCAACACACTCACTCACTCAATTCAAGTTAATGTTAACGTACATGACGCAACAATTGTCCCTGTGAGGTGCTTGAATTGCAGAGTTAACACAGATTGGGAAAATGTAATAAAGGTATATCTTTTCCAACTGTACACTACTGTAGCATTGTATAGGAGCATATGTCAACATGTCACTGAGCAGTTAAATTCACATATTTACATGCAAGGTAAGATAATAGTTTTATGGCTAGGAGCTATAAAATCTTGCAGTTTGAATTATGAAAACAGATAAATCATATGGTAAACATTTCTTATTTAATCATTCTGTTGGGCTATTGTCAGGGAAAACAAGTCCACCATCACATCAAAGGCCATCTATATATCAAGTGTCAGGTTCATGTAAGATACAGAACAAGTAGAGTTCTCTCCCTTTAGGTGCATTTCCATGGTCGAAATCCGATTCTGATATTGAAATATCATGATATATCCCTTAGCTACACAAGCACCATGATCTCATATCTATTAAATGATCGATTATAAGAAACTAAAAATAATGTTGAACATTATTGATTGTGATTTCTTCCACTGAGATTCCAGCTCAGTCATAGTAAATAACCACCATTAGATCGATTAGTTAGAAAAGGAGACACAACTATCCCATGTTTTTACATTAATCCTCAAGACTTATCAAATATTACATACACATGTTAAAACTCTAAATACCACATGGCAGACAGCAGTGTTATAAAAAATCACGTTGCCTCCTAAGATAATTCTGTTTAATATTCTGGGAAATGTTAGTGTTGCTGCCATGCAACACTGTATCTATTTAATTAAAAAAAACGACTAGGTGATTTTTTTATCTGCAACTGTTCTTTTCAATCCAATTTCTAAAATCGATGGTCTTTCCCAACAACTTCCCGTCGTGCCAGCAGTGTCTTCCTCTGTGCTGGCAAGTGCCCCGCAATGGAGTACAGCAATCAGCATCGCAGTCAGTGACAATCAGGCCCACCTTAGTGCACGAAGGCCAAGTCGAGTCACTGTGCAGAGAAGTAGGGGCACTTAGGTGTCTTTTGATATCAAATATATCAAGGGGCGGTCGGGTAGCCTAGTGAGTTAAAGTGTTCGCTTGTCACGCCAGAGACCCGGGTTCGATTCCCGACATGGGTACAATGTGTGAAGCCCATTTCTGGTGTCCCACGCCGTAACATTGCTGGAATATTGCTAAAAGCGGCGTAAAACCATACTCACTCACTCACTCAAATATATCAACTCAAGTCGATAAAAGTTTTAAATTCTGAGGCTTGCTGAGTAGCTTTTAACATTTATCACTGAGTGTTGACATATTTGTTTTCAAAAGACAATAGGTAAATATTCCATATATTAACTTTATCAATTTGTAAACAGTAATAACTGTGTTTTGAGTGCAAAAAGTATGTCCAATCTGCTTCAGTGGCAAGATATTAGTTTTGCCATTTGATATTGTGATTTCATTGTTACCGATGACATCACAATGGTCTATGAAGCATTGTGATGCAATTTATTCAATTTCATTTCTCACCTAAGCGATATCACCTGTGAAAACCAATTTTAAGGATTACAACTTGGAACTGAGTGAGGTGAAAGTGGTTAACATGCTATTCAAGATTTTTGCACTTATATAGCGAACTGTATGCATGTGTGTGTGGCCTCTTCCCGAGGCAAGGGCATTAACTGACTGTAAAAATCCAGTTTCCATCCTTCCCGAACTAGCCTGGAATTTCCAGGCTTGATCGTAGCCCTACAAGTGGCTATTATGAGTTATGTCCCTTCTATGTCCCTCATACTGGCCAATCAGATTCCACCTGTCATATCGTTTGCGGCGCCTAGTCAAGATGATCTGATCGATAATCAAAATTGTTTTTGTAACATAAAGGGTCTTACTGTGTTAAGCACATTGAATCATGTGAGCACCTTGATCAAAAACATGAAAAGATTTGGAAAATATCTAGTGACGCTGAGTTAGCAATACACATGTTTTGCAAATCCTGCAATTGACCAAAATCTGCACTGCAGATTACTTACCAGATGACGATTTGATTGGATTCTGCATAGACTTTTAGTCCAGCAAAAAAATATAATTCCAAAATTGTAGCCTAGTTCAGCAAGGGTGGAAGCTGGACTTTTATAGTCCGTTAACACCCTTGAATCAGGAAGATGGTGGCTTCTTGTCCAAGTCCAAATTTTGTCCGATATATAGAGCTGGCTCGCTGAGATACAATGCTACAGTCCAACATGGATACCTCACCCAGACACACCCCAGACCACAGAGGCAGACAAGTTAGAAGTGGTTCCCAGGAACCTCTGCTGGTCGTGAGAGATGACTGGGAACTAAACTCTTGCATGACAAGACCATGCGTTATCCACTGGGCCACCCACCTCTCTAACTCCAGGAGACCCACTGCGTGCCAGCTCACTTCACATCATGAACTGAATGTGAGCAACATGAAACAGTTAGCATGATAATATTTATGAAACCTAGTAAATATCAAAATCAACTACAGTAACTTCAGCCAAAACTGCCTGCCAGGAATTACTTTAATTGGACAACTTCATTGACCTCAATGGTCAACCAGCAGCAGATGGTATGCCTCGCACGTATGCATTTCCCTATTAGTTAGTTATATTTTCATAAAAAATGTAACAGAATGTTTCAGTTTTTTTAGTGTGTTTAATGCTGCTTTCCCGTGTGTTTTTTCAGATGCACAATTGACTTGCCTTTTCATGTGTTTGTGATGGGTGCCACCAGTAGAGTAGGATATGCTCACCTTTTTGTAAACACCTGGGATCACGACTTTTTGATAGTGATTCATTAACACCTGCTCATGATACAGTCAGAATCTTACAATAGACTCTGCTTTTTAGCAGAGATTTCTTTTGAAGATTGAAAGGATTTTGTCACTATCTTTATTGAAAAGAATTTCAGTTGACTCTCAGTGAATTTTTTGAAAACATGTAATTCCATGTAATAACATATATATAAAGTACCAAGTCATGTTTAAAACATTTCAGGACACAGTCAGAATAGACTGACACAACTCTTTCTTTCAACCTGGAACAAGGTGCAGGCTGTGACTAAAGGGAGGTAACTCCTTAATCTTTCAGTAATCTGAAGCACCAATCAATGCCCTGTAATGCAGGCTTTCAGCGTATGATCTGAGCAAAACCCTTTCAAGCTCACATAAAAGATCTTACTTATGAATAGTTCAAACACTTGCAACAATATTAAAATCTGTATAAAACTTCTTATTAATAAGAAACAGATACATACATGAAAATAGAATGCTGACAAAAGTTTACATTACAGGCTAAAATTAATCACCAGGTATTGATTGGAAATTTTTCATTTTCTCATTTTGTTGCATGAAGTTGATCCAAATTAGAAGTTTTGATGTAAATGTGATTCTGTCTCTAGCTTTTACAGAATTCATTGCATGTTTAATGAGATGGAAAAATACTTTCCACATTTGATGAAATTTGTATGATTGTGAGCTGTTTAATGCTGCACTGAACAATAGTCCAGCTACATGACTGTCACCGGTAAATAATTCACTCTTCTTGTTTACTCAAAAAAGATTTTGTTTGTTTGTTGTTTAACACAGCACTCAACAATATTCCAGCTTTATGACGGCGATCTGTAAGTAATCAAATCCAATGAATCGAGGCCATGTACATCGATTCATGCAATTGGAATGCGATGACATGCATCAACCAAGTCAGTGAGCCTGACCACCCCATCCCATTAGTCGCCTCTTACGACAAGCATGGTTTGGTGAAAGCTCAAGCTTCTCAATAAAGACTCCAGTGAGATATTTAACTCTCCCTAACAACAAGGACAAAATAAAGGATTGTATTCTGTTTCCATTTCATATTTCTGTTATTTTCTTGTACTCAAGGGGAATGCTCTAGCTCATTTCTCTGCCATTCTTCTTCCTTCAATTATTTGTAATCCTAATTAAATCTTATCAAACAATTTTGACAGGAATGTCCATGCCACTATCAATTTGTTGAAAGGACTATATTTGTCCTGACCGGCAGTCACTACAACACCACTTTGTCCGTATGCTAACTCAATATATATTGTCTTCTAGTTAATGGCGACCGCCTCCGTGGTCTAGTGGTAGAGCGTCCACCTGGAGAGCGGAAGGTCCGGGGTTTGATCCCCGGCCGCGTCATACCAAAAGACGTTTAAAGATGGTACTTGTTGTTACCCTGTCTGGCGCTCGGCATTAAGGGGCTAAAACAAGGACTGGTCGGCTCGGAGTCAGTATACTGTGTCTGAGTGGGATATTCATGTTAAACTGCGGCATGGTATCTCAGTGAGCTAGCACTATAAATCGGCATCAGTACAAGCAGTACAAGCAGCCACACAAACACACACACGCACATGCACGTCGCTATATAAGTGCAATAATCTTGGATGCGACGTTAAACCCCATTTCACCTCACCTCTAGTTAATGGTGACCTTGGTCACAGAAAGACAAGGTCAAGGTGATTACCGCATCCAGGCCAAGTCCAAAAAGGGAGTTGTATTGAGATGGAATACAAGAAATATAGTGCCATATAAAACTGTCCTTGCATGGTGTATTGGTCCATTACTTGTACCACAGGCACCTGAACATCTGAATAGAACAATTAAATTGTATGCTGGGCTCCAACATGTAGACTCGATGGACAATGGACTCCAGTACTAATATCTCAAACCCAACCCAGATTCTAGAACCAAATTTCAGCAATGATATACCACACAATCATCAATTTGTCTTTTTTTCCTTGCATCATCACGGCCCAAATGCACCCATACCGTGTACAGTTTCTCTTCCATGTCTGTGACAAGCTTGTAAGAGAAGTGACTATGAGAGTTATCTCCCCTGGTCGGGTACTCGGTTCCTTGACAGAGGACTTGAGCCCATCTTCATCCAACCTGTGCTCAAGTACTCCAGACACTATCATGGAGCATGTAGCCCTCTTTAATGACTCTCAACCACAAAACCATGTTCCCACACACCACCTTATCACGCTGCCAAGTAACCAAGCAATGTGATATGTCATTGGATTTCTTGATCATTCTTCACATTGTTTTCTTAATTAAAGCATTCTTCTGGAATGGCAGTTTTCTATAACCATTGATATAGACATAATACATAGCAAGTTGTTTATGGCACTGCCTAGCAACACATCTTAAAAAAGACATGACAAATCGACCTTGGTATGGAAAAGAAGCATAATCAGAAACCTGTCTGGATCAAAATGATTAGTTTTCATGTCAAATTGACATAGGAAGAACTCATGACAAACCTCATAAATACCATTATCATACCAGATTTAGGATCATAATTATAATTTGCATGGAATCAAAGTTAATAAGCATTAAAATATATATCATCTTGACTAATTTTTAAATTCTTTAAATTATATGTTTGTCACATTAAATTATTTTTGCAGAAAACAAATGAAATGTTTTTCCAATACAATAGCATGGCCACCAACGGTCCCCCCCCCCCCCCCCCCCCCCCCCCCTTACATTTCAACACCCTGCCTCCCATGTACAAATCAATCACCATTAGAGGTGACCTTATGGGAGTAATGTGATCAATGAATAATGACACCATAGTTATTCCGGTCAAGAATCAGGAGGAAGAATTTGACTTGATGCAATGACCCAGTTCTTTCAGCTAAGCTTTATTGAGTAGATTTAACTATTGAGGTCTAATTTCATTAAAATCTTAAGCAACAGGCAATCTGTACATTAAGTATTTAACACACTCCCTGAACAGGAGGCAACAAATGAAATCTCCATACACTGAAACTGTTGGCAGCAGGCGGTTCCTGTCCAGGTAACTGGCTGCACCTTACAGGTACTTCCTGTGTGGGTACCCATTAGGGGTGGGATGGCTAACTCAGGTACTCGGGTCGGGTGGGTACTGAGAAGGGCACAGGTACCCACAGGACTACCCATAACCGTGGTTAGTCATGTGATATATTGTTTAATGACAAAAAATATCTAGAACTCTATGGTTACACTACAAGTCACTAATGTTAGCATTTCTTTCTGACTATGCCTTCTGATTTCCATGTTTATTAAGATAAAACTTAAGACAACTTCAGTGTATGCATGACCAGATCATTTTATGCATGTATCTAAAAACACTTTCCCAGGGGTACGGTAAAACTGTTCCCAATTTGACATTTTGTAGATACATCTTGAGACGTACAGCAGGTAGTTGGCTGGTTGGTTGGTTGGTTGGTTGTTTTACGCCGCACTCAGCAATATTCCAGCTATATGACGGCGGTCTGTAAATTATCGAGTCTGGACCAGACAATCCAGTGATTGATATAATGAGTATCGACCCACGCAATTGGGATCGATGACATGCTTTAACCAAGTCAGCGAGCCTGACCATCCGATCCCGTTAGTCGCCTTTTACGACAAGCATAGTCGTCTTTTACAGCAAGCATGGGTTGCTGAAGACCTATTCTATCCTGGATCTTCACTTACAGCGGGGGGCACGGGTGTCCAAGTCGTCTAAGGCGCCGCAATTCGCTGTGCAGAGTTGCATCCCTTGGGCACACAAGAAACCTATGATTGTGGGTTCGAATCCCGGTTCGCCCCAATTATGTTTCTAGGTTTGTCAGCACCAAACCCGTGTTCGTAGGTTTCACCGAAGTGGTAAACGTCTGAGACCTGCATCACTTCGGGCTTTCCTCCCACATTAAGCTGACACGCCGTGATATAATTGGAATACTGTTAAAAGCGGCGTTTAACCCAACTCACTCACTCACTCACGCACCCACTTACAGCGGGGACCCGGGTAGGGTCGGGTAATGGGAGGTGGGTACCTGGGTTGTAAATTTAGACTTGTCCCAGCCCTACTACACATCACAATACATCCCTACTTTCCCTTGCTGTTTAACGCCAGCTCGGGTCGTCAGGCTCTGTTTACGGAGTAGCTGAAATGTTCTGAGCCTAACTGTGATGGACTGCATTGATGGAATTAGTAACTGAAATGTTTTCAACATAATTCCGTCTGTGGTCCACATACTTCTGTCAATGATACTGGAGTACCTGTAGATGGCTTCTCCTGGTGGTTGTAAACGTCTGGCACAGCAGCAATGATGTCATCATTTTGGTGTAATGTTCTTTCTTCAAGTTTGGGAAGATGCGAAAATCTGGCAGTGCTAAATTTGGTGGATAATGAGTTCAAAGCCATGTATTGCAGTCATGGCAACAATACACCTTTGCACAGGTGCATGGTCTTGTTGGGAACAACACAACACACGTTTATTTAGTAATAAATACTCGTAAGGATTGTGAGGTGAAATGGGGTTTAACGTCACGTCCAAGATTATTGCACTTATAAACGATGTGCGTGCATGTGTGTGTGTGTGGCTGCTTGTACCAGTCATGACTGATGCTGATTTATAGTGGTAGCCAACTGAGATACCATGCCGCAGTTTTACATGGATATCCCAATCAGACACAGTATACTGACACTGTGTCAACCAGTCCTTGTTTTAGCCCCTTAATGCTGAGCACCAGGCAGGGTAACAACAAGTACCATCTTTTAAAGATTTTTGGTATGGCACAGCCGTGATCGAACCCCGGACCTTCCGCTCTCCGGGCTGACGCTCTACCACTAGACCCCAGAGGTGGGCTCATAAGGATGGTAATAATATGCAGATTTGTGGTTCTTAGAGTACTACAAATTATGCCCCTTAACATAAACGTTTGTTTGTTTGTTGTTAAACCACACTCAGCAATATTCCAACTATATGACGACAGTCTGTAACATTATCGAGTCTGGACCAGACAATTGTCATTGATAAACAGCAAGTATTTGATCATTTGAAGAAAACATTTGTATAATACATGTATTGGAAAAATATTTCAATATTATAAAGGATGCTGTTGTTATCTATAGCAGAAAGATAATGAGAGAAGGTATCTAAGAAATGTTTGTTGGCCTACCTCATGTCAGAAACCTATGATCGTGGATTTAATGTTTGTTTGTTTGTTATTTAACGCTGATATCGGCAATATTCCAGCTACATGACTGCGCTGTGTAAATAATCAAGTCTGGACCAGACTGTTCAGTGATTGGAATCGGTGACATGTATCAACCAAGTCAGCAAGCCTGACCACCCGATCCCGTTAGTTGCCACTTACCACAAGCATAGTCGCCTTTTACGGCAAGTATGGGTTGCTGAGGACCTATTCTACCCCGGATCTTCGCAGGTCCAAGTCTCATGCTCTTGGTTTTACATCACCACTTGTACACAGAGCATTACAATGTACTGCTTATAACGGCCGTCAACAACACCAACACTAACTCGTCCATCACCTTATTACAGTGCTGATGTGACCCAATGACGAGAAGCAACCGAACAACATTTCTGATAGGTCTATTTAAAACTAAGAGTATTTAATTGGATGAAAAAACATGATTGACCCTCATCTCTAAATCCAGACATGTGGCGGACATCTGATGCCAGTGGCCAATTAGCACACAAGCCACATACCTCCCAGACCTCGTCCACCCACTCCTCATTACGCGACAACATCTCAGACCAAACACTGAGTCTTTTTAAAAAACAATCCAAGCATTTGACGCTGAAAAAACATTTTCAAAGAAGTTTTTTCACAACTCTTTAATACAACGGTTTACTTCATTTACTTCTGGTATTTATATTTTTTTCAGCCAACACCTTTTTTTCTTTATTTAAACCCACAACTGAAAAAGGTTGAGCTTCATGAAGTATATATTTTTATAAGGAATAGATATTTTTTTAATCGAATTCTGAATTAAGTTGTGTAAAAAATTAATTGTGCTTTCCTACAAAGAGATACAGTTCTCTTTCAATTATATCAAGTCATCAGAGACGTCATTCATTAAATATATACTGGCAGATTTTGAGAATAAGTTTCATGTGTCATGGAAAATATCCCTATCAAAAGTGATGTAGTATATTTGAGGTATTGATGAAGGAAGACATTGGAAATTGACATAAGATTCAAACAGAAAAACAGATATAAATATATAAAAGCGACAAATCCCTTTCAATAATAATAACTAATCTTTGCCCAAAGCAGAATCCAATGTACGAATCCGACTACACAGTGAGCATGTGTTTATGAATCACTATCAAAGAGTGATGAAACCAGGTGTTTGTGAAAAGGTGAGCGTATCCGGTGGACCACCGGTGGGGACAAGAACAAATGAAGGGACCCCTAACCACAGAACCCTTCCCCTTGTCATACATTACCAACCCACTTCAAACATCAACAACCCCCTTGTCATACATTACCCACCCACTTCAAACATCAACACGCCCCTTGTCATGCAATACCCACCCACTTCAAACATCAACACTCCCCTTGTCATACATTACCAACCCACTTCAAACATCAACACTCCCCTTGTCATACATTACCCACCCACTTCAAACATCAACACTCCCCTTGTCATACATTACCAACCCACTTCAAACATCAACAACCCCCTTATCATACATTACCCACCCACTTCAAACATCAACACGCCCCTTGTCATGCAATACCCACCCACTTCAAACATCAACACTCCCCTTGTCATACATTACCAACCCACTTCAAACATCAACACTCCCCTTGTCATACATTACCCACCCACTTCAAACATCAGCACACCCCTTGTCATACATTACCCACCCACTTCAAACATCAACACTCCCCTTGTCATACATTACCCACCCACTTCAAACATCAACACTCCCCTTGTCATACATTACCCACCCACTTCAAACATCAACACTCCCCTTGTCATACATTACCCACCCACTTCAAACATCAGCACACCCCTTGTCATACATTACCCACCCACTTCAAACATCAACACGCCCCTTGTCATACATTACCCACCCACTTCAAACATCAACACTCCCCTTGTCATGCAATACCCACCCACTTCAAACATCAACACTCCCCTTGTCATACATTTCCCACCCACTTCAAACATCAACACTCCCCTTGTCATACATTACCCACCCACTTCAAACATCAACACTCCCCTTGTCATACATTACCCACCCACTTCAAACATCAACACTCCCCTTGTCATGCAATACCCACCCACTTCAAACATCAACACTCCCCTTGTCATACATTTCCCACCCACTTCGAACATCAACACGCCCCTTGTCATACATTACCCACCCACTTCAAACATCAACAACCCCCTTGTCATACATTACCCACCCACTTCAAACATCAACACTCCCCTTGTCATACATTACCCACCCACTTCAAACATCAACACTCCCCTTGTCATATATTACCCACCCACTTCAAACATCAACACTCCCCTTGTCATACATTTCCCACCCACTTCAAACATCAACACTCCCCTTGTCATACATTACCCACCCACTTCAAACATCAACACTCCCCTTGTCATACATTACCCACCCACTTCAAACATCAACACTCCCCTTGTCATACATTTCCCACCCACTTCGAACATCAACACGCCCCTTGTCATACATTACCCACCCACTTCAAACATCAACAACCCCCTTGTCATACATTACCCACCCACTTCAAACATCAACACTCCCCTTGTCATACATTACCCACCCACTTCAAACTTCAACACTCACACTCACCACTTCTCAAAACTCAAAACATTTTCCAAATCTGATTAAAGAAACTCACACAAGTAGATAGGTTTGGGAAAATACTGCCATCTTAATGCTACACCAACGGATGTATCCATGAAGTGTAGCTGACAAATATGACAATAATGCACTGAGACCTCCTAAGGGATCGGCCTTGGTCTGTGATCAGCTTCATCAATCTATGAGAGTACAGGCTGGTGTTCTGCTGGGATTAAGTGCATCTGCACCTGTCAGGGCATGTCTCAAAAGTCAGTTCCACGATTAACAAACATGAGACATTCGTTTTCAAACTGAGATAAATGCTTAGTCTATTTCCCTTGATGGGTTTTTGTGAATGAATGAACGAATGACCTGTTACACCAAAGTCTGCAATATTTGAGCTGAGAGAGAGCAGCATGCAAACAATCATTCTGGTAAACCAGTGTTCACACTTCACAGTAGCAGCAACGACCTGCATAGTCAGACATGATGACATATACAATTAGCAAATATAATATGGAGTTGATATCCCCTTTTCTTTGACTGTCAAAGACCTCGGAGTCATCATTGACCAAAACCTGACCACGGATTGTCAAGTAAACAATATCTGCAAAAGTTGCTACTTCCACATTCGAAATATCAGTCAGATAAGACCCATGTTGACATACGATGCGGCACATCAGCTCGTAAGATCACTTATCCTATCCAGGTTGGACTATGCTAACAGTCTGCTTATCAATATCAAACAGGATCTATGTAGCAAATTGCAACGTGTGCAGAATGCTGCTGCCAGATTGATATGTAGACGAAATAAGCGTGCACATGTCACTCCTTTATTAAAGTCATTACACTGGCTTCCAATAAGATCTAGGATTGAATACAAAGTCGTGTGCATTGCATACCAATGCTACTATAGTACAGCACCTTCCTATCTGAGTGAACGTCTTACCCTACACCAGCCAGCACGAGATCTCAGATGAGCACATTAACTCCAGTTTGGTGTCCCTGTGGTCTCACTCAAAGCATTCGGCAACAGAACCTTTGCTCACACTGCATCTGTGCTCTGGAATTCTGTTCCAGTGGAAATTAGGCAATCTCCAACTCTGGAAACGTTCAAGACAAAACTAAAGACTTATCTCTTGAGATGTGTCTATGACCCTGTGAGAGGCGCTATGAGCGACTACGTAGACAGAAAAGGCGCTGGAGAAATGGACTATATTATTATTATTATTACAAACCATCAACACCAAAAAATGAAATCTTGATTATCTGCAGAAACAGATTCCATTGAGCATAAAAGGCAAATTAGCAGTGAAAATTCTATGAATAAATCTCTGAAAATCAGTGAAGACACCAGGTGTTCATGGAAAGGGTAAACACGCCTCTCACACACGTTGCAGGAAACAGTACGTGTTTGTTGCCTGGCACCACACAGCAAGACTGCCATGAGACGGACGTTTGTGAACAAACCAGACAATCAATGATGGACTAGATACTCCAGGGACACAAAGCCACACATGGTGCAACCACCCAATCCTCTTTATTTGGCTCAAATGACAAGCAAGGGGTACGAGGGAACTATTGTGCTCTGAAATCCCCACAGAATACATATGCGTTCAGCCTCGGACTGTGTGTGCAACACTAGTAACTCTTGAACTGAGATCATCTTCGTTTAAATAAGTTTTCACTCTGGTATTTCTATAATTAAGTAAATCTGGTCTACAATATCTGAAGATACCGATGATTTAACTTAAGTCCTAAAACTGAAGCCGGCTGAAGCAGTGGACTATAAATCCAGATGGTTGCATTCCCAGAATAATTATCCGAACTCACGAATGCCCAGATGAACAAATCACATATCACATATTATTCACATAAATAAACATTAATCGCAATATTTCCAAATACAGGGCACCGGATAAACAGGGTCTGGATTAATGAGGTTTAACCTTGTCTTACAGAACACTGTGCCAAGCTCTGTCCCCTCGTAATGATCCTGCCCATCCAACAGGCTACACCATAAATCCTCATAACAACCCAGCTCATTAATTCAAATTGCTTTAATAATACCATTAATCCAGTAACACAATCTCATGTGCCCTCCATACATATCTTGTAGAGAGACCAGATAGCATAATGTCCTGATAATCACATAAATATATACATCAACGCTAGAGAATAACCATCTTAATTATCCGCTGAAACAGATTCCATTGGGTGTAAAAAACGGGAAAATAGCAGTGAAAATTATATGGATAAATCACAGAAAATCAGTGATAACACTAGGTGTTCGTGACCAGCGGTAGCGCCCGCCTCTCACACAATTTGCATAAACGACACGTAAACTGAGATAAGGCTGTGACTGCCCACTGGCTGAAGAAAATCGGCAATAGCTCACCTCTGTGCTAACGGGTCCAAATTTGTTTCTTATATCTAAAAGACATGTTTAATATGGATCCTTTATGATCCAACCGATCTGCATGACATTTGGAAAAAATGAAAAGAATTGATATTTAAACTTATCAGATGTTGTGATGTCAAGACATTGAAACCGTTCTCATCATTTGCATATTTGGATTTCGTTACAGAACGAACTGTAGATGTTAAGCTAAAATGTGTCAAAAACAGCAAATGTTCATTTTCAGAGGTTTGTATTTTCTTGCATTTGAACAAGTCCTTTGACCCCAACTGAAGTTCTTACATAAAACATTACATATATTTCAAGAACCTACTTGTTGTGTGCTTAGAGCTTCTCTTGAAGTTTTTGCTCTGTGAGCCATACCTATATACTTTATCAGTGACAGAAATTTATAAACCTATATCCTATTGTTCTTGTGGGGCCTTCGTTTTGTTGATAAACATCGAAGGTAGTCAAGACCCTTGAAATCACAAACATTCCTATAGAATGACCCGAGCTTTCCATCAGAAAGCCCAGATTTACTGTATTTTGGCCGCCGTTGATGTTTATCAACATTTGAATAACTTCTCACAACAGCAGTGTGACATCACCAAAGACTGATACACATCCTTTTGATAAGCATCTAATGTTGATTTTTTAACTGGATGAAAGTCACGACGTGTTGACATAAAAATTCCATGACATGAATCGAACCTGCAACCTCAAATATCATGTTTAGTATTGTAACCCAACAGGGCAGGTGATGAAAGGGTATTCATATCTTACATGTCATGACTTCAGCTGTCTGCATGCTGCAAATCATCTTTTTCCCACCCACTGTCATCAAGTTTGTTTTATACGGCGACTACTGTGTTGTTTCACTAGAAGGTATACCAATGTTTTTTATTCCTTCTGGTATCTATTTTTAGCTCATAAGTTTGTTAAAACACTCTTCTTCAATTTTCGTTGAAAATGGAAAACCTCAAGCTCAAGAAAGAAAAACCTTTGGCCCTTGACTTTTCGCTTGCTCTAGGTTTTACATTTTATCCAAAATGTTGGAGTCGTGTTTTAAGTAGCATATATACATAACTACCGTAGATAGCCGACCTCATAGCAAACCCAAGGTGTTAACTTGGTCCTTGCAATCTGTATCATCATCTGTATGAGTCTGTTTGTACACAAGCCACATCACCAACATAACACCACATCTTCATGATCCATCATCGGAAACAGAATATCAATAAATCTGTGTTCAGTTACGCAAGTTGATCCCGTCATGACACTATCTAATAATAAGAGTTCATTGTATATCTGGACTGATGTTTGTAATCTATTTAACAATTTTACTCAACATTCACTCAATAATGTGTACATAAATTTCTGCGAAATAATGTGTCCCTCCAACAGATACAATTTCTGCATACCCCTTTCCAAAGGGTCTGCTTTACTACATACCAGCACCATCTCACACGACATTTACACCATCCACGATCATATCATTTCATGTGATGCCTTGAAAAGAACCATAGTTGACAGAGAATGGATACATATATCATGACTACCATATTTTGACTCACAAAAAGTAATATTTGTTGTTTGATTATTATTTGTCAACATTGATTTTTGTGACGGCAATAGCTCGATCGCACAAAATCTGACTGGTCAAACTGTTTCCTACATAAACAGTATCCAACAAAACCGCACTCAGCAATATTCCAGCTATTTTATGGTGGTTTGTAAATAATCGAGTCTGGACCAGACAATCAAGTGATTGACATCATGAGCATCGATCAACGCAATGTGATACGATGACATGCATCAACAAAGTCAGCGAGCCTGAACACCCGATCCTGTTAGTCGCCTCTTACGACAACACAGTTACCATTTACATCAAGCATGGGTTGCTGAAGACCAATTCTACCCCGGATCTTCACAGGTCCTCATCATATGAATTGGTGGACAACCACCATAAGTACTTCAGCCAAAAACACACTCAGGGACAGGGGGGGGTCAGCTGTCCAAGCTGCTGCTATTTGTCATACTGAGTTGCTGCCCTTCAGTGTGCATGGTCCCTGATTATCATCATTGATTTGTCAGCACTGATCCTGTGCAAGGCGGCTTTTCACCATCTAAGAACTGCACCACTTCCTGATTTCCGCCTCCATTAAGCTGACATGCTATGACTGTTTTTTGGGGTTCAGAATACTTTTTTTGTCACAGTTCCAAGACATACATTACCCAAAAGAAGTTAGAGACCATTTAATCCCTTATAATACTACAGTCAATCTGTCATGTCAGTGTATCTGTAGTTATATGAAGTGAGTGAGTATGGTTTTACACCGCTTGTAGCACCAGAAATGGACTTCACACATTAACCCATGTCAGAAATCTAACCTGGGCCTTTGGCCTGACAAGCGAACGCTTTATCCATAAGGCTACCCGACCCCCCCGTAGACATATGAAAAAATTTGGTGTTGTTTAGTTTCTTTGAGTAATATATAATATTCTCTTTGTAGAGTCAAAACACAAATTGTTTTCAGGACATCGAACACATTCAGCAAACATGTAAAAAAACGGTCAAATTGTCGTTCTGTGACCACAGTGACCGCAGTGACTTCCATGTCATCACAGAGTGGACGTCTGCTAGCGCCCTGTTATCAGCGCGACGAGATGGACTGGTGCATGCTCACCACCTCCAACATGACAGAGACACAGACCCCCTGAGACACCTCTGACATTCTACATCTTCTGATAAATGCCAGTTTAATCTCCTAACAGAAAGAAATCAAAGACCTACAAGTGTTAATTCAGGGAACATTATCTGTAAATTGTTTGCAATAAAGACTAATTGGCAGTGTGATAAACACACTTCAATGGAACAATAGTTATATTTCCGTGTTATGTGAAAATTAAATCCTGAAAGTCGATTCCATGATTCTGCCTGACGACATATACCATTCCGTACACACATATTGGTTGGGGATGAGGTGGTGGGGGAGTCACATTGATATTGAGTTGCATTTTTGGCTAGGGGTCAGCAGTCGTATTTATTTGGAGACGCATTAATTTCAAGATTGACAGTATATGATATCGGTAGTCCTACAAAACCTGGGAATTACAGTTATGTACACACATGCCTTGAATAGTTTGTTCAAACAAAATATACTAGCATGCTCCAGCCTCAAATTTTTTTTAAAATTTGAATAAAAATCTAATAATACATTTTTTAAGTTTTGTTCTGACATGACCCATGGGACAATACAATATTTCAATCATAATTGCAAGTTTTTTACATCCAAAGCTGCAGCTGGTTATAGCTCCCAAAAGACATTTTTTGACGTTAAACACATATATTGTTCTCATACAATGCTGCCATGATCACTCTGAATAATAGACGTCAATTCATCGGAAACATTGTTCAGTGCTTGTTCATAAACCGTGTGATGGCCGGATAATTAAAACACAATTGATCTATTAACACATTGTCTCCAACATCAAAGGTATCCGTGTTGTTTGGAAACACCTGCTCACATGCACAGGTGAAAAAAGTCCTACATCCTGTTATCTTATTACAATATCTAATTTGCATATTTATGTCATTGGCGTATGACATGCAGGTTTTTATGTCATAAGCTTATGTCAGCGATAAATAGGTGAGGTGAGGTGAAATTGGGTTTAACGTCGCGTCCAAGATTATTGCACTTATATAGCGACGTGCATGTACGTGTGTGTGTGGTGGCTGCTTGTACTAGTCCGGACAGATGCCGATTTATAGTGCTAGCTCACTGATATACCATGCCGCAGTTTAACATAAATACCCCACTCAGACACAGTATACTGACTCCGAGTCCTTGTTTTAGCCCCTTAATGCCGAGCGCCAGACAGGGTAACAACAAGTACCATCTTTTAACATCTTTTGGTATGACGCGGCCGGGGATCGAACCCCGAACCTTCCTCTCTCCGGACGGACGTTCTACCACTAGACCACGGAGGCAGTTCAGGGATAAATAAGATCATTAGATAAATGATAAATACTGCTACAAAATTAAGCAAATCGTGCATCATAACGCTGATTGAATTATCCCTGAGTACATTTCGGTAACCAGACATTATATTGGGAGTGAAAACGCATATTGGCTGAGGTTAAATACATAATCGAGTCTTAGTCAAGAAAACCCTGTCATGCTGGACATTATCACTGCAACATGGAGAGGCTGCTTGTCATAAGACTCAAACTTCATCAATCCGAGAAGCAGAACAAGGTCGGTCTGTCCACAAAAGAGAAAGGCATGGTGCCAGTTGTTCGTTCTTCACACGGAACTCTTCAGCTGGACAGATGGCTGTGTTGACTCTCAGGTCGTGCTCATTCTAGCAAATATCAGCATTGAGAGGGCTCCTGCTTGATGCCAGGCCACAACAAACTGATAACTTGGAATCAGTTTTTGGTACAAATTTTCCTGCACTGCCTATTTTGACAGAGGTTCCATACCATAGTTCTCAGCAACGTGTCAAGTTAACAGTCTGTATGGGGAATGTCATTTTGTCACATGAACAATCAGAAACTTTGACTTAATATTTGGGCTGGGATGATACTCCAACAGTAGGATCCGATACGTATCACGATACCTTGCTCAAGGTTCGATTCGTATCCCGATACATGCATGTGCTCTTATCTGTGTTGTGTAAGCCCTCTTTAACATAGACAGGATAGCCAAATACCTGGCACACTGACAATTTACAGTTGGCAATGTCAAGTATGGCGCAATGGTTGAAAATATTTACATTTTCACCACTAATTTTCTCTACTTATTGGTGTTTGGTGTAACAGATATTGAAGCAAACATTTAAGGTAAGAATCGATATTATTTCCTTTGAGTTTGACTGTAATCGATACTTGTATCAAGAAGTAAAAACTCGCATTCCAGCGATACATCAGATTTATCTCCCACCACTGCTTAATATAGTGCTTCTTTGTCTTGTTAAATCAGCTGTAAGGGTCAGTGAGTGAGTGAGTTGGGTTTAACGTCGCTTTTAACAGTATTATAGTTATATTGTGGCGTGTCAGCTTGGGAGGAAAGCCTGAAGTGATGCAGGTCTCAGATATTTACCACTTCGGTGAAACCCACGAGCACGGGCATGGTGCTGACAAACCTAGAAACATAATCGGGGCGAACCGGGATTCGAACCCACAATCATAGGTTTCTGGCTTGCCCAAGGGATGCAACTCTGCCCAGGAAATCGCGGCGCCTTAGACGACTGGGCCACCCATGTCCCCAGTAAGGGTCAGAAGTTTACATAGATCATAAGGTCATGAAGCATGCAAGAAGACAAAAAGATTTACCATCAGTATCTACCCAACAGACGTCCTACACCCGTGTGGACTGAACGACAAACTGATGATCACGTCTTGGCTAATCTCACATTTCCAACTTGGCAGTCACAATGGTACACGAAGGTCATAGTGGTGCCAAATTTCAAACTACACAAATGTAGACATTTCACCTTGCACTAACTACATGTTGAATTCATGTAGAAATGAATTTATGAATTGCTATAAATTAATTATGAAAAGATGAGCATATCCTGCCCCAATGGTGGCACCCAAACACACAAACACATGCAGAGGCAGGTCAACTGTTAATCAAAGGAACCTAAGAACAAATTATCGTTTATTAACAGCCTAACCATAACATCTCTAGATAAAGATTTATGTGCACAAATTAACTGGAGCCACTGGAGAGAAACAGATTGAAGAATGATTCATTTCTTTTTAGCATGTCTAAATGTATAAATTTCCGATGAAACCAGGCAGACATAAGGAGAGAAAGGAGGCCTGTAAAACATAAAACACATAAAACATATCAGAACAAAATTATTCAGTAGCATAGTTTTTCAAATGATGTAACCACAGATTATTTAACGTCACAATAAAAAGTTTGTTACAAGATATAAATTATGATCCAAGCAAACTAATTATTTAATGTTTAATGCTTCCAAATTAAGACAAATGGAGATGAATTAATAGAAATGAATTTGTTCACTTAACTGCCAATCAATGCCAAATGTCAGGAAGGGGGAAAAGGAGTACCATCTTTTAACAACTTTGGTATGATGTTCCCTCTGCTAAACCACGAAGTGTAAATCTTGAGTCAACAACTTTGCTGTTGCAATATTTCAGCCCTATGTTTTTAAGATTTGTTTGTTTGTCATCACTGCACACAGTAAGCTAAATGACGTCAGTCTGTAAATAATCCCGTCTGGACCAGTGATTGACATCATGAGCATCGATCTACACAATTGGGATACGATGACATGCATCAACCCCAGTCAGCGAGCCTGACCACCCGATCCAGTTAATTGCTTCTGACAACAAGCGTAGTCGGTTGCTGAAGACCGATTCTACCCCGGATCTTCACGGATCACTTTTTTCAAGAAAGGACAGGATAATTGCTTCAGACCAAACATAATCCATGGAGGTGGTCACAGGGTTTCAGGAAGCCTTGAAGCCGCAGTAATGAAGTCCTGGGTATGAAAAACTGGATGATTAGTGAAGAAGCTGATACAGCAAAACATGTTTTTGAGGACTGTTTTTTCAAAGTTTTTCACCAACTGATAGAATAACCAAATTATCCCCATTGACCCCTTCTCCACATTCAGTCCCTTCATCCAACATCAGATTTCTACCATGTTGGAACCTAGAGAAATATGACTTACAGGATAATCGGAAAGAAATACTTTAATACAGGTTGTAATGAGAAAGAAATACTTACTGGCGACAATGAGAGAGAAGAACTTACTGGCGACAATGAGAGAGAAATACTTACTGGCGACAATGAGAGAGAAGAACTTAATGGCGACAATGAGAGAGAAATACTTACTGGTGACAATGAGAGAGAAATACTTACTGGTGACAATGAGAGAGAAATACTTACTGGTGACAATGAGAGAGAAATACTTACTGGCGACAATGAGAGAGAAGAACTTAATGGCGACAATGAGAGAGAAATACTTACTGGCGACAATGAGAGAGAAGAGCTTAATGGCGACAATGAGAGAGAAGAACTTACAGGCGACAATGAGAGAGAAATACTTACTTGCGACAATGAGAGAGAAGAACTTAATGGCGACAATGAGAGAGAAATACTTACTGGCGACAATGAGAGAAAAATACTTACTGGCGACAATGAGAGAAAAATACTTACTGGCGACAATGAGAGAGAAATACTTACTGGTGACAATGAGAGAGAAATACTTACTGGTGACAATGAGAGAGAAATACTTACTGGTGACAATGAGAGTGAAATACTTACTGGCGACAATGAGAGAGAAGAACTTACTGGCGACAATGAGAGAGAAATGCTTACTGGCGACAATGAGAGAAAAATACTGGCGACAATGAGAGAGAAATATTGGCGACAATGAGAGAGAAATATTTACTGGCGACAATAAGAGAAAAATACTGACTGGCGACAATGAGAGTGAAATACTGACTGACGACACTGAGAGAGAAATGCTTACTGGCATCAATGAGAGAGAAATACTTACTGGTGACAATGAGAGAAAAATACTTACTTGCGACAATGAGAGAAAAATACTTACTGGCGACAATGAGAGAGAAATACTTACTGGCAATAATGAGAGAGAAATACTTACTGGCCATAATAAGAAAGAATATATACATAATTAGAATGTACTCCCATTTATCATTTAAGTGAAGTCTCATCCAAAATGGATGCTTTGCTCAATGAAGTTGTTATTGACATCCTTATCTTTTACCTAAGGGCAAAATTGGTACGCCTAAGATGCTGCCATTAGCTGTGCAGAGTTGTGTCCCTTAGGCATGCCCCAATTAGCTATGCAGTTATGCTACATCATTTCAATGTGATTTTTGTGGCCAATGGCTGACATGTCAATTAACTAAAGGTCTAAATTCATCAATATTTGCTTGAGTTACCATAATAACTACATAACTCAACCAGATGAGTTAATCAAAATGGGCTCCAAATGTCAATATCAAAGATTCAATACATAGAACGTAGACTACCCTCTACAGTGACAAGGGTCTTTACTAACAGTATGGCACCCTCTATAGTGATATAAGTGTTTCTCAATACTATGACACCCTCTAGAGTGACAAGGGTGTTTTCCAACAGTATGGCACCCTCTTTAGTGATAACAGTGGTTCTCAATAGTATGACACCCTCTTTAGTGATAACAGTGGTTCTCAATAGTATGGCACCCTCTTTAGTGATAACAGTGGTTTTCAACAGTATGGCACCCTCTTTAGTGATAACAGTGGTTCTGAACAGTATGGCACCCTCTTTAGTGATAACAGTGGTTCTCAATAGTATGGCACCCTCTTTAGTGATAACAGTGGTTCTCAATAGTATGGCACCCTCTTTAGTGATAACAGTGGTTCTCAACAGTATGGCTGCCTCTTTAGTGATAACAGTGGTTCTCAATAGTATGGCACCCTCTTTAGTGATAATAGTGTTTCTCAATAGTATGGCACCCTCTTTAGTGATAACAGTGGTTTCTTAATAGTATGGCACCCTCTTTAGTGATAACAGTGGTTCTCAATAGTATGGCACCCTCTTTAGTGATAACAGTGGTTCTCAATAGTATGGCACCCTCTTTAGTGATAACAGTTGTTCTCAACAGTATGGCACCCTCTTTAGTGATAACAGTGGTTCTCAATAGTATGGCACCCTCTTTAGTGATAACAGTGGTTCTCAATAGTATGGCACCCTCTTTAGTGATAACAGTGGTTCTCAACAGTATGGCACCATCTTTAGTGATAACAGTGGTTCTCAATAGTATGGCACCCTCTTTAGTGATAACAGTGGTTCTCAATAGTATGGCACCCTCTTTAGTGATAACAGTGGTTCTCAACAGTATGGCACCCTCTTTAGTGATAACAGTGGTTCTCAATAGTATGGCACCCTCTTTAGTGATAACAGTGGTTCTCAATAGTATGACACCCTCTTTAGCGATAACAGTGATTCTCAACAGTATGGCACCCTCTATAGTGATAATAGTGTTTCTCAATAGTATGGTACCCTCTATGATGACAAGGGTGTTTCCCAATAGTATGGTACCCTCTATGATGACAAGGGTGTTTCCCAATAGTATTGTACCCTCTATGATGACAAGGGTGTTTCCCAATAGTATTATACCCTCTATGATGACAAGGGTGTTTCCCAATAGTATTGTACCCTCTATGATGACAAGGGTGTTTCCCAATAGTATGGTACCCTCTATGATGACAAGGGTGTTTCCCAATAGTATGGTACCCTCTATGATGACAAGGGTGTTTCCAAATAGTATGGTACCCTCTTTGATGACAAGGGTGTTTCCCAATAGTATGGTACCCTCTATGATGACAAGGGTGTTTCCCAATAGTATGGTACCCTCTATGATGACAAGGGTGTTTCCCAATAGTATGGTACCTTCTTTCATGACAAGGGTGTTTCCCAGTATGACACCATCTGTAGTGACAAGGGTGTTTCCCAGTATGACACCCTCTATAGTGACAAGGGTGTTTCCCAGTATGACACCCTCTATAGTGACAAGGGTGTTTCCCAGTATGACACCCTCTATAGTGACAAGGGTATTTCCCAGTATGACACCCTCTACAGTGACAAGGGTGTTTCCCAGTATGACACCCTCTACAGTGACAAGTGACAGTATGATATCTATGGTACTAGGGAAAGCTTGCATATCAATGCTGTAGTATCTTCCAAATTATTTGAAGAGAATTAGTTCAGGGAGGACTCAAAGAGGAAATGTCAATCCAAGGTCATTCCCAAATTCCAAGATTTTCAAGCCTGCCTGACATGTCAGATTCATGCTAATGTAGAGGACCAGTTTTCAACACTGTTAGAATGCAAGGCGACCTGATCCCTGAGGAAGGCTCCTTTACAATTTTATCTCCAAAACATATATGACAGTGCCATCATGAATCTCCATGCTGCAGCCAATGAAATGGCAGTATTCAGGTTTATTTCTTGAACATGGGGCGTGCCCTGTTGGGGAGAATCACTACATGGTGTGATAAATATAGAATACTAAACAAGCTCCCGTGTAATACCAATTTTATAAAATGAGTGAATAGTTGCGGTATCTGACGAGCGAAAGTGAGTCAGTTACCACACCTATTCACGAGTTCCATAAAATTGGTTTTACATGGGAGTGAGTTTAGTATTTTATTTATTACTTGTCATTTATAACGTTTTTAGAATTATACTGTTGAGTATCAAATGCTGACACCTACACGATCCATGGCATAGTCCAATTGAATTTAACATAATAATACTTCAAATATGTCAAAAGTTGAAACGTATGAATTTAATACCATACAAGAGTCCACCTTTAGAATTCACAAAATTATCGTAGGGCTAAGACTATCGCAACTCACATACTTTATCTTGGACTAACGACTGTTGTTGCGCTACAATACGATCGCCTTGTGGAACGGGCCTTGCACCTCAAAGTTTACAATAACGTCACAATACCCGATGACGTAATTTGTGGAATTTTGTTGCAAGATCCATCGGCGAAACAATGCCATGTGACGTCGGCCTAGCAACAAGGTTGCTGGGGTCATCGAGTGTGCATAAGCTCCTCTCAGTGATCTATCAACTCCACACGCAATGTTATTGAAAAAGGCAAGGGATGTCGAGAGCTTTCAATATTTCTTCGTGAAATGTGTTCCGAGAGTACATAAGCACGCTTTTTGGTATTACACAATGTGTAATACAGCTGTACGTTTATTAAACAGGTGATCTCTTCACGGGCAAGGAATAATATGGATTATGTTTAAACCATTTTAAATAAATTGCAAGTGATTCCGTGGTATTTGATTGGCTTAGGCTAACCAAGAAGTTTTGTATGTGTTTACATCTCCATGAACTGAAAAATCATTAGGCTGCCCCCATTAACGAACTACTATTTCCTGATTGGCTAATAATAGAATGGGTGGGGCTTGACTTGCATGATTGTGCTGAATGATGTCGCATTGTTGTCTACAGTTGGGGTTGTGTGTCAAGGATTAGATAAGCAGTCTGTGAAGTTATTATTGTTGACATATTTATGTATAAACATTGCCTTCAATATGTTATTGGTTTTATTGACATAGCAATGTAAAACTGTGGTGTACACTTTGCCTAACTCCACAGATTTTATGTCTTTATGTCTTTCTCCATAAACATAAATATTGAAGTCAATTCTTGATAACCTTGAGTGAATGAGTTAACATCTAACTTTGCATCATAAATATTTCATCCACATAATCACAATTCTATAAGAGAACAGTATAAGAAGCATATGTTTTATAATGCGCAGTCAGGGATCGAAACACTGACTTCTGCTCCCCAGACCGACACTCTACCCACTACACCACTGAGGCTGTCCCATAATCAACAACTTGAGTCACTGCTTGAGTCCACATCTAACTTAGCATTCACAATATTTCAACCACCAAAACATTTTTTATCCAGAAAAGGACAGAATGTTCTGTCAAAGGTAAAAATAATCAAGATTGATGTCCTGTTGACACAGGGACTGAAAGTAGTGTCATTTGACAGTTGCAAGTGAATTAAAATTAAAATAAAATGACTGACTTGATTAAAAAATGCTTATTTTGTACATTTTCTTTTCAACACCGGAAATCACCCGATACAGATTTTCTTAATATTGCCTCTGGCATCTTGGTAAACTGACTAAGAAACTATAAAACAAGAAAAAAACAGATCTGGCCTTTGTGAAATACAGAATGGCAATCGCTGCATTTGTCATTTATTGATAAGCTTGGGAAAAAACTGATCAAGATCAGCCAACATACAACTACAAGGCCTGATCAGGCAAATTGAATTCAACAACGTTATGCTTCAGGCTGAAGGACCAGCTGTCCATGTGACTTGATTCAGTTATGATAAGTATACTACCTGCCCTGTGCAACAATACAAAGGGTGCAAGCGAATAGGGAAATGTCAACATGGCACTCTGCTAAATATCCCATATTCCACATGTGTTTAATGGCATGAATCGGGGAGACAGATCTGAGGTAGAAGACTGACACCATGTTGAGTTGACTTATTCGATATTGCTGCACTCAAGTATTTCTGCAGAATAACAGTGTGTGAGTGAGGATGGTTTAGTACCGCTTTGAACAGCATTCAAGTTTTATCACGGCGGTGGGAGGAAAGTCTGAAGTGATGCAGGTCTTAGACATTTACAACTTAGGTGAAACACAAGAACAGGGGTATGATGCTGACAAATCTAGAAACTAAATCAAGGTGAACCGGGATTCAAACATAAGTTCCTGGTGTGCTCAAAGGATGCAACTCTACACAGTGAGCTGCAGTGCCTTAGACCACTGGGTCACCATTGCCCCCGGCACCGTAATAAACCTCAGCACAATGTCTTGCTTCAAACATCTGGCTCCATCTCTCAAACCTGCCCTGGTCGATATGACTTACATACCTACATCAGTCCCAAGGCATAAGCATTCTTGGACTTCCAGTTCAGGTGAGCTAACCAGCTGAGACGTTTGAGCATCAAGGAAAAGTATCTGAGGTCAACTTGGTGAAGGAAATCAAAACTAATTTTCACTTAGTATCTCACCGAGATTCAAGTATACCAATCACCTGCTATAATTATGCTACTGGCCAACAAATCTTGCCCAATAAAAGATTACAGAGCAACAACACCTTCCCAGGGCTCTCAATGTCCTGTCTGATTCCAGAAGATTCACAGCCATATTGCATTATCCAGCAGAGTCCATCACCATACAGATGGCTGACTTGTGACGGACCAGGGCCAATCGCTGCTGGCTCCAGACACTACATCTGTCCTGGCCAGTGTTTGGCCACACAGTCCCCCTCCCCTGCTGCTGGCCTCTGGGAGGGGGTGCTCATCCAGCACTTCATCACTTCGAGGTTCTGCTGCCTCACGGCAATCTGAGAGCACTGACTGTGACCTGGTGTTTTTACCAGTGACCTGTCCACATCTCGTACATTCATAAGTCAGTGATTAAATATGGAGGCGATTGATGCTTAACATCGAGTTCAAGATTAATTCACTTAGAGCAACATGTGTGTGTGTGTGTGTGTCTGTCTGAGTGTTTTGTTGTTTCACTTAAATAGCATTCTGTGTGTTTGTGTGTGTGTGTGTGTGTGTGTGTGTGTGTGTGTGTGTGTGTGTGTGTGTGTGTGTGTGTGTGTGTGTGTGTGTGTGTGTCTGTCTGTCTGTCTGTCTGAGTGTTTGTTTTGTTGGTTCACTTAAATAGCATTCTGTGAGCTCCTGTGTGTTTGTGTGTGTGAGTGAGCGTGTGTGTGTGTGAGCGTGTGTGTGAGAGAGTGTGAGTGTGTTTGTGTGTGTGCGAGTGTGTGTATGCGTGAGAGTGTGTGTTTGCGTGTGTGTGTGTGTGTGTGTGTGTCAGTTCATCGCTGAAATAATTCAGTCAATTGTCACAGGTTAGTTTGTTTGAATTGTATATTTATGTGTTCTTATTTAGTGCTTTGAAGGGTTTGTTAAGGTGCATATGTATGGTTTCTTAACTTCTTTTAATAGTACTTATATTGTTAGGTGTGATAAATATATATCATATCAGTCATTGTATTCAGGTAAATGTAGTTAGGCTAAATTTGCTTAAATACTTTAAGTATGTAAGTATGTTTATAATAGATAATATTAACTAGCATTTTCATGTTGATATTACTTAACTTATTGTGTAACTAAGCATAATGAGTACATTTATTGATAGACTGGAGCTATTTAACTGTAAATTAAAGTTCTGCACCTGTAAATTAAAGTTCTGCACCTCACATGTATGAATGTATGTCTGTATGATGAGGTGAGTGATTAGAATACATATTTTAGGGTTATTGTATATACCTAAGGAAGTAAAAATATTGATGTAATATGTAACACTGTAATTATGTAATATATATATATTTATGTTCAGGTGTAAAGCAAATGATGTCTGATGTTGTGACATCATAGGGCACAGCGCCATATACCTGGTGAGGACATTTATATTTTGTATGTATTTATGGTGATATGTACCGGGTACTGAAATGGTGTGTTATGTATTAATGCATTTAACATCATTCTCTCGTTATTGATAAACTATGTTTGTCAATCTATTATATGATAAATCTCCTGTAATATTTAGAGTACAGTAAGATAAAACTAATCATGCTAATTACGATTGATCATAACAATGTATATGATCATATATAAGATTTTTATATTTGTTAATAAGTTATAATGTAATGATTTATTTGTATGTGTAGGTATTGTGCATATTTTAACTCTGTGTATTTATTTTCACAGGGCCTCTGTTTATTTATGTATTAAACAACTGTCATCAACAAATCAACCTGCGTTTAGTGATTCATTCCCCTAAACCACTCCGGTTACACAGGTATCACAGAGATTAGTGATATAGTACGGTAAATACACTTAGAGGTTTTCAGTGTGTTCAAAGACAGACTTTGTGTGAACAAGTAAGGGTTGGTCAGACATAAAAAAAAATTAAATTTTTTACTTGCACTTGGTGCATATTGACATAAATATAAAGTTGCATTTTTCAATGGCAGGTTTCACTGGTGCATGTTTTATATAGCTTATCGAACCCTGTGAACTATAGTATCATAGTGTACACTGTCATGACAGTATAGCCATCCTGACAATCATGTGCCTTAAAGTATTCCATAGTCTCAGAACGTTGATGAACGGATGGTCTTGTTGCATGTGACCTTTGGTTGGACATCGTGTCAAATCAGCTGGCTGAAGTAACGAATGCCTGTCAATATTGACCCCATGTCCATTAATAGAGAGCTTGTCAAAAAGTTCTAAGCCCAACTAACTCTCAACTGTGGGACATAACAAAGTGAACTTGTCAGTGTAGTACATTGTTTGAGTGTATTTGGTCTGTTGAGGTCATTTGTTTATCAGTGACAGCCAGATGAATGTGATAGGGGTCCAAATGGACACAGAAATGTAAAAGAACAAGTACCAAGCAATCATCCAGTTTTTTCCTTTAAAGAAAAGTACTTCCCAAGAAATTCATGACAGCGTGTTACATATGTATGCGTTAAGCGCCCTAGATATTCCACTGTTAAACGTTGGGCTGCTATGTCTAAGGCTGGGAGAACAAGCCTGGATGATGACCCTAGGTCTGTATGTCCCTCAACTTCCATCAATGAAGATTCAGTCAAGGAGATAGAAAAACTGTCAGAGAGGCATATTACGACTGCCGAACTTGAGGAAGATACAGGTCTAAGCCATGGATCCACTGAAACTATTATTCATGAACATTTACAGAAGACTAAGATATCTGCTCATTGGGTGCCAAAGTTTCTAAATTCTGATCTTAAAGGATTATTAAAAAGGCTACGAACAGAGCATTTTTCTTACAGAATACCATTCAAACATGAATTTATACCAAATCTGCATAGTCGATTTTTAAAAATAATTTGTAATTACTATAATTATGCTCCAAAACCTAGAACACTTTGGCTCTGCTCACTCCTATGCATAGGGGTTTTTTAGCGGTCAGCCTCCAGTGGCTGTGACGTCATACCAAACAGTCCGCTATATGTTGATCGTTCGTGTTTACGCTAGGCTATCTACTGAAAAGTGACGCAAAGCGCTATATTTTGAATGAAGTTGTAGTGACAATATGCTGTATTGTCTCGCATTCGGGTGCCTTTCCAGTGCTACGAATACTTCAGGCCTTCATTTCCATGTATTTCCCCGCAATCTGCCAAGAAGAAAGCTATGGCTGGCGTATAGTTGACGTGCTGATGTCAAACTCAAAGACATAAGCAAATACCGCACGTTATGCTCCTTACATTTCTCGAAGAAGAATTATGAAAGTGATCCCGAGTTCATGGCACAGTATGGCTACATGAAAGCTGAACCCAAGCTGTTTAAGGATGATGCACAGGGGAATTCCCCTGGCTATCGACGGCATGAGCAAGAATATCACCAAGAGTGCCAGGTTCACCAAGAGGGGGTCTTTTCAGAAGCGACGACAGTTAGAACACATAGAAGTGAGTGAAGTAGATATGAACTTGATTTAAATTACTGAGTCGTATGATATTACAAGCTCGCTTGTATCTCTTGCAGTTTTCATTTACCAGAGTTGTTGGGTGTGGATCAATTTTACTGTACTTTGTTTTTATGTCATAGTTTTCGCGCATCTCGTAGGTTTTGGCAGTAGGCTTGTCACCCATGAGGGATCGGGCATTCCTCCTACCTACACTAGTCGCAAGGTTACTTAATTTTAAAAAGAATCAAATTTGTCATAATTGTCTACAATTATATCATTTATGCTTTGTAACATTAATTAAAATGTGAAATAAAATCATGAAGTCTAAATTAATTATTTTCCCGTTTTAGGATCTGAAAGAAGCATATGATAGTTTCAAAGCAACACAAAATTGTGCACAGTCAGGCAGTACAGATATTCGGCAGGACATGTCAACATAGAGCCTGTTCAAACTTGTGTTGAGTCTGGCAGTGGAAAACACCATTTCGAGTGTCAGGTGTCATGTAAGTGATTTATTCTAACATTTCATATATTGATTCTCCTCAGAATCAAATTTTATTAATTAATTCCGTATTTGTAAATATTTTAGCTTTCATAGTGATATTTGGATAATCATTTCAGACAAAAGTTACAGAAAATATTATCGATTGATTAAGGGATACCTTCTTCCAATTATTCAGGCCATTCTGTTATGATAAATACTCTGTATCAACTCAATATGATATATGGCTTCCTACACACTCTGAGCTGTTGCACATGTATACATATCTGGAGACAAATCCAGGTTGGCGAAAGAAACGACATGCTATACTTTTGACTGGACAAAAACCCTGCTGACATAATCCTGTTA
Organism: Haliotis cracherodii; assembly: GCF_022045235.1. NCBI lineage: Eukaryota > Metazoa > Mollusca > Gastropoda > Lepetellida > Haliotidae > Haliotis > Haliotis cracherodii. The sequence goes on from NW_027266297.1 coordinate 3,568,571, forward strand.
ATCAAAGCCATCATGTCCAGTTGGTCCAGGGAAACTATCGCAATAGTATGGACATGTAATAGCCTGGATCACTGTGGATGGGATGTAATGAGATTTATGATTAAGGATATCTAGTATATAGTAATAAGTAACATCGGGAGATAATGTCCATCTGTCTGATCTGGTTTATCCTAGTTGATTTATGTTGATATATATATATATATATTGTGACATATATCATACAGTAAACTACGGTTATAACGAACTTAAAGGGACCACTTATTTTAGTTCGTTATAACCGTAGTTCGTAATAAGCATATATACAGCATATATACAACAAATGGCCGCGACTAAAAAATAAGTTTGTTATAAATATATGATTTTGATATTTGTCTTATTTACAGTGACAGTTCCTTAAAGGATTCTTGAACTTATTTTTCAGGATGTACAAAGCAGCATTTCACTACAATGAAAACAGACAGAATACCCAGGCAGTGACCAAGGCTGGAGAGCCCAGGTGGACAATCAGCTACCCCAAAGCCAAGAAGGGGTCATTCACCGTAGCCAATTTAAGCCACTAAACAAGGGACCAACACGGGTAAATGTTGTTGTGATGGAGGAGTAAGTATATTCCAAAACGTAGTGTTCTTCGTAATAAAGCAGTTGACATCTACAAATTCTCTTCCTCATGTGTATCACTTCTAAATGCCTTTCAAAGACTTTATCAGAAATAATGTTCAAATTTTCACATAAAATGCATTGTAAATATCTATATCATATATAATCTTTCTATTTTGATTATCATGATAAAGGATAATAACAAAATAGAAGGCCTAAAAAAGCACCAACATTGGCCACCAAATCTTACAAACACATAATCAGTCAGTTCCTTGGGCTTTATAATAACAAATAATTAAGCTTACATTTATATATACTGAACAAAAAAAGTTTTGGATCATTGATATTATGGGGGATATTTTCATGAAATTGTGTGCTGAGTCTTCACTACTAAAAACACACCAACGATACATCACATTAAGAACATCAGTTCAAAGAAAGGCATGAAATATAATCAATGTCATGTAGTCAATCTTTTCAATTAAGGTACACTAATTTACAAAGTAAACATGTCCTCATACATTGCTGCTTGACATCTGATCATGACTTCCATATTACGTCTCAGCATGGCACTCGGGCAGGAACAGTCACAAGGCACAGGCGATAGGCCACTGATCATGACTTCCATATTACGTCTCACCATGGCACTCGTGCAGGAACAGTCAGAAGGCACAGGCAATAGGCCACAGACCGTTGGATATTCGTGGGTTGGCCTCAGATTATTGTTAAAAATGTTCCAGAATATATGGAGAATATAGGTCATGTGCTTGTGTTTGTGACAGGCACCACTGTGTCATTGGTTTTACATGGTATGTTTCTAACATCTTCAGAACATAGGGCTTGCCTCTCATTGGTCCAAGCATTGCAGCTGTTGACAGGTGAAAAATGTACAGCAATGTCTCCATGTGTTGTTTGTTTGTTTGTTGTTTAACACAAAACTCAGCAATATTCCAGCTGTATGATGGCAGTCTGTAAATCTGCACCAGGCCATCCAGTGATTGACATCATGAGCATCGATCCACACAGTTGGGATACGATGACATGCATCAACCAAGTCAGTGAACCTGACCTCTAACGACAAGCATAGTCACCTTTTACGGCAAGCATGGGTTGCTGAAGACCTTTTCTAACCAGGATATTCACAGTCATGTAATTGAGGCTGCCAATTTGCCAAAGCCTGGTATAAAAGATACAACTTAAATTTTGTTCAAAACAGTGTTAAACCCAACACACTCTGCTAATATTCCACTAATTATGTCTTCAACCAAGTAAAAATCTTTAAAGAAGCATGTTCATTAACTTATTGAGTCCCTGAACTGAAATCTCCTTCGAGGTATTGTTATTCTTGTCAGATACCCTTCAACAAGGTTTCATCCAAAGCTCAAAATATCAACTTGCTTTGTCCAAACAAGATCAAACCTTTACCAGCCAGCAGTCAAATCACAACCAAAATAAATGTTTCAACAAATCATCTTTCAAACAAGGTAGTCTTAAGGGCATAAAAAGAATGAAAAAAATTATTGAATAAAAAATATACATATCTGAATCCCTAAATCAGTCTAAGGCACTGAATTACTCATTTGCTCTTTATAAGTTTCAGATCTTCAGATCAAATGTCTCATGAAGACAATGACAGACAAAATGACAAAGCCTCAGGACTTTTCAGAAATACTTCAAACGGTCTGATCATTCCGGCAGCTCTGACCCTGTGCACTGGGAAACTACAGAACACACATCACCAATTTTACAGCTACTTCCTAGAAGGAAAACACGAATCAAATCACACAGTTTGAAAACTACCTTTCTATTTATGCCTAATTTTCCCATATATTTTGAAAAACAACAACATATTTTCAAATATTTCTGAGGTGTTTTGACACCAAATATTTTCCTAAATGTATGGATCGATGTCTAAGCTTTGAACAAAACACATACGAAAAAATATTTCTATTGACCTCATTTTTTAAAAGTGTGAGTGTTAACCATGAAAATCTAGACTTGTTGACGTCTGGGTAGATACCTCCAGCTCTGTATTTCCACTGAAGTCAATATTGATTTTTATATCAAATGGACATCTGCAATAGGAGACAATAAAAAGAATTGTCCCAAGACTTCCTTTCCCGCTAACATGTCTGCTGGTATGGTTTTGTGTTCGTAGAGGCACTTGAACTGTCTTGAATCAGGGATCCTTTAAGACATATTTTATGTCTGTCTATCAATGATATAAAGCAGTGATGCCAAGTATTAGACACTGAAAAGACATGGCTTTATACTTCAAACAACAAGTGAATTAATTCTCATTTCACGACAGGTTGCGTATTGCTCACGATAAAAGTCAATGAACACAATGTTATCTGAGCCAGCATCACTGATTGTAAGCTCACAGCATCAATGGGTGTTGCTGCATGTTAGAACTTGTAGAACTGATGATGTTTTCCTTCAGAACATTCTATCCCTATGTAGTAAGGAGTTGGCAATGAGGACTTCTGTTGAATCATGCACTGACCAATAAGGAAGACTGCTGAATCACACACTGACCAATAAGGAAGACTGCTGAATCACGCACTGAGCAATAGGGAAGACTGCTGAATCACACACTGACCAATAAGGAAGACTGCTGAATCACGCACTGAGCAATAAGGAAGACTGCTGAATCACACACTTACCAATAAGGAAGACTGCTGAATCACGCACTGAGCAATAAGGACAGATGTTGATTCAAGTACACAGCAATAAGGAGAGCTACAGAATCGAGCACTAAGCACAATAAGGATGTAAGTTGATTCAAACACTGAGCAATAAGGACAGATGCTGAATCAATCACTGAGCAATAAGGAAGACTGCTGATTCAAAACACTTCATCTGCATTATGCAAATGTTACCACGCATAACTTTGTCGGTGATGAATTAAAACACTACAAAAGTATTCAATCAGGTCTTATTTTGTAAAGAGTCCATTACTTGGCCATAATAGAAATCCCTTTAAAATGAGATATTCTACTCCGATTTGTTGCTCTCAGCTTGAGGATCTGAGAACACCCCCATAGGTTGTCAGGTGAACTTATAAGCCGAGGCTTCTAAATTCTCAGTGCAAGTGAAACATTTAGACAATCTTATCTGATTTCTGTATCTCAAAAAAAACTTATAATCGGGGAGTCCCTGTGATACTGTTCAGGATACTTTACACGTTTCCAATGCCCTTGGGGGCGGTCGGGTAGCCTAGTGGTTAAAGCGTTCGCTCGTCACGCCAAGGACCCGGGTTCGATTCCCAACATGGGTACAATGTGTGAAGCCCATTTCTGGTGTCCCCCGCCGCGAAATTGCTGGAATATTGCTAAAAGCGGCGTAAAACCATACTCATTCACTCACTCCGAGGCCCTTGGCACCTTCAGCCAATGGTAAGCCATCAAGGGTATAGTCATTCTAACTTTTGCTGAGATCATTTCCAGAAGTCGAAAGCTGACATCTGATTGGCCCATGCATCCTTCATTTAGATTGGGGTCAGGGTTCCCCTGACATGGCGTCCTATGGAGGTGTCATGTTGATCGGAGAAAAGATCTGACTTTGCCCATATAGGTGACAAAAAGAAGGAAAACAGAACTACCCCAGAAAGCGTCTTTCCTTTTTGCACAAAGAATTTTCAATAATTTTGGTTTGAGTGACTTCAGCAACAACGATTTGTGAATTGTGCTAAAGTATCATTGAATAAACATTACTGAACTGTTATTTCAGGCAACAAATTGTTCTGTTAAATGGAATGAAGTTCATTCAGGCTGAAGTCATCGACATAGCAAGACAAATTCAGTCTAATGCGATTGAGGTAGCCAGACAAATTCAGTCTAATGCCATTGAGGTAGCCAGACAAATTCAGTATAATGCCATTGAGGTAGTCAGACAAATTCAGTCTGAAGTCATTGAGGTAGCCAGACAAACTCAGTCTGAAGTCATTAAGGTAGCAAGACAAATTCAGTCTGAAGTCATTGACATAGCAAGACAAGTTAAGTCTGAAGTCATTGAGGTAGCCAGACAAATTCAGTCTGAAGACATTGAGGTAGCCAGACAAAATTCTTAATTCAAAAGACAGACTAAAAGATTTAACATATCGCAAAGTTTCTTCTCAAGAGCTGAAGCAGTTTTTCAAGATGAATATAAGAACATTCACATCCTGCAATAGTTGACACAACACGGCATCCACTCACATGGCAACGTCAGCCAATAACGTTTATCTGCATTTGCTTCTTATAAAAAAACCAAATGCAAATGAGGACCAATTTATTTTTTATTGCTGCTGCTGAGGTCTACAGGCTAGGATTAATTAAGAACAGCAAATTCAAGCTGGACCCAGCTCAGCCAATCTGCAGTTCCAGGAATTTAGATTCCTTGTCAGCTTACATAATTTTAGGATGTTTATCAACCCAGAAGTTTAATGTTACCTTCCATACACACTCCAGATCGTTACTGGACTTCGGAGAGTGGATCATGGTCTCCTTTTAATTCTGAATCCCTGTTCTTGTATCTCACGAGTTGAAATACACAATTTATGACTTGATTGTGAGTTACAGACAGGTGTCTTATATGTGGAGCAAACACCCAAACTTCACATTATACAACATTCTGTCCTCAGGAACCCACCATTCGATATTCAGGTGGGGAGCTGGGATTTTATTGAAAAACATATATATTCTCTCCATGAGGTTTTGAAAAAAATAATCATGCCTCAGACAGGTGAAAAAAGGAGACATCGACTGTCACAAAAATTGCATAGTTGCAAGGTGTATCTTTTATAAAAATTCAGGCTCATAATTTTAAATAAGAAAATATATCTGGTTTTGTAGCTGAAGCTGAAAAAATATCTAATCTCGATACAAAATCACCTGCGAGCTGTACCCAGTCATCAAAGAACCTGCAATTCCCAGTACTGAGTCGTATCCCTTAGGCATGCCAGGATCCTATGATTATAGGTTGTGGTATCAGCACCATACCCATGGGTTTCACCGAAGTGGTAAATATCAAAGAACTCCATCACTTTGGACATTCTCCCTCATTAAGCTGGCATGCTCTGATATAACTGAAGTACCATTCAGACCAGCATCAAGCCCCACTCACTCACTCACTCACTCACTCACTGTCTGGACTCCAGCGTTTCTCACTTGAATAATATATCGCTGAATTCAACCTTATCCTTAATGGGGATTGTCTCTGTAGCTTAGAACACTAAAAGTTTCTTGATATACGACTTGCATAAAGATAAATCTAACTTTAAAAAAGTCCTCACGAGTGTTTGAGCTCCTTATTCTAACAGCCACTCCTTAACAGGCATAATCTTATCTATTTCTAAAACCCTTTAGGCTGTAGTTACAATCAATACTCCCTCAATGATAACACACTAGTGGTTATGAATTGCTTTCCACACCAACATGCATCTTTTTACTTCTCCAGGATGAACATCAATTCCTCAAACACAGCCCACATCATGATCACGCCAGACTTTACAAAACTCAACACTGTCGGACATGCCACATCCCAAATCCCTAAAGTAGGTTTGAGGCAGAAACATTTGGAGATGTCCGTCAGATTATCCCTCCATTACCCAGTGAGAGATGGTTCCATCAGAAGCAACTGTCCCTCTCCATTACAGAGGCGCCGATGGACACCGTCAGTGGTGGGCAACGTGGCATGTTATCTCCTGTCCACAAAAACATCTCCCAAGTGTTAAACTCAGGAAGCAGAGCTGCCTGTTCAGTCAATAAAAAGCTGTAATTACAATAAATCTGTGTAATCAAGGGCTTGTGTGCTAGACAATGAGATCCGGATGATCGGGACTAACACATGTGACCTGCACTGTTACCATCATTTGTGTAGAGTAAAGCTTATGCAAGAACCATAATGATACCAATAAATGGGGATATATCATGTGTAATTTAGGCAATCATGTGATAACCAGACATTTTGAACACTATGGAATAACAGGTTTATGTCATAGACAATGTCCAATATCATTTCTAAAAGGCCAGATGATAAACCGACAATCGACTGAATGGTTGTTGCAATCAATGTTAGAGGAACATGTCCTTCAATTCTCTATAGTGTGAGACTGCCAGATCAGAAGCATGTTCCTGTAATGAACGTAAGGATTTATAAAGATAACTGTCTATTAAGATGACTGTTGATCAGTAGAACATTGTTTGTTCTAGATGTGATTCTTATTCACATGAAGTAGCAGTACTCCCATCTGCAAGTCATTATTGGAGTGTGGGTAAATGACAGTGAAGGTGTTCAAAACGATCAATATGATCTTATGACGTACATCGGCACCTTTGAGCTTTAAGTCAGGAATTCTGACCCGAACCTGTATGAATAAAAATTCTGTAGCTCCCCTTGAACTATAAGTAGTGGTGTAATGATACGGTGATACAGTATTGTATCGTGATACAAGGCCCATTTGATGTGATGCCTTTGACCTCGAGGCCACCTGGGCCTCCCTGAAGGCTCTGCTGCGCACCTTGGCGAAAGTGTACAGAACAGTACTGTCATTTGTTCTGTTGATGTTACATGTGATGTATCCCCTCCTGGCCTACGGGTACAGAACAGTACTGTCATTTGTTCTATTGATGTTACAGGTGATGTATCCCCTCCTGTCCTATGGGTACAGAACAGTACTATCATTTGTTCTATTGATGTTACATGTGATGTATCCCCTCCTGGCCTACGGGTACAGAACAGTACTGTCATTTGTTCTATTGATGTTACAGGTGATGTATCCCCTCCTGGCCTACGGGTACAGAACAGTACTATCATTTGTTCTATTGATGTTACAGGTGATGTATCCCCTCCTGGCCTACGGGTACAGAACAGTACTGTCATTTGTTCTATTGATGTTACAGATGATGTATCCTCTCATGGCCTACGGGTACAGAACAGTACTGTCATTTGTTCTATTGATGTTAGAGGTGATGTATCCCCTCCTGGCCTACGGGTACAGAACAGTACAGTCATTTGTTCTATTGATGTTAGAGGTGATGTATCCCCTCCTGGCCTACGGGTACAGAACAGTACTGTCATTTGTTCTATTGATGTTAGAGGTGATGTATCCCCTCCTGGCCTACGGGTACAGAACAGTACTGTCATTTGTTCTATTGATGTTACAGGTGATGTATCCCCTCCTGGCCTATGGGTAAAATACATTGCTTCCTGCTATACTGATGTTCATTAGCTCACCCTGGTCCAAAACACAATCCTATGACTAAACTCCAATACAAATGGAACAAGCATGAAATACTCACATCCCCTGCCAATATGACATGTCGGGTGTGTGCAATGCATTAGCTCTTGTGAACTATGTTCACTGGGCCTTTTTGTAAAGAAATATAGTAAGTTTTTCAAGATCTGCTCCGGAAACGAGGACTACCTCCATTTTCAGTCTAAATCAAAGTTATTGCCATGGAAACTCAAAAAATAACTTTTTAAAAAAATCCAAAACTATCCAAAGGCACAAGTTCACCACTATCAATGTGCAAAATATGGTGAAGAAAAATGGTACGGTTTTCAAGATCTGCTCCGTAAACAAGGACTACCGCCATTTTTAGTCTAAACCAAAGTCGTTGCAATGGAAACTCCAAAAATAACTTTTTTTTTATAATCCCAAACTATCAAAAGGCACCAGTTCACCACTTGACCTATCTATGTGCCAAGTATGGTGAAGAAATATAGTACGGTTTTCAAGATCTGCTCCGGAAACGAGGACGGACGGAAGGACGGACGGACGGCACCCATTCCTATATCCCCCTTACACTTCGTGGCAGGGGATAATAAACATGGGTTTTGAAATATAATGGATTATGAACTCATTCTGGCTATAAGACCTTTTGGTCTCTGAAATTCCATTTTGAATTTTTTCCTTAAAAGTGCCATTAAACCAATGCTTATTCAAGTCAAGACTTCAAATGCAATGCTTCAGGCAAAAGTGTAACAGAACACTGACCATTGGACCTGATCTCCAAATTGGCCCCAAGAGGCTGGAGGGGATTGATTCCCATGAAAGTGAATTATTTGCAAGACATGTCAGCATTGAACACTGTGAATGTTATTGCAAATTTGAGACATAAACATTAATTATTGGATTTTGTCCAGTTTTCCATCTCCCCACAATGTTGTACAGCACAGGACCCTGTCTGTGAGTGATAATTGGTACTTGTTTTCACCAGTGCATGTGAACTGGAGTTTACAAACAATGGAACATGGATACCCAGTGCTTGATTCAGCCATATACAACATGCACAAGTGCAACTTATCATTGAAAAATGCAACCTAATGTTTTCGACTTCATGCATCAAATTTGTCTCTAACTAATGCTTCCTTGTGAAAACAAAATCAGTCTTTCAACACAGGCAATGCCTCTACAGTTTAGTTACAATACTACATCACTAATCTCTGTGTTACATGTATTTTGTTAGGCTGTCTTAGGCATGTAGCAATCGAACTGTGGCTACTTCAAGATTATGTGCACGTTACTGTTACGTTTTACAGCCATTAATTTATGCAACACTGGCAGCGGACTGGTCCATGTTTCAAGTTTATGGGACGAGGGTGCAACCTGGTTTTGTGTGGTGCAACTTGGTTTCATGTCAGCATGCACCTGGTGCAATCTGAATCAAGTTCTTTAATTCAGTCCTGATTCCTCTGATGTTTAAAGCAGTAATACAGTGTTAAAAGTGTAGACAAATTGCTGTTATAGGTTATCAGATGGTTACAGACCGATGGTGTCGAGTTTGAAGTTGACTGACTGCCACAGATACAGTGTGTGGATTCCCAAATCTCGCAACCATTGGTTTATGCCAATATGGCTTACGAATAGCTGTTGACGTTATTCCATCTTATTGTGATGTAAAGTCGGAATGACATCAGACTAGAAAGGACGCCATAGCTGAAGATTGTTGACGTCATTCGACAATTGTGTGTTTCTCAGATTGCATTCGTGATCTGTGCATGTTTCAAGAGGGGAGCTCAAAAGGATCCATAAAAATGGGTTATAAAAATATTATTACACTTGCATGTGTGTCATACTGATTTTACAAAACTCAGAATTCAGAAACTCATGTAAGAATTCATGTATGACCCTCGCTCTTGCTTGGAAAATACAAGAATTTTGACATTAGTTTTGTAAAATCAGTATAAAACACATGCTCATATAATAATCTGCATGTGCAACAATGTTTCACATAATGAGAACGGACAGATGACTGGTTACCGGGACAACCATTCTGTAAAAAATTACTGACACAGCACAAACAAATATCCCAAATAAGTTCAGGAAGCATATTTTCCAGCCAACACATTGAACACATCCCAGCTTTATTTGTGTCACATTGCAACCCATGCCTCCTGTTCAAATGGTCAGGAGACACGAGTCAGCTATTGCAAATTATCCAAATTTCTGGTTGTTGTAAAAATCTTGTTAACCTCCAACTCTGGTTCCAGACAAACTGTATCATCTTCCCGAGGCAAGAGAGCTGACTGACTTTAAAAAGTCCAGTTTCCAACCTTGCTGAACTAGGCAGGAATTTCTGGGCTCATATGTTGTGCCACTAGTGGCTATTATGAGTGGCACCTTGATTAAAAACATGAAAAGACTTGGAAAATATCTGTCGATGCCCAGTTGACTGTACACATGCTTTGCAAACCTTGCAATAAAACGAAATTTGGCATGGCAGTTGCCACCTTGTTTACTGGGTTTGTGTTACTGGATTTTGATTGGACGATGCATAGACTTGTTAGTCCAGTCAAAATTTAACTCCATAATTCCAACCTAGTTGGTCAAGGGTGGAAACTGGACTTTTAAAGTTATTTAACTTCCTTGCCTCAGGAAGATGAACAACATTGGCAGTTCACCAAAAGTGACATCAACTAAAATGTACTGCTGTGTTCCACAAGTGAGAGCACAGCTTGGTTTGAATGCCTAAAGTTGTGAAATTAGACCACAGTTCTAACCAAACAGCATGAACCGTTATCGTCATAATTGCTGTTATTACATTGTTAAAATATATTACTTATTGAAAAGTTCCAGGAACTGTTTTCTTGAGAAATGAACTGTGCCAAAAGAGGTTGTAGGTTTATTTATTTTACTTCATACGGTAAAGGAATAAATGTGTCTCTACACACAATGTACAATATTTCAACAATTTAGGCATATTTGTTTCTAACTGAGAAACCTGTAAGGTGAAAATGATCAATAAAATTCACCACTGACATTTTTTAATATGGAACCTATCAACTTAATTGCCCCCTGTTATTCAGTATTTGCTTCTGTACCTCGCCTCTTATGTCAAGCACAGGCTAGTGTGGACCTTTTCTGACCTGAAATCCTCTCAAGGCCAATGACAAACTTCGTCCCACTGAACATTTCACCCAGGATTGTTGTTGACAACAAGGTTTCAGGGAAGCCCAACATGTACATGTTGAAGGAACAAGGGAACTGTCTGACCAAAGTATGCAGTAAACACCACGAAAACCCTGTCTGTTGTAATGTTAAAGTTGTTAAAGATTTTGAGACATATTTGTGACGTATATATTTTTTTCAAAAACACATCTACCATTCCTATTCACATCTTTTAGTAGTCGAGTTATGTTACATTTTTAGACGTTAAAAAGCTTATTCCAAAAAACTATGCACACAAACAAAATTTGTCAGCTTTGCAAAATGTGGAAGTCTCTATTGCTGACAATGACATGTAGCCAGAAACATGGCCTCAAAAACCTGCAAGCTATTAAAGGCTAAACCATTATGAAGCATCTCTACAGTTTCTCAAGTAACGATCAACATATCTGAATCATCAGTCAATCGATCACAAGGCCACTACCAACTTGTGCATGCTGAAAATACCCTTACATCAACACTTGAAGATGTTTCATTCTCCTGAAGTTCTTAAAAAACATAGTGGCTGTTTTTAGCACCTAATTATATCTTCTAAGTAACTAACTTTTCTTTAAATATGTTCGTATCTGAAATGGATCCTCAAGCTTCTGTCAACATATTTGTCACACTTACTGCACATTGAAATATTTGTTTGCTTTATGGTAGACATGTGGCGGACATTTCCAAATTTGACACATCAGCTACGAAGAAGGTGATGCAATGCCCAATCTTGACTGGTACCGCATGTTCCTTTGTTGTTTTCAGATGAACAATTGACTTGCCTCTGCATGTATTTGTGATGAGGTAAGCATGTCCTGCCCTAACAGTAGCACCTGCCATTCACACAATCAACAATCACAGGCTGCAATTCCTAATTACAGCTTTTACATAATAAATTAAACACCAATATCTAACATGTATCTCGTAAAAGAAAAACTAGTTTAATTTATTTTAGACTTTCTTGTCTAAATGGTAGATGGAAACATATTCTCATTCCAGAGATAAACTGTTTATTGTCTACTTCCAAATATTTTGAAGATGTGTCACTATACATTGAAAGGCGTTTACTTCAAGTTGAACATATCTATTTTGATGAAACTTTAATTTTGTTGCCATATTCTCTGTATATTGAAATATAGTCACATTGGCTCAGCTGATATAATGTATGAGACCTCTGTAACTCTGTATTATAGCCAAGGTTATAGTCTTGAGTGGATATAGTCCTGTTCTGTTCCATGTGCATGCGGACATGACGGCAAGGAAGTAGGGAAACATGAACTGCCTGACACACTGGAATCTCCACATGGCAGAACGGTGAAGACAGCATTGTACAGACGACCAGGAAGAGGAACATGAGATTGGCATCGGTCGTTGCTGGGGTAACATTCATTTCATCCTGGATGCAGAAGCTGGTGTAATCTTATGGACGACACAGAAACCCACATGAATATGATACAAGCGTGGGAAAATGGATGCCATCTGATACAGCTTTTATCACACGATGTGTCACATTATCAGATGCTGCTCAGACCGTTACTTGGGATTTGGCAAGGTTTGGAGAGATGCCAGGACACATACAGGCCTATAGTCACACACCATGAAGATAGTCACACCCCCATGAAGATAGTCACACCCCCATGAAGATAGTCACACCCCCATGAAGATAGTCACATCCCCATGAAGATAGTCACACCCCCATGAAGATAGTCACACCCCCATGAAGATAGTCACATCCCCATGAAGATAGTCACACCCCCATGAAGATAGTCACATCCCCATGAAGATAGTCACACCCCTATGAAGATAGTCACACCCCCATGAAGATAGTCACATCCATGAAGATAGTCACATCCCCATGAAGATAGTCACATCCCCATGAAGATAGTCACACCCCCATGAAGATAGTCACACCCCCATGAAGATAGTCACACCCCCATGAAGATAGTCACACCCCCATGAAGATAGTCACATCCCCATGAAGATAGTCACACCCCCATGAAGATAGTCACACCCCCATGAAGATAGTCACACCCCCATGAAGATAGTCACACACCCATGAAGGGAAGGTTGTATACTCTTCAACACACACGATTAAAGAAGGTCCTTAAGTCGTTGTTGTGTGACGAGAAATTTAACCAATACTTTTTTACCTTGCTGGATTTTCTCTTGGAGGTACATAAACTACTTTTTTGATATTTTATTTTAGAAAGCTGAGCATTTATGCATATCTTACGAAACTGGGCCCTTGTGCTGCAGTACAAAGTTTGGCCTTAATACTTCCCCTTACAAGTTTTATTTGAAGATCATCATTAAGTGAAGTACAACAGGTCATTAAAATAGTGTTTTTTCCTCATAAATTTAAGTTTTATTAGACAGTTTACTGCATGTTTTTTTTGGGGGGGTGTCATTATGCTGTTTGCCTGTCAAATGGGTAGCATTAAACAGCAGCATTGAGAGCATTAAATCAGGATTAAATCAGGATTGAAAACTATTTGAGTGTTATTTAATGACATGTTCTTAGCACCGGCAGTGTATGTGCAGGAATACACTTGATAATGAGAGACCACGTATGTCCATTAATCTCCAGTTTTTGAATTTGCTTATGATAAACAGAAGGGAACTAGAATACATGTATTTAATATATTAACACAATATTTTCAGAAAGTGTTCGAAACCATTTGGAATAGTTTTACATATTATGTTTATGACCAGACAAAATATGTAAGAAATGTTTGCGAAAGTTTTGATTGTGTTGAATAACAGAAGTTTATGAAATATTTGTAAAAATTCATGATCAATATTTAAACAGTTAACCAACATGACATTGAGAAATGTTTCTGTGGCAGTTACAGGTTTTGTTTAACTGTCAACTAACCAGTAATATACCAGTAGTATATAGTGTATATAATACATAGTGTAGTTAGTATTAGTATTAATATTAGCATTAGTTATTTGTGTCAGTATTAGTATATAGTGTAAATAATAGATACTGTAGTTAGTATTAGCATTAGTATTATTATTAATATTAGTATTTAGTATTAGTACTTAATATTAGTATTTAGTATTAGTATTTAGTATTAGTTTGCAGTATGGGTTTTAGGGATTTTAATGAAGATTTGATACAACTCCTTTTAACTTAGTTATGCTTGGGTCAGTCACTACCCTATCAGCTCTTTTGTGTCAGCCAGGGCAAATGTTCTGGTTGAGTGGTTGACCCTATTGTTTTCCTTAGGGTCAGCTTTGCATGCTTTTTAACCCTCACTTGCACCTCAGTCACTACACTGACAAGTCACTGACAGACAACAGCAAGTGGGCACATTTTTACAGATTTTGTAAAGTCAAGGTATGTTTCCAATTTAATACTCAATCATATATAAATCTATCTTTTCATAAATAAGATTATATAAATAGGTGTACGTTAAATAAGGTATTTGTTATGATGTGTGTGAGATTTAGTCAATGTCTGATTCTCCTGGACAGAGTGTTGTTTGACTATGTTTATGAGGCTATTTTCATATATGTGTTAAATGTATTGTAAGTGTGTGGACATTTATGATAGTTTTAGGATGTTTAGTAATTTATTGTGTTTTATGGTAGTGCTGTGTTCAGATCTGTAAATATGTATAAACATTAGCACTGATTTGATAATAATGTCCACACGCGCAAGAGCATTGTGTAAGGAAGCTAGTTTTATTGTACATTTAGAATAACTTCCATATTTATAGGTACTTTGATGTCACTGTAGCCCTGACCATGTAGTCGTGACAGACTAAAGTGTCACCTACACCTAGAAGCCATACTTCTGGTATGTTTACTAATCACCACATGTAAATGTATATTATTATTATTATGTTTATCTATTGATCACGTTTTACACCACCTAAGAAGTATTTTGATTTGATGTATGCATATACTATATGTATGTATAATGTAATTGTAATGATGCATCATGTTCTGATGTATACATATCCTCTATAATATGTATAAGGTAATTCTAATGATGTATCATGTCCTCATTTTAATTGTCATAATTTACAAGATTCTTATTGAGTGTTATTGTGCATTTCAGGGTGTGAAAGAAAGGGTATACCACTCGTCATCTAATAAACGAATCACACCCGTAGCTGTGTTTTGGACATCATTTATCGATGCACACACATAATTCTGCTTTTGAAAAATCATTAAACAAAAGTTTGTAAATTAAATGTGTGAAAAATTCAAAAAGTGTTTAGAAAATGTTCAAGAAAAATTCGGTTTTCTGCCAATAAAAAGTTGCCACACAGTGATAAAACTGAAATGCTGTACAAAGTATCACAAAACCCAAGCCGCTGTCACCGTAAATCCTGATAACGTCACATGTCATCCATCATTTACGCAAACACTTCAAGTGTTAAAAGGTTGAGCCAGTAAGTAATTGTTGTCTAAAAGGTATTGTTTTAACACATGACTATCCGGGCACAGGACCAGTCAGTGAAGAACACACAGTCACCCATTGAGAGACACTTAATAAAATCTGTAGGAGACAGAGGGCTGGGGAAGTGTTGGCACAATACCATCAATATTCTAGAGTAAGCCCAGGGGATATAACTGACTTATACACTATCTGAAACCACGCTGCATATGCTGATCTTGGAAACTGATTGGTGAAACTAATCTTCCCCCATTCCTTGAAGTCTGACATCAAAGGGAATACAACAGAGAAACACAGAGAGTGCTGGGGGCACCCATGGTAAAAGAGGTACAAAATATATACATGAGTAGGTTATAGATATTGTGTGAGAAAAAATATAAGTAAAGAGAAAAGGAAGAAAGTAGGACAAAGTGACTCCAAAAGAAAGGGAGTGTGGTTTTACACCACTTCCAGCAACATTCCAGCAATATCACGGCAGGATCACCACATACAGGCTTCACACATTGTACCCATGTGGGGAGTGAACACAGGCACTTTGGCTTGACGGGTGAACACTTGAACCACTGCACTACCAACAAATGAAAGGATGAAAAAGAAGATATTTAAAACAGGCAAACAGCTAGTTATACATTTGAATTGTTTGATAGGCATCTCTTAGAAGTTGACGGATGACAAAGTAAATATGGACTAAATATACAACTTCTTTATTTTACTGTAATGGTGACGTTTTGGTTTGTTTGTTTGTTGTTTAACACCGCACCTAGATCCTTACACCATTTTTTAAGCAAGGCTGAATAATGAACATGGTACAGAATATAACATATTCCACGCACAATGTTCAGTATCCAGACTTGCTTGACAACGGTATTAGTATCTATACCGACACGTCGCCATTACAGTAAAAAAATGAATTTTTATCCATAAATTGTGTCTACTTTACTTTTAATATATTTTTAAAAAATTCTACCCACTATTGCAGAATTTCTGTCAAATTTGATGTGGGTGTAAGCCAGTAAGAAGACTGATGAAACTCATAAGCATGCGAACTGTCCTGAGAAACCAAAAAACATAATCACGGTAAACTTGGACTTAAGAAGACCAATGTTTGAGCTGAAATGTCGCTATGAAAATATTCAAAGACACATGGGCCACCGAACACAGGTGAAGTTGTTCCTTTTAATCACAGAACTTTGAGGCCAGATTTACAGACTATTCATCACATGCCAAGCTCTGCACAGACACTTTTGATTCAAGATTTCACCCTGAGCAGGGGGCATGGGTGGTCCAGTCATCTAAGGCGCCGCAATTCGCTGTGCAGAGTTGCGTCCCTTGGACACGCCGGAAACCTATGATTGTGGGTTCGAATCCATGTTCGACCCGATTATGTTTCTAGGTTTGTCAGCACCATACCCGTGCTCGTGGGTTGCACCAAGGTGGTAAATGTCTGAGACCTGCATCACTTCGGGCTTTCCTCCCACATTAAGCTGACACGCCGCGATATAACTGGAATACTGTTAAAAGCGGCATTAAACCCAGCTCACTCACTCACTCACCCTGAGCAAGCACAAGGTACAAACCTCCCTGGCTGAGTTCTGTCTTAAGGAGCACATCCTGGCCTTGACATTAACTGAGTACCACCTGGAATTGTGGGGTAACTACTTCCTCATGACCAGGCTGAAATTAAATACACGAGGCCGAGCTTTGTCAAGCACTTTTTGTCACGTTCATCATAATTATGATTGGATTACTGAAGGCCCATTGTACCCAGTGGCTATAGATCTGTAAAATAAATGTTGCAGTTCTCATTAAATGGATTGCAAAATTATGTTCAGCGAAGCATTAAATTGTTTTTTACTTTTCAGTTAATCCAGCTGAAAATTCTTATTTGCAGTTCATATTTGTCATTTTTTTATCAATATTGATGTGAGAGTCATGAGTGACATATAAGTTTAGTTATATCAGTGGACCAACAGTTGTATTGTGTAGAATTGAACTACAGAATTGGGTAGAATTTATGGCCCGGAGAAGCGAATTTGGCAAATTAATTAGATCTTATAAATGAAAACATTTGATTGAAAATATGTTTTTTAACCTTAATTTACTGGTACTTTGTATTAAAGGCTTTACGTTGACGGCTATGTTTAAGAGAATTAATATCAAATCAACACTGACAAGATATTTTGTCTTCTTGACATGTATTCACAAAAAACAGTCACACCGAAAAGAAATTGCATGACTCATTATCTATGCTGGGCTTTATCTAGACTTGCTCCAATGCCTATGTTTGGCCAAAAAACTGCAGCAAATGTCTGTACCAATTCCCACATTGGAATTGGAAATGTCTCAGTTCATTAAATCAAAGTTATAACTATTGTGCCTTTGTAGAGGAGACAAAGATGCCTGCATTTCCTTATTATTGCCACGCCAAAACTCTATTCTATTTTGTTGATCAATGTGCCCATACACCCTTACTATCAATAAAAGCGACAAATGCACTTACTGTTGGCACAGCACAGGTTGCAAACTAGTTGAGATTTCAGGGATATCATTCGGGTACTCGCTGGGAAAAAACAATAACAAAGGCAACAACCAGTCCCAGGGAATTGCTGTAGATCAGTGCCCCTTTAATGCTTAGTGTTACATTACTGCATGAAATACTATGTTGGTGGCACAAAGTCCTGTGCATAGTTTGCAGGTCACCGGGAACCATGGGGAGACGGACAACTTGGTACTTGGGATGCAAGCGTGACATTTCGAAGGCGAGGTCCACATTTTTGCCATGTTTTTCCTGTATCTTGTTAATCACATTGGTGTCAAAAGGGACAGAAAATTCAATAATATAAATGATTTCATTGGATTTATTAAAAAGGACAAGATCAGGTTTGTTGGCCTGGATACGCCTGGATGAGGCTGTATATGGGCCTATTCCAAAGAATTCTGTATTTATCATTTTCAATAATGCCCTCTACATATTATGGGTCGTACCATGGATTGACCTCTGTGTCAAAATCCCAAGCATGGCGAAGACGATAATAAAACGATCATGTCACTCCATCATGTCACTTAAGACAATGTGTTGGACAGTCTCATTAAATTTGTTACATAATCTACATTTCATATTCACATTTTGATGCAAAATCACACATTGATGGTTTTGAATGGGAAGTGACTGGTCCTGAGCAGTTTTTAAGGCCAGCCCACGTCCTCCAAGCGAAGGACGTTGGAGGGTGCTGACCTTCTTAACAAACTGCACATAAACTGGACGCAGTGGTCGTCCAGATAGCCTCTACTTGAAAAACTGAATTTGGGCCGATATTATTATTATAATTATTAATATGTACAGATTAAAATATAAAAATGCAGCAAAGAGGGACTGGGTGATCCTGGCACAGTCAGGCAGGTTAGGCTCATCAGCTCAGGGCCCTTGCCCCCTCTACCCGCAGCCCAGACAGGGAATGGGACTTCTCCCAGGAAGCACTGCCTATTATTATACGTCTAAATTTAAGAAACAAAGAACTATATAAAATACCAGAAGCTTAATATTGAACAAAACATTTTTTCCCAACTTTGCACGCCAAGGGCATTCTTGGGAATCCTGACAACTCTGTTATGCCAAAGATCCTCAGAGTCCTCTGCAGTGTGATTAAACTACTTTGAACTGATGACACAATGCAATTTATCGGAAAGTTCAGCTGTCAACACCATGTGACCTACTGCTGCTTCAAACACGGCTGGACTACCTACATAACTGACTTCTGTCACCCAGACATCTCAGGTGACATGAAAGCTGCCTGCTATGGAGTAATTAACGATCTTCTCCAGCAAACACAGGAATCATTACAAAATCTCCATGGACACTCTCTGAGTTAATAATGTGCATGTGTTGAAAGGTTCGACATTTGTCACTGGTATCCTCGCTTCAGGCCTCTTCAGGAACTTAATTTCTTGTTTCACAGATGATTTTGACTGAACCAATTTTGAAAAACCAAAATGAGATTGAATTGGTTTGAAACACTGCCAAAACTCAGATCCTAAGATACTTGTTAGGTTTTTAATTCACAACAAACATAATTCTCGACATGCTTGTCATAAGAGGTGGCTTATTGGATTTTGTTTTGTTTGTTTGTTGTTTAACGCTGCACTCAGCATTATTCCAGCTATGTGACAGTGGTCTATAAATAATCAAGTCAGGACCAGACAATCCAGTGATTGACATCATGAGCATCAATCCACGCAAATGTGATATGATGACATGCACCAACCAAGTCAGCGAGTCCGATCCCATTCGTTGCTTCTTACGACAAGCATAGTCACCTTTTACGGCAAGCATGGATTGCTGAAGACCTATTCCAAACCAGAATCTTCACAGGGATGCCTGTCGAATGGGCAGCATTAAACAGTAGCATTGAGTGCATTAAATCAGTGTTGAAATTTATTTGAGTGTTGTTTAATCAGAACTTTTTGAGCACTGGCAGTGAATGGTTCAATAACTGGTTCATAGCATCGAACCCCAAAAGTGCAGAATATATTAATCAATGAATTGTCTTGTCCAGACTCATTTATTCACAGGCCACCATCAATAAGTTGGAAGTTTGCTGAGAGCTGTCTAAAACACAAACACACACACTCTTAACACCCAAAAGTTTATCAAAATAAAACAGGCCAGTGATTCACAGGAGGCGGGAGGGTCAAGTAGCAGATTCTGTATCCTCTCTACCTCGGAGCACTGCTACTGAGCACAATACAACGCATCCTTTATATGAACAAAAAGAAAAGATTAAAAATATTATCAACTACAAGTCCCTTAAGATTTATGAGTACGGATGTTGGAATGAC
The DNA here is from genome assembly GCF_022045235.1 of Haliotis cracherodii. Taxonomy (NCBI): domain Eukaryota; kingdom Metazoa; phylum Mollusca; class Gastropoda; order Lepetellida; family Haliotidae; genus Haliotis; species Haliotis cracherodii. Next base: position 3,588,826 of record NW_027266297.1, read on the forward strand.
TGAAACTAAATAAATGAAACAGATCTAGGTTAAATTTTATGTAAATTTGGACAATCCATGTCAGAACATTGTTACACAAAGTTTCAGTTGAAAAGAAGAAATCATAAGGCACACACATTGTTTCTGCTGTTGGTCATCCAAGTACCACCATTTCATGCCCAGGACCCTTTGTTTTCACCTGAAATCCCCAGGATTTCCTGCATGGATTCTCCAAACAATGAACACTGAATCCTGTAGAAACACTGGGTAGTGTCCAGGGCCCAATTCCACAAAGGAATCTTAGTACTAAGATGATTGTAACTCCCATATTTTAACAAAGGCTTATGATGGACACAGTGCTAAGGTGAACGTGACTCCCATACTTTAACAAAGGCTTATGAACTTCAATTCAGGGACCCATTCCACAAAGGGTTCTTAGCACTAAGATGATTATAACTTCCATATTTTAACAAAGGCTTATGATGGACACAGTGCTAAGGTGAACGTGACTCCCATACTTTAACAAAGGCTTATGATGGACACCGTGCTAAGGTGAACGTGACTCCCATACTTTAACATAGGCTTATGAACTTCAATTCAGGGACCCATTCCACAAAGGGTTCTTAGCACTAAGATGATTATAACTTCCATATTTTAACATAGGCTTATGATGGACACCGTGCTAAGGTGAACGTGACTCGCATACTTTAACAAAGGCTTACAATGGACACCGTGCTAAGGTGAACGTGACTCCCATACTTTAACATAGGCTTATAAACTTCAATTCAGGGACCCATTTCACAAAGGGTTCTTAGCACTAAGATGATCATAACTCCCATACTTTAACATAGACTTTTGATGGAGAAAGTGCTAAGATCGTCATGTGGAACTGGCACCAGGCCATCAGGGACAAAAGTATGTCAACTATCTGCCACGTTTACCATCTCCACAAATAGCCCAAACTATCCTTACAATAATCAATGTTTAAATAAAAACTATAATAGTTGAAACATGACAATATCAACAAACAAGCTGTTCTCTTTTCAGTCTGTTTGTCTCTTTTATCTGCAATGGAAAGTATGATTACCCAAGGCACTACAAAGAAAACATTTAAACGAATCATTACATTGACATGAACAAGCAATCTCTAGTGGAATAATAATGAAAAACAAACAGATGCCCTGTGGGACGAGTGATGACTGTTTGCTTTTCGCTGTGTCCGAGACCCGCGACCGGATATGCACATCCGATACATGATCCGGGGATCCATGTAATAAGGCTATAAATTGACATCCCTGTCCCAACTGTATTCTCATTGCCAGAGCACAGCGCTCATCGTAATAGATCAATAAAATTACATGAACAAATGTGTTCTTTTAATTTCCAGAATAGAGAGAAAAACTGACTTGATCAAAAATATGATCACCTGATTAAAATATAATCTTATATGGTAGTGTTATTTATTGTTAAACAATGATTGTAGCTGTATTACATGAGTTCTGTTGAGATTCAGTAGAAGTTTATTTGGACAATGATTAGTTGTCAGGATAGTAGTTCTATTTAAATAAGCAGTGGTGAGGAAGTTGTAATACTTAGATGCTCAAATTATCTATAAACTTCCAGAATAGCATGGATGGATGTCAAGCCTTGAAGAAACATGTGGAATATTCTGTGATGTTCAAGTGACACTGGACTGGTCTGGCGCTTTGAAGCAAGTGTTGAAAGCTGGTTAGACTATATACGTGAAGTGGGCTCGTCCCACATTTCATCTGACATTACATCAAGACCAGCTATTGTGGGAAGATCACTTTTCACCCTGGTGTTCAGCCAAAGCCTACCTGGGAAGCTTGACCACTGTTGCGGCGAGGTCATTATTATTCTTGTCATTGTCATTTCCACTGCTCTCATATTTTGGGGGCGGTTGGGTAGCCTAGTGGTTAAAGCGATCGCTCACCATGCTGAAGACCCGGGTTTGATTCCTGACATGGGTACAATGTGTGAAGCCCATTTCTGGTGTCCCCTGCCGTAATATTGCTGGAATATTGCTAAAAGCTGTGTAAAATAAAACTCACTCACTCACATTTTATACTGCCATTGAATATTGTACTACCACTCTGTTTGTGTACTGCCATTGAATATTGTACTACTACTCTATTGTGTACTGCCATTGAATATTGTACCACCACTCTGTTTGTGTACTGCCATTGAATATTGTACTACCACTGTTTGTGTACTGCCATTGAATATTGTACTACCACTGTTTGTGTACTGCCATTGAATATTGTACTACCACTCTGTTTGTGTACTGCCATTGAATATTGTACTACCACTGTTTGTGTACTGCCATTGAATATTGTACTACCACTCTATTTGTGTACTGCCATTGAATATTGTACTACCACTCTATTTGTGTACTGCCATTGAATATTGTACTACCACTCTGTTTGTGTACTGCCATTGAATATTGTACTACCACTCTGTTTGTGTACTGCCATTGAATATTGTACTACCACTGTTTGTGTACTGCCATTGAATATTGTACTACCACTCTATTTGTGTACTGCCATTGAATATTGTACTACCACTCTGTTTGTGTACTGCCATTGAATATTGTACTACCACTGTTTGTGTACTGCCATTGAATATTGTACTACCACTCTATTTGTGTACTGCCATTGAATATTGTACTACCACTGTTTGTGTACTGCCACTGTAATTGCTGCGCAGTCATTTGTATTCATTTGCAAACCCAGTTAACTTTGTAATACAACTGATTATGTACCATTTCTTGGTTGTTTGTTGGTTTCACACTAAATTCTTTCACGTACAGATTCCTGGGTAAACAAATTGTTTCAATATAAGTAATAATATTTACAATCTATTTTTTGTGAACACAAGACATAATATTAATCAATTTGAATACTCTGATCTTCATTGTGACATTGTAATTGCTATATTTGTTCTTAATGATGAACGGGTTGCCCAGTCGTCTAAGGCGCCACAATTCGCTGTGCAGAGTTGCGTCCCTTGGCCATGCCAGTAACCTATGACTGTGGGTTCGAATCCCGGTTCGCCCCGATTATGTTTCTAGGTTTGTCAGCACCATACCCGTGCTCGTGGGTTTCACCTGCATCCCTTGGGGCTTTCCTACCACATTAAGCTGACATGCTGTGATATAACTGGAATATTTTTAAAAGCGGTGCCAAACCCAACTAACTCACTCTTAGATGCATCAAAACCATGATAGCTTGTATGCTTAAACATGGATACAGTTCTCCATGTCTCCATGAATTAAGAACAAGACATCCTGTGTTCTTATACAATGATACTGTTCTCCACAGTTTTAGGAACTGAGAAACAGCAGAGATCCCCAATACACAGACAAGTCCACAAAGTTTGTCATAAAATAAATACATGACTATTCTTGTCAAGATTTATGGTATGAGAATCTGTGTAAAATAAGCAGATTTTATCACCACAACAAATAAATGTTGAGTTACTTGTGTCTGAATTTGCATGAACATCTTCAAGAAAGCCAAAACCTTAGATCATTACCGTATGTTAAGTATAACAAATGAGTATGTAACGTATTAACAGTTATAACAAATGATTTCAGAAGTCCTAGATTATCATATCAAATTCAGTGTGACTACTTAATTACGATATATTACGTTTTAATAGCTATAGAAAACTGATTTTTTGCCCCAAACCTGACAATCATTATTTTCTGAGATGAGTAACGACCAGGTCAAACTCAAGTCAGTGTCAGACAGCGGTGAATTACACAACATACAGGTAATGATCCAATTTTGACAACAGTTACCTGACGCATTAGTGATGCTCAATTTGTATCAATTACTTTCAATGCTAAATCAATATTCACATCCATCAGTGGAGGATGAACCTGGTCACAGCTTACTGTTCAACTCCAACTGTTCCTGGGGTATCGAGACATACATGTATGTTGCTTAGGCTAATCACCGGTTTCATATCCTGCTCACTTAAACCATTTCCGAATGATACTACTCAAAAGAAGTTAAGGATCACCTGATTCTTTCATATTACATGTACTATAGTTAGTGAGTGAGTGAGTGAGTTGGGTTTAACGCCGCTTTTAACAGTATTCCAGTTATATCACGGCGTGTCAGCTTAATGAGGGAGGAAAGCCCAAAGTGATGCAGGTCTCAGACGTTTACCACTTCGGTGAAACCCACGAGCACGTACTATAGTTAATCTGTCATGGCATATTACTTTCAAGGCATGACAGATGAACTATAGTAATATGAAAGAACCAGGTGATCCTTAACTTCTTTTGAGTAGTATATCAACTCATATAACCCAGGGAATTGTATTACAAGCAATGTCTACTGATATTGCTTAGTAAATTGACTAATGTTTTGAAAAGGTGTCAAGATGGTTGGAAGGTGATGTCACCAGATTTTGTGACAAATGTCAAAAAACTCTTTCTATTTGTGTCATAGATTGCCAAAGTTGTTTACTACTTACAAAAACACCAAGTAGACATTTTTTGGCAATTTACAAACTGCAGCGATAATGAACAAATTTAAGCAGTCCTTTGAAGCTGTGATTGGCATTCTCAAAATTGGTGAGTAAATAAGAAAACGTACTACTGAACTTAATTAGTATCAAATGAAGCTGGCAACATCTTAACGCCTCAATCCTTACTGAACATCTGGCTTCACCCAACTGTCTGTGTACTGTTTGTTATCAATCACCCGTTGTTATTATCAATCTGCTTCATCCAACTGTCTGTGTACTGTTTGTTATCAATCACCTGTTGTTATTATCAATCTGCTTCATCCAACTGTCTGTGTACTGTTTCTATCAATCACCTGTTGTTATTATCAATCTGCTTCATCCAACTGTCTGTGTACTGTTTGTTATCAATCACCTGTTCTTATTATCAATCTGCTTCACCCAACTGTCTGTGTAATGTTTTTATCAATCACCTGTTGTTATTATCAATCTGCTTCACCCAACTGTCTGTGTACTGTTTGTTATCAATCACCTGTTCTTATTATCAATCTGCTTCACCCAACTGTCTGTGTAATGTTTTTATCAATCACCTGTTGTTATTATCAATCTGCTTCATCCAACTGTCTGTGTACTGTTTGTTATCAATCACCTGTTGTTATTATCAATCTGCTTCATCCAACTGTCTGTGTACTGTTTGTTATCAATCACCCGTTGTTATTATCAATCTGCTTCATCCAACTGTCTGTGTACTGTTTGTTATCAATCACCTGTTGTTATTATCAATCTGCTTCATCCAACTGTCTGTGTACTGTTTGTTATCAATCACCTGTTGTTATTATCAATCTGCTTCACCCAACTCTCTGTGTACTGTTTGTTATCAATCACCTGTTGTTATTATCAATCTGCTTCATCCAACTGACTGTGTACTGTTTGTTATCAATCACCTGTTGTTATTATCAATCTGCTTCATCCAACTGTCTGTGTACTGTTTGTTATCAATCACCCGTTGTTATTATCAATCTGCTTCATCCAACTGTCTGTGTACTGTTTGTTATCAATCACCTGTTGTTATTATCAATCTGCTTCATGCAACTGTCTGTGTACTGTTTGTTATCAATCACCTGTTGTTATTATCAATCTGCTTCATGCAACTGTCTGTGTACTGTTTGTTATCAATCACCTGTTGTTATTATCAATCTGCTTCATCCAACTGTCTGTGTACTGTTTGTTATCAATCACCTGTTGTTATTATCAATCTGCTTCATCCAACTGTCTGTGTACTGTTTGTTATCAATCACCTGTTGTTATTATCAATCTGCTTCATCCAACTGTCTGTGTACTGTTTGTTATCAATCACCTGTTGTTATTATCAATCTGCGTCATCTAACTGTCTGTGTACTGTTTGTTATCAATCACCTGTTGTTATTATCAATCTGCTTCATCCAACTGTCTGTGTACTGTTTGTTATCAATCACCTGTTGTTATTATCAATCTGCTTCATCCAACTGTCTGTGTACTGTTTCTATCAATCACCTGTTGTTATTATCAATCTGCTTCATCCAACTGTCTGTGTACTGTTTGTTATCAATCACCTGTTGTTATTATCAATCTGCTTCATCCAACTGTCTGTGTACTGTTTGTTATCAATCACCTGTTGTTATTATCAATCTGCTTCATCCAACTGTCTGTGTACTGTTTGTTATCAATCACCTGTTGTTATTATCAATCTGCTTCATCCAACTGTCTGTGTACTGTTTGTTATCAATCACCTGTTGTTATTATCAATATGCTTCATCCAACGGTCTGTGTACTGTTTGTTATCAATCACCTGTTGTTATTATCAATCTGCTTCATCCAACTGTCTGTGTACTGTTTGTTATCAATCACCTGTTGTTATTATCAATCTGCTTCATCCAACTGTCTGTGTACTGTTTGTTATCAATCACCTGTTGTTATTATCAATCTGCTTCATCCAACTGTCTGTGTACTGTTTGTTATCAATCACCTGTTGTTATTATCAATCTGCTTCATCCAACTGTCTGTGTACTGTTTCTATCAATCACCCGTTGTTATTATCAATCTGCTTCACCCAACTGTCTGTGTACTGTTTGTTATCAATCACCTGTTCTTATTATCAATCTGCTTCATCCAACGGTCTGTGTACTGTTTGTTATCAATCACCCGTTGTTATTATCAATCTGCTTCATCCAACTGTCTGTGTACTGTTTGTTATCAATCACCTGTTGTTATTATCAATCTGCTTCATCCAACGGTCTGTGTACTGTTTGTTATCAATCACCTGTTGTTATTATCAATCTGCTTCATCCAACTGTCTGTGTACTGTTTGTTATCAATCACCTGTTGTTATTATCAATCTGCTTCATCCAACTGTCTGTGTACTGTTTCTATCAATCACCTGTTGTTATTATCAATCTGCTTCATCCAACTGTCTGTGTACTGTTTGTTATCAATCACCTGTTGTTATTATCAATCTGCTTCATGCAACTGTCTGTGTACTGTTTGTTATCAATCACCCGTTGTTATTATCAATCTGCTTCATCCAACTGTCTGTGTACTGTTTGTTATCAATCACCTGTTGTTATTATCAATCTGCTTCATCCAACTGTCTGTGTACTGTTTGTTATCAATCACCTGTTGTTATTATCAATCTGCTTCATGCAACTGTCTGTGTACTGTTTGTTATCAATCACCTGTTGTTATTATCAATCTGCTTCATCCAACTGTCTGTGTACTGTTTGTTATCAATCACCTGTTGTTATTATCAATCTGCTTCATCCAACTGTCTGTGTACTGTTTGTTATCAATCACCTGTTGTTATTATCAATCTGCTTCATCCAACTGTCTGTGTACTGTTTGTTATCAATCACCTGTTGTTATTATCAATCTGCGTCATCCAACTGTCTGTGTACTGTTTGTTATCAATCATCTGTTGTTATTATCAATCTGCGTCACCCAACTGTCTGTGTACTGTTTAATATCAATCACCTGTTGTTATTATCAATCTGCTTCATCCAACTGTCTGTGTACTGTTTGTTATCAATCACCTGTTGTTATTATCAATCTGCGTCATCCAACTGTCTGTGTACTGTTTGTTATCAATCATCTGTTGTTATTATCAATCTGCGTCACCCAACTGTCTGTGTACTGTTTAATATCAATCACCTGTTGTTATTATCAATCTGCTTCATCCAACTGTCTGTGTACTGTTTGTTATCAATCACCTGTTGTTATCAGTAATTTGCTTCACCCAACTGTCTGTGTACTGTTTGTTATCAATCACCTGTTGTTATTATCAATCTGCTTCATCCAACTGTCTGTGTACTGTTTGTTATCAATCACCTGTTGTTATTATCAATCTGCTTCATCTAACTGTCTGTGTACTGTTTGTCATCAATCACCTGTTGTTATTATCAATCTGCTTCATCCAACTGTCTGTGTACTGTTTGTTATCAATCACCTGTTGTTATTATCAATCTGCTTCACCCAACTGTCTGTGTACTGTTTGTTATCAATCACCTGTTGTTATTATCAATCTGCTTCATCCAACTGTCTGTGTACTGTTTGTTATCAATCACCTGTTGTTATTATCAATCTGCTTCATCCAACTGTCTGTGTACTGTTTGTTATCAATCACCTGTTGTTATTATCAATCTGCTGCTTATCACAACACATCAAGCATATATACCTCTCATCATTTGGTTGTACTCATCCCAGCTTGATAACAGAGTAAGAATCAACATCAAAACATCGCTAATGAAATAAATCATTTCCATAATGTTTTACATTTTCTTCAAGCTTCATAGTTATAATAACCATGTTTTACCAGAAGACTTTGGATAAAATCTTTGGTTTTTCAGCATCTCTTTCGGCATTTCTCCCACATCAAGCTGACACATCGTGATGCAACTGACAAACATTTTCAACCCGTGTCTTTCTAACCCTGAATGCTCATCGAGCATAAACTTTGTCCCTTCGTCAGATACAGTCAACTGATCCAAGCCATAATGACTTCCTTGTACAACACAACACAGTGAAACAGCAGGATGCATTGTGTGTGCCTGCCAACAGGTAGCACGTTTAACACCTTATTACAATCGTTGGAAGTCAATATTTTCAAAACATTTTATTGTGTTTAGAAATTCAATAATTCATGGCCAAAAATACATCAATTGTTGTGTCTTGCATTTCAAAAGTATCAACAATAGTGAGACCATTGATTTTTTTGTAGGCACTCTAACAAACTTATGATGGACTATTCAACAAAATGTCAGCGTAAACTTCCTTATCCTATTCTGTCTTGAGACTTTGATCATTAACGCATTCCAACAAATAGCAACCATACAAGAAAAAATTTATAATAAAAAAATCAACATACCAATACACTGTATTCATATCTATCTACAATAGGCTACAAAATGTGTGTTATCGCTATTTGATCGTGACACATACAGTAAACTATGTTTATAACAAACTGACCAATATAACAAACTTATTTTTTAGTCCCGGCAATTCGTTGTATAAATGCTGTATATGCTCTTATAATGAACTTTGGTTGTTATGAACTAAAATTAGTGGTCCTTTTGAGTTGGTTATAACCATAGTTTACTGTATACCCATTGAACAGAAGGAAACAGTTGTTCTTGGTTGGGTTGGTATAGCTCGTCCAAATACACTCGATTAATATGGAAGTGCTCGCCCAAACGCACCTGTTGCGCATGTTCTTTTTTGTGGTAAATCTCGTGCGTGTCATGCTGATGAGACGGACCACTACGTTGAACGGGGTAACATGTGGAAGTTGACATTTATTCGTTGTGGGACGAAGACGTCCTCAGAGCTCCAGTCAGGAGATTGCCATTATCCACTTTATAACAGAAAGTGGTCAATTATTCACTTTTGATGAATATATAGAAACATTACATTTTGGGGCGATGAAGGTTTGTGTTTCTGTCTTCTGTTTCTGTTTAATTAAAATGCCCGACATGATATTTTTTACTTGTTTATTTAACGGGGAATAACGTGCCTCATTCCCACCCATGCTTATGATACAGCTGGAATCATACAATCGACTTTGCTTTCAGTAGTGATGATTATTATGTTTATTGAAATGTTTTTGTCGTTTTTAGTTACATATTATATGTCGACTTCAGAACGAATAGTATATAACGAAAACATAATCAACCTTGAGTACACATTTTTATGAATTTGTCACATCTTTTGTTTAAGCAATATGAGTTATCATAAAAATGTGTGAAACATTGACAATTAAATTTTGTTTAATCCTTCTATCTGTGAATTCAACAAGACATATCCTACAAGGACATGACTCACAGTAACAGTTTACTCTTCAAGAGAAAGTTTTGAAAATTGTATGACAGCTGCCTGAAGTAAGCATAGAAAGAAAGAGGATCTAAGGGACCCACCACATAATATTCGAGGAGGGAGGGGGTGTGATTTTTGTTTCATGACAGGATATTTTCCAGTCCCAGCTTCCAAATACTAAAATAAATTGTGGAAAGAAGAACAAAAATAAATAAATATTTGTGGTAAAAAACAAGTATACATAAATTAATTTAACATTTTATTCTTTTACAATTATTTTTGTAAAACCCGTTTGCCCCAGAATATCAAATGGTTGGTCCCTAACTGAAGAAGGAGCCAGAAACCCATGTTTGCTTTCTTCCAACCAGCAACCATGTGCACCACGTGAGAGATGGAAACGGCCTCCATGGATGAAGTGTTGCACCGTGTCTTGTATTTGTTGCTGTTCCTTATTTCTAGTGGTGTAACGATACATCGAACTATCGATTGATTGCGATTGCTTGTCTCACGATAGTACACTATCGATTGCAACTTGAAACAATCCATACCATTGGCGATAGTTTGTCTAACTATCGATAGTTTCGATAGTTAATTTGTTTGGTACATTTACTTTCTTAAAAAACATAAAAACAACTGCTATGATCATCTAACCTCTGTCGTGCTTTCGTTTGGATTGCACTTCTTTGTCTGCTTGATTTAGAATTACGTCCCTTAGCTACTCGTCACTAGGCAACATTGACAAGATGGCGGACGCCACATGTCAGTTTTTGTCAACTTTGTTTCCTAATTGATATGTTGAATCGCATTTAGTCATTCAGTGAATGCCAATGTGACAATTAGTTTGACAGTTTCTATAGTCAAGTACTAGTCATTCAATCACATTCATTCACATTGGTGCTAAAACACTGCAATAACCTAAGACTTAAAAAGTTACATGAAGTGAAATTTTGTATTAAAATGTTTTTGAGAGGTCAATTTGAACTTGTTTTCTTCTCATTTCTTGTTTTCTTTACAAATAGTATCAGAAAGTTATAATTATTTTGATGGTTTCAGTCAAAATGCTGAAATATATGCTGCTAAAGCCTGCTATAATTGCAAGTGAAAACTATCGCAATAGTACGGCAATAGTAGGGTCACTATCGCAATAGTATCGCAATAGTTGTTTTAACCATCGCAATAGTATCGCATTAGTCAAAAATGCCTCAATAATCACCCCTACTTATTCCATCCATCACAGCATTAGGGTAAGGAAGGACTGCCGTATCCTTTGTTTCTATAGCAAGTATAGATTTACTTGAAATATTCCATGTTAGCTCACTGCTCACATCAACTTCTTATCATTCCAATCCATAATATTCAATTCTAGTACTGAGAGTCTCCATCCATCCAAATCAACTTCTCAGAGGATGGCATTATTGATGAGGAATACCTGAAAGTTTGTGTGGTTGATGTCTCCAATGCCACACTTGCATAAACAAAAACAAAAGCAATACCACACCACAGTATGTATCCTAGTCATATCACCAGTCAATGCCTCAATAGCAAACTGAGATAAAATAAAACCCTTTTTGCATAACAAAGGCTTTTTATAGATCCAATATTGACAAAATTCATCTTATATCTGCTATATTTAACAAAAAAATGTTTTTCTTCTGCTTAAGAAGCAGCTCTATAAAATGTCATCCACAAGAGCTCGATCAGCAATTGAAGCACCAATGTACTAAAATACCTCTACTGCTCGGCTCATGAGAGCATTTTAAGTGGATGGTGACGTTATTCCACCACAGCATGTGTCTGTGTCTTGCCTCAGATAGGGAAGTGTCAACACGGAGACGACCATCATGAGTGACCTTAATGAACTCCACGTCCTGCAAGACTTAGACCTACCCCAGTGTTTGCTTGTATTTTTGTGCCAATGACATGATTTAAATCGTAATGGCACAATTAAATGTTCCTGGTGCTTGAAGGGTACACAAAGAAAACATTTTTTAATGTCCTTGAATGGCATTTAGAAGTGATACACATTAGTGAGAGAATTTATGGAAATCAACTTCTTTAATATGAGGAACACAAGGTATCGAAGTATATGCTTATTCTTCATCAGGTCAAAGTAGTGGTCCTCTGAGTGAGTGAGTGAGTGAGTGAGTGAGTGAGTGAGTGAGTGAGTGAGTGAGTGAGTGAGTGAGTGAGTGAGTGAGTGAGTGAGTGAGTGAGTGAGTGAGTGAGTGAGTGAGTGAGTGAGTGAGTGAGTGAGTGAGTGAGTGAGTGAGTGAGTGAGTGAGTGAGTGAGTGAGTGAGTGAGTGAGTGAGTGAGTGAGTGAGTGAGTGAGTGAGTGAGTGAGTGAGTGAGTGAGTGAGTGAGTGAGTGAGTGAGTGAGTGAGTGAGTGAGTGAGTGAGTGAGTGAGTGAGTGAGTGAGTGAGTGAGTGAGTGAGTGAGTGAGTGAGTGAGTGAGTGAGTGAGTGAGTGAGTGAGTGAGTGAGTGAGTGAGTGAGTGAGTGAGTGAGTGAGTGAGTGAGCGAGCGAGCGAGCTGGGTATAACTCTTCTGGAACAGTTTTCCTTCCAGTTATACAAGAAATACCCCCGTTATCCCCGCTGGTTTGAAATGAACATATGTTTTTGCAAATATATTTCAATCTAGTGTGGGAAAATCAATGCTTAGCACAACATACATTCTTGATGTTTCTTAATGTGTCCATGGAAACAGCAAAAATAAAAAAATTCAGAATCTCCAAACTAGCAGAAGGCACAAGTACTCATTGTGGTTAATATGTGTAGCACGTTTGGTGAAGCTAGGGTGCATGGTTAAAAAGATATAGGCCGTACAAAATACCCACACTAAAAGTTTATGTTTCTAATGTTTCCATGGAAACGGAAAAAATTAAAAAGTTCAGAATCTTCAAACTAGCAAAAGGCACAAGTACTCATTGTGGTAAATGTGTGTAGCAAGTTTGGTGAAGCTAGGGTGCATGGTTAAAAGTTATGGGCTGTACAAAAGCTCGGACAGAAGGATGGGCGGAAGGAAGGATGGACAGACGGAACGCTACGAAGTAAATCGGGGGTATAATTATGGAGTATATATATATGTGGGAGTTCCAGTGAGTGAGTGTGTGAGGTTTTACGCCACTTTTAGCACTATTCCAGGAATATCACAGCAGGGGACACTAGACATGGGCTTTACATATTGTACCCATGTTGGGAATCAAACCCTTGTCTTTGGCATGACGAGCGAACGCTTTCACCACTAGGCTTCCCGACCACCCCAGTGTTCCTCATAACAAAGAAGTTGACATCCATAAATTGTCTTTCCTTTATTTTTTAAGAGCTATACCTTGTGACACTGTTACATATTTGAGTGAGTGGGTGAGTATAGTTTTACACTGCTTTTAGCAATATTCCAGCAATATCACGGTGGGGGACACCAGAAATGGGCTTCACACATTGTACCCATGTCAGGAATCGAACCCGGGTCTTTGGCATGACAAGCCAAGTAATATATTTGAAATCACTGATATACCACGGAGAAGGTTGACACTGGGAACATCCATCCTATTGCTGTCAGACAGTGGACTAACGCAGTCTCACTGACAATGGCTGCACAGCCTCCACCAACATTAAATGCTGGTTGAAGCAGGACAATTACACCTCACAAGTGTCCTCCCTCAAAGTTTTCATTCCAATTCAATGAAGCAATAATGGGTTCTGGCTGAGTCCTATATTCTCACAGACACACAAAAGCACTGATACTGGCATCATAAAACACTGGGGGACAAACCTCCCATGTCTGTTGGAAGGTTTGGGCTGAAGAATTTATTGTTCATAGATTGCAGCTACAGCTTGTTTGTTGCCTTACTGATCAATGTAGGCACCCATGAAGCAAGATCTTAACAAGTCTGAAAGCTCTTGACCCATTGCTGCCCCAAATTAAAATCAGACACATCGAATAAAAGCGACAAAACTCTTGAGAGCAATGTAGTTACAAGTCTAGACAGAGAGTTCTGTGGAGAAAATCTTATTCACAGAAGTTAAAGGACAAAGTTATTTTATGAGGATATATTCACCGAGTTATTTAATAAAGATCTGTTACTGAATTGTTTTCACACACGGATGCATCAACATTAAATCTTAAATTACTATTTATAACAACTGTAAAACACAAATAAAATAGGGCTCAAAAGTAATATGTCTGACCAAACATAGACTTTAATGCGCACAATATAAAGGCTAACCACATTATTATTATTTTTTAAATTACTTAACGATGATCTTCAGTGAACCATATCTACTCACAAAAGTGTATTATATATGTTTTTTTAGTTGAAAAAAAGTTTCTTAAGATCACATATTGGTTGGTTATTTATTACAGATTATTCACTTAATAATAGAGTTTACTTTATTAAAAACAAAACATGTAAAACAATACCAATTTCAATTGCGTCTTTGGGCAGAAGAATTACCTGCACATTGTGTGAAATGAGCAAGCTGGTTGCCTATATTGGGAAATATTTGGAGAATTATGTTTTATTCACAACTATTGCCCATTGAGTGCATTGGGCAGGCAAGCTGTATTGCCTATTGCAAGCAGTCAGCAAACAGACTGCCCAATGCACACAATGGGCAGTTGCCACAAACATGTCCACACATCCACCCACCAACACATCCACCCACCAACACACACATGTCCACACATCCACCCACCAACACACACATGTCCACACATCCACCCACCAACACACACATGTCCACACATCCACCCACCAACACATCCACCAACACATCCACCCACCAACACACACAAGTACACTCATTCATCACTATCCCTCTCAACACATCCCCCCACTCATCCATCACTGGCAGTTGGGGCAGTACGTCCCATGGTGACCAGGTCCTTTAAAGCCATGCCAGTGTCAGTTTTGCAAATCGTGTGAGTGGCGAGTGCTACCCTTCTCATGAACACCTGACTTTCAGTGATCCATTCGTACAGTTTTCACTACTGTTTTGTCTGTTTCACTTGATGATCAAGTGCGATTATTTTCTGGCATTGTATATTTCTTCACTGCAGTTTGTACATTTGCAAATTATTCCACATCCAATGACGCTTCATTCACCATGCCTCATTAGGGTCAACATGACACAAACATACAACTAATATATTACGTAGAGGGGAATGTCCGAGTATTTCTCCATTCCTTCAAAAAAATGGAGCAGAGGCCCTGCACGGGCCGAGGCCCATTATTTTTAAGGAATGGAGAGTTACGAGGATATTCCCCTACTTAAAAACTCATCCCTACTTTTACACTTTGACAAAATATTCTGTAGTTGAAAATATTTGAAAAATTCAAATGCTGCTTCAAGATAATGTACAGTTGACAAGCAACTCTCCATTCCTGAAAAATAATGGAGCGTTCAAACAATAGAATGATGTCACAGATGTGTTTTAATCCGAGTAACCACTGACACTTTCCAGGCATCCAACATTATCTAAATGATTAAAACTATCATGATGCAAGTATCACCTTCATGAATAAAGGCCATTAGTTACTGTCCATACTGAATGCATGCTTGACAGATAATACTCCCACTCGTGTTCCCTGAAATCATATGTTTGTTCTATGACCTTTTTTTTTATCTGTGTCAGTGCAATAGCTTTTCCATTTTATATCTTAAGCTGAGGTAGCAATCGTTTTGTTTTCGGGCTGTTATTTTTTCTTTAAAACAATCGAGCTGTGACTTACAGAATAGGTTTTACATGTGCCTTGCATTGTGGGAAAAAAATGTGCCTTTTTCGTGCAGACGATATGATAGTGCCCAGAGAATAAAGTTCACTATTTGTTAATATCTATTTTATTTTTAAATAATTGAGCGCCTGTTAATGTTGGAAAAATAATTGAGCTCCTTAGCATTTAAAAGAAATGCTGATCTTAAACCAAAATCCCCCACTGCTCAAAAACAGAACAGCTCTCAACTGTAGCCATTTTGGAAGGCCTGGACTGTGTAGAAAAAATTCCTGAATGTGTCTTCTCTTGCACACTATATATATATATATGTAAGAAGTTTGGTACAAGGAAGGAATAGGGTGAGTGAGTGAGTTGGATTTAACACCACTCTGAACAGTATTCTCTACTGTCATGGCATATCAGCTAATTGCTGGAGGAAAGCCTGAAGTGGTGGAACCGAACACGGGGATAGCGCTGGGAAACCAAGGATCAGTGCAAATATTGGAATTCAAACCAATGTCAAATGGACGCAACTCTTCACAGAGAATTGAGGTGGCTTAGAAGGAGGACTTTCTCTGAGGAGTGTGTCAGGCTGGAGGTCCTCACAGTGAAAGTGAACATGACCAAGACATACACGTCACTGTGTGAATGAGGAAATCGTCAGTTACAGGACTAATATATGTCACAAAATTGGTAGTTTTGGTGCTTGAACAACTTGAATCCAACTTGCCCAAACAGAACCCCTGAAATTTTGCTGGCCATGACAACAATGTTGTTGAAGTAAGGTTTGTTTTTGACATGAGGAGAGCCTTACCAACATGGAATTGAAAAGGTTAAAATACTTTCAACAAAACAATGGTGAACAAAACAATTGCACTGTTGCACATTAAAAGACATGAGTTTATGCATGAAAGGTCATCTGTTAACAGTCCACATGAGCTTTTTGTCCATGATTGTGCCATGATTCAGCAACAATTTCCATGTTTTTTTAAATAATATCTCACTTCACTTTCCTCGCAAATCAACATAAAGTTCTTTTTATATTATTTACATTTAACTGGAGGAAATTGTGTACAAAAATTGATTAACATCATGTCTGTTATTAAGCTAACTGTCTCTAATCAGACCGACAAAGTAGCATTGTCGGCAAATTTCACAGTCAGGCAGTCTGAGGAATGGTTTATGCAATCATCTGTGCACAGAATGAAGAGCAAGTGTGAGATTACCCAACCTTGTTGAGCTCCAGTGTTGGTGTTCTCAGTGGACAGATTAGCATGATTCACATGTACCAACTGTGGTCTTCTGATTGAGAAATTTCTGATCCAAAATAAAAGATTTCTGTCAACATTCAGGGCAACAAGTATCTTCAGTAAAACGTGAGGGCAAATGGGGTGAAAAGCAGATGAAAAAACAATAAAATGAAATTTGGGCAAAGACTTTATTTATTCTAAATGTTTGTAAATATTATTCAACATAACAACTTCAGCGCCATCAACGTCATATCAGTATGCTACTGTAGGGGATCTAGAAGATGTTTGACATCTCTTAGAAGGAAGTGCAGTAAAGTTCTTTCAAAACACTTCATTGTAACAGATGTGAAAGCAACTGGTGGAAAGTCATTAAGTACAGAAGAGTTCTGTTTCTTCGGGACAGGAATAGTTTTTTAAGTTTTCCAGAAAGGACAAGACTGATCACAACGCCATTTTAGGACAATTCCATCCAAGCCTTCTGGACCCGACACTTTTGGAATGTTAATTCTCACAAACTGGTTCTTGAAGGACTGATAATGGCGTGATCATGTCCCCACTGGCAGATGTGATGTTCTTTGTGATGTCATTCCACTCGGTGGTGAAACTGCAGTTGTTGAATTGTACAATAATGTGT
The DNA here is from genome assembly GCF_022045235.1 of Haliotis cracherodii. Classification (NCBI taxonomy): domain Eukaryota; kingdom Metazoa; phylum Mollusca; class Gastropoda; order Lepetellida; family Haliotidae; genus Haliotis; species Haliotis cracherodii. The sequence goes on from NW_027266297.1 coordinate 3,606,243, forward strand.
TGAGTGCTGAGGTGTACTTCATGTCGTCCGCTATGTTGATGTGTGATGGCTTGTTCTGGTGCTAGCTAATAGTCTTGACATCTTTCCAAGCTTGACATGTGTTGTTCTGTTGAAACTGTCCACTTCTATTATCTGAGACATGTCATTATCATTAGTTGTAAGTATTTCCACTGGGAAATATGTAACTTATACAATGGCTTTCTGTTAGAGCTGGTGGCCATTACTTCCAATGGGATTTGAAAACTTTCCTCATTTGCATACATACATATGTTGTCCTGCAGGATTAACCAGTTGAACGTACAATACCTCTGATACGAGGGTACAGAGCCCAGGCTGAATGTCATTTGATTGGTTTTCATGCATTGCAGTTTTACAACACAAGCTCCTCACAGCCATGTTTTTCAAATACTCTTACAGAGAAGGAAGCAATTAGCTATGCCAAACACTGACGTTGAGCCTGGAATACAGATGTATTTCTTTAACATGTCAAGGTCTTACGTGAAACATCAAGTTACAGTGGCAGCATTCATTGTTATTTTATTAGGTAGGCCTGACAAATATTATTACCTGTTTTATTGACCTCTACTTCATTTTTTTCAAGAAACAAATTCCACTCTTCTGACCTTTCATCTAAAGGTACAGTTGCATTTACATTTTGACCTTTCTTCTCTTGCTCTATCCAGCAAAGATTTCACTTTATTTAAAAATGGCATCCCCCTCCCCCCCCTTCCAAATAACAAAAAAAAGAAACAAATCCAAACTAAATCTCCAACAGGAGAGCATGTATTCCACACAAGAAAATATGGAATCGGCACAACACAATAACAAATTCAGACAGTGATTTGTTTTCAAAATGAGTTTTTTTAATAATTGTTTCCCTTCTGTAAGCAAGTTTATAGGCAATAAAAGTCTGTAAAACAAGGAACTATATTGTTGTGTTCAAAATTATAACTTCTTTTGTTGGCATCTGTTTTCAGGTAATGAGTTCTGCAAGAGTTCTAGAGAAGCCAAAGATATTGTATTGAGTTAGTTGGGCTTATTTTCGCGTTGAACAGAATTTCTGTTATGTCCCAAAAGAAGGACAAACCTAGCATTTAATCCCTGGATTCTGTCACATCTAAAGGACGGTTTGCAGTGTCGTACAATACTGCCATGTCCTATTATCCTTGGTTTTTGTGGATTCTTACAATCTCAGAATCTTTAAAAGAGACTCAGTAGCTCAATGGACTATGTTCTGAAGCTTCCGGGGACAAGTGTCATGTTCCTGGACACAGTGGTTGACTCATGGGTACACAACAGCTTCGTGGAAAGCGTTAAAGTTGGCATGCAGCACGTGCTTCTTGCTGGATGAGCACAAAATGCGAATGCTCTAGACAGAGTTTATTTCAGTTGGCTTCTGGCGTTCATATGTGCAAGTAGTAAATGAGATATCTTTCTCTAAGATACCAAATAGTGAATTAGAATAGTACAGAAATAGAATAGAATAGAATAGAAAGAATTGAGAGAGTTACCCATTTACATTGTTAACATAGGGCAACTTCACTTTGAGTTTCAAATCTATTTCATTTTATCTTATTATATTTTCATTGTTCATTACATTACAAGGGGATTTCATGTTTAGTTGATTGCAAGGGGATTTCATGTTAAGTTGATTACAAGGGGATTTCACGTTTAGTTGATTACAAGGGGATTTCACGTTTAGTTGATTACAAGGGGATTTCACATTTAGTTGATTGCAAGGGGATTTCACGTTTAGTTGATTACAAGGGGATTTCACATTTAGTTGATTACAAGGGGATTTCACGTTTAGTTGATTACAAGGGGATTTCACGTTTAATTGATTACAAGGGGATTTCACGTATAGTTGATTACAAGGGGATTTCACGTATAGTTGATTACAAGGGGATTTCACGTTTAGTTGATTGCAAGGTAAGTTCATGTTTAGTTGATTGCAAGGTAAGTTCATGTTTAGTTGATTGCAAGGTAAGTTCATGTTTAGTTGATTGCAAGGTAAGTTCATGTTTAGTTGATCTGAGTTTAGTCTTCCACTGCGAACCAGACTATGACAAAACACTGATCATCACATTCAGACATGGGGATCTTTTAAGAAGTTAAGAAAGGTAAGTCAGAAATAATATAACGAAGAAGTTGCTGGACATCAAGCTCTTTGCTTGTAGTGAATGAGTGAGTGAGTGCTTATAAACCCAGGTCTTAGGCCTGACGAGAGGATGCTTGAACAACTAGACTACCCCACCCACCCTCTTGGCTTGTAATGTACTAATGGACCAGCTACTGAGTTTGTCGGGATGTTCTAGTCCACAGTTTAAGCGAACAATTAAAATAGTCCGTCTTAAGTAATCAATTTCTTTGCATCTTTTTAGTGACCAAGTCAGAATAATTAAAAGCGACAAAACACTTTCAATAATCGTAAGAAATCTCTACTCAAAGCAGTGTACTATTCCAACTATGCCATATAAAGCATGTGTTTGTGAATCACCATCAAACAGCGATGACACCAGGTGTTCACGAAAAGGCGAGCTCATCCTGTCCCACTTGTGGCATGTGTCATAAACACATGCAAGGGCAAGTCAATTGTTCACCTAAAAAAACACAGAAATATAAATAGGCTAAAATATGCATCAAACATCTTTTTTGTCACTGATGCACAAAATTTGGAAACATCCTGAAAGTTTCTTTTCCAGTCAAAATGACTTTCCCCTTACCAAACCTCAATTGGGCAGTGATCAAGAATACAAGTCAGCTGTAAATAATGAGCCTGCCATGTCTAATCAGGCATGTGTACAGATGTCCTTCTTCAAGGACAATTGAGTTCCTGTCATTATCAATGAGGCTTCATAAACTTACTGACACACCGCAACACCAGGAAGTAATCTAACTTGTCTTGTCCGCCTTGTTCTGACACCAATATCAGCTTTGGTCAAGAAGTAAGAACCATGATAATTAGGCCTGGGATTATACACCAACTGTGCGATACGATACGTATCACAATACTTGCATGTGCTCTTATCTGTGGTGCGAAAGCCATCTTTTTCATAGAAAGGATGGCCAAATACCTGGCACACTGATGATGCTCAGTTGGCAGTGTGAAGTATGGCACAAAAAATAAAAATATTTATGTTTTCACTATTAACTTGCACAACTGATTAGTGTTTAAACAAACAGTTATTAAAGCAAACATTTAAGGCCAGAATTGATATTTTTTACTTAGTATGTGACTGATGCATCAGTGTATCCTCCCACCACTAATGATAGGGTCTGCTCAATGCTGCAGATTAGAGCTTGTACCTTCTTCTGTGTTTATAACGTACACAAGAATAACGTACAACATGGGTACACTGAGACCTGTAGGTGTCTTCCAGAACAAATTAATTAGGATTCAGATTCTCATTTGTCGCAGTCTCACATTACAACGATGATACAAGATAGTTTCAAATTCATTTTCATAGCATCTGCACAGATAACTTCTGTTTATTGAGCCAGGGAAGATAGACGTGAAGGACAAAGCAGGACTCAAGGGTATCCACGGGACTGTGGCCCCCAAGGGAGGAGTGGTGATACCAAAGGCCAAAACCCAATGTCTGGCTATCGACGCTCTCTACCCAAAGTTTTGCAATCCAAAGGTTTGTTTTATCTGGCTTAAATCATGTAAATTCTCTGACAACTAACAATTAAATATGCCAGAATAATTTTAGAAAATATGCCAAATATTGAAAAAAAGAAAGAAATGTCTCATAACATATTCCAAATACCAATTTCTAGCACTGTGTCACAGGGGTTTTGTTTGTATGTCTTTCACTTTTCTTAAAGTTCATCATCAAGTCATACAAAGACGTAAATATGTCAATAATGGATCCCCTTTCTGAACGCTTCAGGGGTACCAAATCGTGATTAAATTTATCTTGCAAAACAAACAATTAACTGAGTAGACATTGCTTTACCCAGTGATTTTTTTACTCAAGCCGACAGTCATGCTGTGGCTGCTTCTCAACATAGCTCACTTTACCTCAGAAAGAAACAAGCATGAAATACTCACATCCCCCGCCAATATGACATGTCGGGTTGTGTGCAATGTAAATGGCCTAATTGCAGCACTAAAAAAGTTATTACTGGTGTTGTTTTTCCATCTGCAGTTTATGATAGAATATGTAACTGAATTTGTAATGAGTAAGGATGAGACATATGGACAAACAACTTCTTTATTACAATTAGGAACGATGGTTTGGGTGAAGGTTCTGAAACCGTTATCAAGCAAGTGAAGTACAGAGTATGGTTGACAAGAATATATAGCGTTTATACAGTTGAGGAGGTTTAAGATCAGTTACACTGTTGTATTTGTAATGAGTTGTGTTTCGGCATTAAGTTAGTCAGTGAATGCAACAACCGTGTCCATGACACTTTTGGAGGAACATACACTCAAGCAATGCACAACTTACCAACAAGAAAGGAAATGTATTCAATACTGTGAGATGACATTATGTGCCAAGTTTGGTGAAGAAATATGTTACGGTTTTCAAGATCTGCTCCGGAAACTAGGACTACCACCATTTACAGTCTAAATCAAAGTCGCTGCCATGGAAACTCGAAAAATAAATTTTTTTAAAATCCCAAACTACCAAAAGGCACCAGTTCACCACTAGATCTATCTATGTGCAAAGTTTGATGAAGAAATATAGTACGGTTTTCAAGATCTGCTCCAGAAACGAAATGTGACGGACGGACGGAAGGACGGACGGATGGCACCCATTCCTATATCCCCCTTCCACTTCGTGGCGGGGGATAATATTTGTCTACTTTGCTATAGATGAACCAACAATCATCTTCTATGCAACAGATGGACCAGTGATCATCTACTATGCTATATGTGGTATCTATATCCTGTTGGGGAACCCATTCATGACTCCACAAAGATAAAGGCATGAGATTCATAGATTCTATATCCTGTCGTGGAACCCCTACATGACCCCACAAGATAAGGCATGTGGGATCTATTCAGTCTGGAACCCCTACAGGGGACATTCAGAATGGTTACTGGATACCTAATCTGCCAAAATCTAAACAAATCAATCAGCCTTCACTTAATTATCAAGCCAAAGATGAGAGTATCTTTTTAATGTATTCTTCAACAAGGGCTCAAGGAGCTCCTGTCTTCACTCCACCTGGCTATGTTAGGCCTAACCAGATATGGTGACATGTCAGGCTACATTTCTCACACTTTAATAAACCAGAGACCAGGATTCTGTCTGCATGATTCCATAAGCCTTGGTATTTGCCCTGCATCCTGACATCCATTACCATACACACTGCCCTATCAGCATGTAACTCAGGAGAACAACATGATCACCTTATAAGCTATGGATGGACCATTGATCACCTTATAAGCTATGGACGGACAACTGATCATCTTATAAGCTATGGATGGACAACTGATCATCTCATAAGCTATGGATGGACCATTGATCACCTTATAAGCTATAGATGGACAACTGATCACCTCATAAGCTATAGATGGACAACTGATCACCTTATAAGCTATGGATGGACAACTGATCACCTTATAAACTATAGATGGACAACTGATCACCTCATAAGCTATAGATGGACAACTGATCACCTTATAAGCTATGGATGGACAACTGATCACCTTATAAACTAGAGATGGACAACTGATCACCTTATAAGCTATGGATGGACAACTGATCACCTTATAAGCTATGGATGGACAACTGATCACCTTATAAGCTATGGATGGACAACTGATCACCTTATAAGCTATGGATGGACAACTGATCACCTTATAAACTATAGATGGACAACTGATCACCTCATAAGCTATGGATGGACCATTGATCACCTAAAAAGCTATGGATGGACAACTGATCACCTTATGAACTAGAGATGGACAACTGATCACCTTATAAGCTATAGATGGACAACTGATCACCTTATAAGCTATAGATGGACAACTGATCACCTTATAAGCTATGGATGGACAACTGATCACCTTATAAACTATAGATGGACAACTGATCACCTCATAAGCTATAGATGGACAACTGATCACCTTATAAGCTATGGATGGACAACTGATCACCTTATAAACTAGAGATGGACAACTGATCACCTTATAAGCTATGGATGGACAACTGATCACCTTATAAGCTATGGATGGACAACTGATCACCTTATAAGCTATGGATGGACAACTGATCACCTTATAAGCTATGGATGGACAACTGATCACCTTATAAACTATAGATGGACAACTGATCACCTCATAAGCTATGGATGGACCATTGATCACCTAAAAAGCTATGGATGGACAACTGATCACCTTATGAACTAGAGATGGACAACTGATCACCTTATAAGCTATAGATGGACAACTGATCACCTTATAAGCTATAGATGGACAACTGATCACCTTATAAGCTATGGATGGACAACTGATCACCTTATAAGCTATGGATGGACCATTGATCACCTTATAAGCTATGGATGGACCATTGATCACCTTATAAGCTATGGATGGACCATTGATCACCTTATAAGCTACAGAGGGACCAACAATCATCTACTATGCTAAAGATGAGCCAATGATCATCTACTATGCTTTAGATGGACCAATGATCATCTACTATGCTTTAGATGGACCAGTGATCATCTACTATGCTACAGATGAACCAATGATCAACTTCTATGCAACAGATGGACCAATGATCATCTACTATGCTATAGATTGACCAATGATCATCTACTATGCTTTAGATGGACCAACGATCATCTACTATGCTATAGATGGACCAACAATCATCTACTATGCTATAGATGGACCAATGATCATCTACTATTTATAGATGGACCAATGATCATCTACTATGCTAAAGATGGACCAACAATCATCCACTATGCTATAAATGGACCAATGATCATCTACTATGCTATAAATGGACCAATCATCATCTACTATGCTATAAATGGACCAATGATCATCTACTATGCTACAGGTGGACCAATGATCATCTACTATGCTATAGATAGACCAATGATCATCTACTATGCTACAGATGGACCAATGATCATCTACTATGCTACAGGTGGACCAATGATCATCTAGGATGCAAAGGGCTGAAGCCACAGGGACCGGATACACTGACAAAATTAATCAATGCTCACACCATCAGGTATCATCAATAAATCCACATTCACTGTAAGCTGGGAAGTTGTGTTACCAAGGTGTTGCATGTCCTTACCAATCAATCGATTTACAAGAAATTCCCCTTCTTCTCAAATTTGGCTCATTAGCAGAATTAACTGAAAAAGCATGATTTTTTAACACATTCCAATGCCCGTCGTGCAGAAATCCCAAGTGGTTAATTATTTGATATTCATTTTGTACCACAAATGATGGATTTGACAAGCAACTGAAATGCATTTTGCTCACAATTTGGTACATGTCCTTCAGCATTAAAAGCTGTTCTTGACAACCAAATAACAGATTTTATGTAGCTTGTCTTAAAAGAACCTGAACAGTTTGAAATGGAAAGACATTCTTCAGGTTTTCATCTGTATGGTTCCTACTGGCAACACCCAGCAGGATGCATCCCTACAGAACCATTTGGTCCAATCCCCAGAATACAGCTTATACACTTTATGAAGCACATTCCTGGTCGTATACCTTCAGATATGACAGCACTACTGCTCCAGAGTTGAACCCATCAACCGACTCACTCACACAGCTCTCTAAACAGTTGAAGAAGATCAGAATCTGGAATTATTCACCACGTCCTGAGTTTGCAATCGATCTGTAATCAAGGGTTTCTGGATTGTTTACAGAAACATGTAAAGAGGATGCAAAATGGACACCATTGATCTAAACTGTCAGTCACCCCATCACGGCTTAATTCCACCTTTAGTGTACTCCCTCCCTTCACCTCACGAGATGGAATTACAGCAAAAACTCGGGGGATATCCAAAGAGTCCTTGAGGAGTGAGTGGCCGGACGGGAGACATCCAGTTGTACAATATCATCTAACAGTAAAGATCACCCCACTAAGTGGCACACATCACATGTCTCAGACTACATACATATCACATAAGATGAGGGGGCAGTGACAGGGTATGTCAGACATCAGGGCACCAGGAAATGGACAAGATGGGAGAATGTTGAGAAGAGGTGCCAGCTGACAAAAGTGTGTAATCGGTTGGTTAGAGAATGGATATATTGTCTTGTAGGCTGGTTAGAGAATGGACTTATTATCTTGTAGGCTGGTTAGAGAATGGATATATGGTAGGCTGGTTAGGGAATAGATATATTGTCTTGTAGGCTGGTTAGGGAATATATATATATATTGTCTTGTAGGCTGGTTAGGGAATGGATATATTGTCTTTTAGGCTGGAGAGGGAATAGATATATTGTCTTGTAGGCTGGTTAGGGAATATATATATATTGTCTTGTACGCTGGTTAGGGAATGGATATATTGTCTTGTGGGCTGGTTAGGGAATGATAGTAGTTATGGATGGATTAATGCCCATGAATGCCCCGTTCCAAAAATTATTTTACCCATTTTAAGCAGTATTTAGCAGCCCTCGAGTTTAAAGTTCAATTCTCTGAACAAAGTGATCTGGAAAATGATGATAAAAGCTTAAGAATCAGCAGCAATGTATAAATTGCAGAACCTTTTGTTCAGTACTACAAACAAGTCTTCAAATATTGTTTCTGATAAACGTGTGAGATTTCCTGTAGTGAACGTGAGAATGTGATCTGTGATGAAAATGTGTTATTCTCATGCCAAATGCTTTTGAGTTCCCAGGTATGCTAGCCACAGACAGCAGCAAGCTAGCCACAGACAGCAGCAAGATAGCCACAGACAGCAGAAAGGCACTGCTACTGGCTGTCAGCAAGTGCCAATTCCAGTTGTTCTCATTGATTAATCTATATTTTATTACTGGGGCAAACTGCTGTGGTGAGGTGAGGTGAAATGGGGTTTAACATCGCGTCCAAGATTATTGCACTTATGTAGCGTCGTGCATGCACGTGTGTGTGTGTGTGTGTGTGTGTGTGTGTGTGTGTGTGTGTGTGTGTGTGTGTGTGTGTGTGTGTGTGTGTGTGTGTGTGTGTGTGTGTGTGTGTGTGTTTGTTTGTGTTTGTGTGGCTGCTTGTACTAGTCCGGACTGATGCCGATTTATAGTGCTAGCTCACTGAGATACCATGCCGCAGCAGTTTAACATGAATACCCCACTAAGACACAGTATACTGACTCCGAGCCGACCAGTCCTTGTTTTAGCCCCTTAATGCCGAGCGCCAGACAGGGTAACAACAAGTACCATCTTTTAACGTCTTTTGGTATGACGCGGCCTGGGGATCGAACCCCTGACCTTCTGCTCTCCGGGCGGACGTTCTACCACTAGGCCACGGAGGCGGTCCAAACTGCTGTGCAAACTGTGCTGCAAATAAAAAGTCAGAACAATTTTCTGTGTAATAACCCACCATCGTGGAAAGATAGTTGTGAGGTACAGAACTCATGTACATATCATATTCCCTTAAGTTGTGCTATATCCCCCTTGTGTTGTGCTGCATCCCCTCGTGTTGTGCTGCATCCCCTCATGTTGTTTTATATCCCCTCATCTTGTGCTATATCCCCTCATCTTGTGCTATATCCCCCTTGTGTTGTGCTGTATCCACTTGTGTTGTGCTGCATCCCCTCATGTTGTTCTATATCCCCTCATCTTGTGCTATATCCCCTCATCTTGTGCTATATCCCCCTTGTGTTGTGCTGTATCCACTTGTGTTGTGCTGCATCCCCTCATGTTGTTTTATATCCCCTCATCTTGTGCTATATCCCCTCATCTTGTGCTATATCCCCCTTGTGTTGTGCTGTATCCACTTGTGTTGTGCTGCATCCCCTCATGTTGTTCTATATCCCCTCATCTTGTGCTATATCCCCTCATCTTGTGCTGTATCCCCTCGTGTTGTGCTGTATCCCCTCATGTTGTTTTATATCCCCTCATCTTGTGCTATATCCCCTCATCTTGTGCTGTATCCCCTCGTGTTGTGCTGTATCCCCTCATGTTGTTCTATATCCCCTTATCTTGTGCTATATCCCCTCATCTTGTGCTATATCCCCCTTGTGTTGTGCTGCCTCCCCTCATGTTGTTCTATATCCCCTCATGTTGTGCTGCATCCCCTCATGTTGTGCTGCATCCCCTCATGTTGTGCTGCATCCCCTCGTGTTGTGCTGCATCCCCTCATGTTGTACTGCGTCCCCTCATGTTGTGCTGCATCCCCTCATGTTGTGCTGCATCCCCTCATGTTGTACTGCATCCCCTCATGTTGTGTATCACCTGTTATGCTGTTATATGACACATACGTCATGCTGCATTATATGTGTATGTCATACTGTATTATATGACGTGTATGTCATGCTGTTGTAGCGGCCATAGAATTGTCCCATGATGGGATTCGGACCACGGACCTTCTGATCAGAAGTCGGACATCTTGTCCATATGACCAAAGAGGCTGGGCCAGTCAGCAAGCTTACAAGATACGGATGTCATCTGTGGGATGACTCCTTGCCCTGCTACACTGTGTTATATGACATGTATGTCATGCTGTGTTATATGACATGTGTGTCATGCTGTTACATGACATGTACATCATGCTGTTATATGACATGTATGTCATGCTGTGTTATATGACATGTGTGTCATGCTGTTACATGACATGTACATCATGCTGTTATATGACATGTATGTCATGCTGTGTCATATGCCATGTACGTCATGCTGTGTTACATGACATGTATGTCATGCTGTGTTATATGAGGTATAGGTCATGCTGTGTTATATGACACGCATGTCATGCTGTGTTATGTAACATGCTTGTCCTGGTCTGCCAATCAATGTTAGCAGAGGGGGCCAGATGCGTTGTCACAAACAGTTTGTTTCTATATACTTCACCACTCCTAAAGAATCTCTCATTGGATCAATCATACACATGACTGCCTGTAAATATCTCTCCTAGTCATGCAAGCGTATCTGCACTTCCACTGGATGGATCAATGTCCATACTACTGAGGGTATTCTGCATCCCACATCCACACCCACATACCAACCATGCAAGTAATATGAGGATTTACCCAAATACTTCCTCCAAGCAATAAAACTAAAGTTTCCTATCTTATCTGGAAACATGACACTTTTCCCTTTGCAAAGTCAAAGGGAGATAGGCGGCAGCGACAAATCAACAGTGTGTGTATAATTGATTCACGTCATTCAGAACCCAATTTGATTGTAAACTCAACTTTTAAGATAACACAAAAACTGCATCTAGGTATACTGAAAGAAAAAAGTTAGGGATTATGAATATTTTGGAGGATATTTTCATGAAATTGTGTGCCCAATCTTCACTACAAACAAACATCCCCCAAAGTATTCATGATCCTCAGCTGTTTTGTTCGGTAAATGACACGGCACCAAGTATCAACTCCTGGACTGTAGATGGAGGATAGTCTCCCTTTAATCCCACAACATTTAGAAGTCATTTACCGATTCTCTCCCATGTTACATTCAAGACTGTAACGGAAACCACAGAAATATATTCAGTTACATTTCACCTCTCAACTTGTATTGTGACACGACAGTCTCTAACTCAAGTTCCCACATTATAACCATGTATGCTGTACACCTCTTGTTGTTTGATGCCGAAATCAGCAATATTCCAGCTACATGACGGCAGTCTGTAAATAATCGAGTCTGGACCATACAATCCAGTGAATGATATCGTGAGCATCAATCCACACAATTGGGATACGATGACATGCATCAAGTCAGCGAGCCTGACCACCTGACCCCATTAGTCGCCTCTTACGACAAACAGTCGCCTTTTACGACAAGCATGGGTTGCTGAAGACCTACTCAAGGGTTCCTGTACACGTAAATGTGGGCAACGTAAAGCTGCTGCATCAATAGTTATTCTGTTCCAATGATACAGGTAATCTACAATGGCAATCAATCACTATTACTCCACACAATCAATCAGTTTTTAAATGGCATTAACATCCTCTTTTGGAAATGTCAACGCGATACCACTGACATACCTGATGACAAGTCGGAACAAGAACACTGAGTCTCCCACCCGACTGTCACAAGGACTCATTCAAACAATGCCATGAAGCAAACGAAGCCGTTGAACAAGACACAGAACTACTGCAGTTATAAAAAAACATGAAATTGCAAAATCGATTGGGTTTCTGTATTTCAATATCAGTGTCACGATGTAAACAAAAGTAAATGTGTTTCAACAGGTAATAAATAAAGAAATCATTCTTCAATTATTAATCGTTCTTCACGAGGCTTTTTTACATGGAAATATATCGTAATCAGTGCCCATGTTCCAGGAGTGTGTCACTCCTGCACGGAATGAGCTTCCATCACCAGCTGTATCCCTAAAGAAACCCATCTGTCCGTGTTCGGTAAGCACCGTAAACCGTGTCCCATCAAGGCAGCAATCTTAGCACCATAAGAGTTGATTGATCCGCTCTTTGGCCTCACAAGTGAGTAAGTGCAAAATAGGGAAATCTTTTGTCGTGGTCATAGAGCCAAGACACAAAAACTTGAGTCAATTTAGCAAATTCTTTCGCTGTTTTTGTGTAAAATGGGCAAACTTGAGAAATGTGCAGCAATCAAGAACTTGCAGAAAAAGGATTAAACACCACAAGACATCTATGAGGTGAGATTTAATGGAGTTAAACATAGCAATCAAGTTTATTTCACTAATATACTAGTCCGGACGAACGCCAATTTTATAGTGCTGGCCCACTGAGATACCATGCCACAGTTTAACATGAATACCCCACTCAGACACAGTATACTGACTCCGAGCCGACCAGTCCTTGTTTTAGCCCCTTGTGCTGAGTGCCAGACAGGGTAACAACAAGTACCATCTTTTAACATGTTTTGGTATGACGCGGCCGGGGAACATACCACTGACCTTCCGCTCTCCTGGTACCCATGTGAATGGGTACCTGGAAGGATCAGATGGTCATGTGAATGGGTACCTGGAAGGATCAGATGGTCAAGTGAATGGGTACCTGGAAGGATCAGATGGTCATGTGAATGGATACCTGGAAGGATCAGATGGATCAGATGGTCATGTGAATGAGACAGTCAAGTGAATGGGTACCTGGAAGGATGAGAGGGTCAAGTGAATGGGTACCTAGTTGGATGAGATGGTCAAGTGAATGGGTACCTGGAAGGATCAGATGGTCAAGTGAATGGGTACCTGGAAGGATCAGATGGATCAGATGGTCATGTGAATGAGACAGTCAAGTGAATGGATACCTGGAAGGATCAGATTGTCATGTGAATGGATACCTGGAAGGATCAGATGGATCAGATGGTCATGTGAATCGGTACCTGGAAGGATCAGATGGTCATGTGAATGGATACCTGGAAGGATCAGATGGATCAGATGGTCATGTGAATGAGACAGTCAAGTGAATGGGTACCTGGAAGGATCAGATGGTCATGTGAATGGGTACCTGGAAGGATCAGATGGTCATGTGAATGGGTACCTGGAAGGATCAGATGGTCATGTGAATGGGTACCTGGAAGGATCAGATGGATCAGATGGTCATGTAAATGAGACAGTCAAGTGAATGGGTACCTGGAAGGATCAGAGGGTCAAGTGAATGGGTACCTGGTTGGATGAGATGGTCAAGTGAATGGGTACCTGGTTGGATGAGATGGTCAAGTGAATGGGTTCCTGGTAGGATGAGAGGATCATGTGAATGGGCACCTGGAAGGATCAGATGGTCAAGTGAATGGGTACCTGGAAGGATCAGAGGGTCAAGTGAATGGGTACCTTGAGGGATGAGAGGGTCAAGTGAATGGGTACCTTGAGGAATGAGAGGGTCAAGTGAATGGGTACCTGGTAGGATGAGAGGGTCAAGTGAATGGGTACCTGGAAGGATCAGAGGGTCAAGTGAATGGGTACCTTGAGGGATGAGAGGGTCAAGTGAATGGGTACCTTGAAGGATGAGAGGGTCAAGTGAATGGGTACCTGGTAGGATGAGAGGGTCAAGTGAATGGGTACCTGGAAGGATCAGAGGGTCAAGTGAATGGGTACCTTGAGGGATGAGAGGGTCAAGTGAATGGGTACCTTGAAGGATGAGAGGGTCAAGTGAATGGGTACCTGGTAGGATGAGAGGGTCAAGTGAATGGGTACCTGGAAGGATCAGAGGGTCAAGTGAATGGGTACCTTGAGGGATGAGAGGGTCAAGTGAATGGGTACCTTGAGGGATGAGAGGGTCAAGTGAATGGGTACCTGGAAGGATCAGAGGGTCAAGTGAATGGGTACCTTGAGGGATGAGAGGGTCAAGTGAATGGGTACCTTGAGGGATGAGAGGGTCAAGTGAATGGGTACCTTGAAGGATGAGAGGGTCAAGTGAATGGGTACCTGGTAGGATGAGATGGTCAAGTGAATGGGTACCTGGTTGGATGAGATGGTCAAGTGAATGGGTTCCTGGTAGGATGAGAGGGTCATGTGAATGGGCACCTGGAAGGATCAGATGGTCAAGTGAATGGGTACCTGGAAGGATCAGAGGGTCAAGTGAATGGGTACCTTGAGGGATGAGAGGGTCAAGTGAATGGGTACCTTGAGGGATGAGAGGGTCAAGTGAATGGGTACCTGGAAGGATGAGAGGGTCAAGTGAATGGGTACCTGGTAGGATGAGAGGGTCAAGTGAATGGGTACCTGGAAGGATCAGAGGGTCAAGTGAATGGGTACCTTGAGGGATGAGAGGGTCAAGTGAATGGGTACCTTGAGGGATGAGAGGGTCAAGTGAATGGGTACCTGGAAGGATCAGAGGGTCAAGTGAATGGGTACCTTGAGGGATGAGAGGGTCAAGTGAATGGGTACCTTGAGGGATGAGAGGGTCAAGTGAATGGGTACCTTGAAGGATGAGAGGGTCAAGTGAATGGGTACCTGGTAGGATGAGAGGGTCAAGTGAATGGGTACCTGGAAGGATCAGAGGGTCAAGTGAATGGGTACCTGGTAGGATGAGAGGGTCATGTGAATGGGTACCTGGAAGGATCAGAGGGTCAAGTGAATGGGTACTTGGAAGGATGAGAGGGTCAAGTGAATGGGTACCTGGAAGGATGAGAGGGTCATGTGAATGGGTACCTGGAAGGATCAGAGGGTCAAGTGAATGGGTACCTGGAAGGATGAGACAGTCATGTGATTGGGTACTTGGTAGGATGAGAGGGTCATGTGAATGGGTACCTTGAAGGATGAGAGGGTCAAGTGAATGGGTACCTGGAAGGATGAGACAGTCATGTGATTGGGTACTTGGTAGGATCAGAGGGTCAAGTGAATGGGTACCTGGAAGGATGAGACAGTCATGTGAATGGGTACCTTGAAGGATGAGAGGGTCAAGTGAATGGGTACCTGGAAGGATCAGAGGGTCATGTGAATGGGTACCTGGAAGGATGAGACAGTCATGTGATTGGGTACTTGGTAGGATGAGAGGGTCATGTGAATGGGTACCTGGAAGGATCAGAGGGTCATGTGAATGGGTACCTGGAAGGATGAGACAGTCATGTGATTGGGTACTTGGTAGGATGAGAGGGTCAAGTGAATGGGTACCTGGAAGGATCAGAGGGTCATGTGAATGGGTACCTGGAAGGATGAGACAGTCATGTGATTGGGTACTTGGTAGGATGAGAGGGTCATGTGAATGGGTACCTTGAAGGATGAGAGGGTCAAGTGAATGGGTACCTGGAAGGATGAGACAGTCATGTGATTGGGTACTTGGTAGGATCAGAGGGTCAAGTGAATGGGTACCTGGAAGGATGAGACAGTCATGTGAATGGGTACCTTGAAGGATGAGAGGGTCAAGTGAATGGGTACCTGGAAGGATGAGAGGGTCAAGTGAATGGGTACCTGGAAGGATGAGAGGGTCAAGTGAATGGGTACCTGGAAGGATGAGAGGGTCATGTGAATGGGTACCTGGAAGGATGAGAGGGTCAAGTGAATGGGTACCTGGAAGGATGAGACAGTCATGTGATTGGGTACTTGGTAGGATCAGAGGGTCAAGTGAATGGGTACCTGGAAGGATGAGACAGTCATGTGAATGGGTACCTTGAAGGATGAGAGGGTCAAGTGAATGGGTACCTGGAAGGATGAGAGGGTCATGTGAATGGGTACCTGGAAGGATGAGACAGTCATGTGAATGGGTACCTTGAAGGATGAGAGGGTCAAGTGAATGGGTACCTTGAAGGATGAGAGGGTCAAGTGAATGGGTACCTGGAAGGATGAGAGGGTCAAGTGAATGGGTACCTGGAAGGATGAGAGGGTCATGTGAATGGGTACCTGGAAGGATGAAAGGGTCAAGTGATTGGGTACTTGGTAGGATGAGAGGGTCAAGTGAATGGGTACCTGGAAGGATGAGATGGTCATGTGAATGGGTACCTGGAAGGATGAGAGGGTCATGTGAATGGGTACCTGGAAGGATGAGATGGTCATGTGAATGGGTACCTGGAAGGATGAGAGGGTCATGTGATTGGGTACCTTGAAGGATGAGATGGTCATGTGATTGGGTACTTGGTAGGATGAGACAGTCATGTGATTGGGTACTTGGTAGGATGAGATGGTCATGTGATTGGGTACTTGGTAGGATGAGATGGTCATGTGATTGGGTACTTGGTAGGATGAGAGGGTCAAGTGAATGGGTACCTGGAAGGATGAGATGGTCATGTGATTGGGTACTTGGTAGGATGAGACAGTCATGTGATTGGGTACTTGGTAGGATGAGATGGTCATGTGATTGGGTACTTGGTAGGATGAGAGGGTCAAGTGAATGGGTACCTGGAAGGATGAGATGGTCATGTGATTGGGTACTTGGTAGGATGAGAGGGTCAAGTGAATGGGTACCTGGAAGGATGAGATGGTCATGTGATTGGGTACTTGGTAGGATGAGATGGTCATGTGATTGGGTACTTGGTAGGATGAGAGGGTCAAGTGAATGGGTACCTGGAAGGATGAGATGGTCATGTGATTGGGTACTTGGTAGGATGAGACAGTCATGTGATTGGGTACTTGGTAGGATGAGATGGTCATGTGATTGGGTACTTGGTAGGATGAGAGGGTCAAGTGAATGGGTACCTGGAAGGATGAGACAGTCATGTGAATGGGTACCTGGAAGGATGAGAGGGTCAAGTGAATGGGTACCTGGAAGGATGAGAGGGTCATGTGAATGGGTACCTGGAAGGACGAGAGGGTCAAGTGAATGGGTACCTGGAAGGATGAGATGGTCAAGTGAATGGGTACCTTGAAGGATGAGATGGTCATGTGAATGGGTACTTGGTAGGATGAGAGGGTCATGTGAATGGGTACCTGGAAGGATGAGATGGTCATGTGATTGGGTACTTGGTAGGATGAGAGGGTCAAGTGAATGGGTACCTGGAAGGATGAGAGGGTCATGTGAATGGGTACCTGGAAGGATGAGATGGTCAAGTGAATGGGTACCTGGAAGGATGAGAGGGTCATGTGAATGGGTACCTGGTAGGATGAACTACAATGCTTAGACCTAATATGGGCCCCAAACAATGGGGACTCATTTTAATTTTATCAATGAGATTTCAGTAAATATTGACATTGACATTGACTGTGACAGACTGACTGCTGATGATTGGAATGTAGTCCCGGTGTTTGAGGAGGAAGCTGATGATCTTCATGTCCAGGTTACCAAACACGAGGGCTGCCTCATTCATCATGGAGACGTGGCATCATCATCCACCACAAGTTGAGAATAGTACTGTTAATGATTTATGTTGTCTCAGTCATCTCATCGAACACGGAAGCCACAAATTCTCGACTCATCACCCACTGTCTCATGGGGAACACAATGATCTGAGAGCTGCCAGAGCTCAGGGTGAGTGGTTTGGTGAGTGGTTGAGTGAGTGGTTGGGTGAGTGGTGGGGTGAGTGGTTGAGTGAGTGGTGGGGTGAGTGGTTGAGTGAGTGGTGGGGTGAGTGGTTGGGTGAGTGGTTGAGTGAGTGGTGGGGTGAGTGGTTGGGTGAGTGGTGGGGTGAGTGGTTGGGTGAGTGGTTGGGTGAGTGGTTGAGTGAGTGGTGGGGTGAGTGGTTGGGTGAGTGGTTGAGTGAGTGGTGGGGTGAGTGGTTGGGTAAGTGGTTGGAAGAGTGGTTGGGTGAGTGGATGGGTGAGTGGATGAGTGAATGGTTGGGTGAGTGGATGGGTGAGTGGATGGGTGAGTGGTTGGGTGGGAGGTTGGATGAGTGGATGGGTGAGTGGATGGGTGAGTCGATGGGTGAGTGGTTGGGTGAGTGGATGGGTGAGTGGTTGAGTGGGAGGTTGGATGAGTGGATGGGTGAGTGGATGAGTGAATGGTTGGGTGAGTGGATGGGTGAGTGGATGAGTGAATGGTTGGGTGAGTGGATGGGTGAGTGGTCGGGTGAGTGGTCGGGTGAGTGGATGGGTGAGTGGATGAGTGAGTGGTGTGGTGAGAGGTTTGGTGAGTGGTTGGGTGAGTGGATGAGTGAGTGGATGGGTGAGTGGATGGGTGAGTGGATGGGTGAGTGGATGAGTGAGTGGTTGGGTGAGTGGTCGGGTGAGTGGTTGGGTGAGAGGTTTGGTGAGTGGTTGGGTGAGTGGTTGGGTGAATGGTCGAGTGAGTGTTTGGGTGAATGGTTGGGTGAGTGGTTTGGTGAGTGGTTGGGTGAGTGAGTGGTTGAGTGAGGAATAGATAGAAACTTCTCTTTGACAAGCACATGCTTAAACCACTACACACCCTCCCCTCCCAGTATAGAGTGAAGGGGTGATACAAATGAATTGTCCAGTGGCTGCCAATACCAGCAGACATGCTGGATGATACAACCACCTCAGTTACATTGATCACCAGGCAGAGACAGATCTACACCCCACAATCAACCTACGTGCATAAACCCACACTCTGAAGTGAAGGAGTTTATCATTGTGGGCCATCTCAGATGATACCATGATTGAAAAAGAAAATTATCATTCTGGACAATAACTCCACAAATACCGACCAGCATCCACGAAAGATTGATATCAGTTTGGGTGAAGTGAAAGCTGTAGACACCCACCTATTGAGGACAAAACTCATATTGGTTTCTAACTGTTATTTCTCATGCTCCTTTTGACATTTTGAAACTATGTTTTTCTGAAGTAGCTAGTACAATGCTTTCAACAGTGTGCTTGCTTATTGTTTGTTGTGTATGGGCGCACTCAGCAATATTACAGTGTGGAGTGTAAATATCCAAGTCTGGACCAGACAAACCAGTCATTGACATCATGAGAATTGATCCACAGTGTCTGGATAGGGTATTACACCATCAACCAAGTCACCGAGAGTGACCAACCTTTGAAGTAGTTGCTTCACAGTATGGGACCTATTGTCCTGTATAACCCTGATGCCCCATGATGGGGAGAGAGTGTTGTGTTACAGTTACAACTGCAGTAAGCAATATGACACCGATATATAACCGCTGGACAAACGTGGTGAAAGCATAAGAAAGCAGCTTTTGGGAAAAGTAGGTGACATTTTGTCAGTTTTGTAAGCGTTATTATTTTTGTTGTGGGTGTGGGTGTAGGTGAAGGTGTGGGACGGGCGTGGAGTGTTTATTTGTGGGTATGTGGGTGCGGGGTGGGGATGTTTGTGGGGGATGGGTATGTGTGTGGGGGATGGGTATGTGGGTGTGGGGTGGGTATGTGTGTGTGGAGTTAGTATGTGGGTGTGGGGGATGGGTATGTGGGTGTGGGGTGGGTATGTGGGTGTTGGGTGGGTATGTTTGTGTTGGGTGGGTATGTGTGTGTGGGGTCAGTATGTGTGTGGGGGATGGGTATGTGGGTGTGGGTTGGGTATGTGTGTCGGGATGGGTATGTGTGTGGGGTGTGTGTGGGTGGGGTGGTGATGTGGGTGTGGGGATGGGTATGTGGTTGTGTGTGTGGGGATGGGTATGTGGGTGTGGGGTGGGTATGTGGGTGTGTGGGGTGGGTATGTGAGTGTGGGGTGGGTATGTGGGTGGGGGATGGGTATGTGGGTGTGGGGTGGGTATGTGTGTGTGGGTGTGGGGTGGGTATGTGGGTGTTGGGTGGGTATGTGTGTGTGGGATCGGTATGTGGGTGTGGGGTGGGTATGTGGGTGTGTGGGGTGGGTATGTGAGTGTGGGGTGGGTATGTGGGTGGGGGATGGGTATGTGGGTGTGGGGTGGGTATGTGTGTGTGGGTGTGGGGTGGGTATGTGGGTGTTGGGTGGGTATGTGTGTGTGGGATCAGTATGTGGGTGTGGGTTCGGTATGTTGGTGTGGGGTGGGTATGTGTGTGGGGGGTCGGTATGTGGGTGTGGGGTGAGGGTGTGGGTGTGGGGTGGGTATGTGGGTGTGGGGTGGGTGTGTGGGGGGTATGTGGGTGTGGGGTGGGTATGTGGGTGTGGGGTGGGTGTGTGGGTGTGGGGTGGGTATGTGGGTGTGGGGTGGGTATGTGGGTGTGGGGTGGGTATGTTGGTGTGGGGTGGGTATGTGGGTGTGGGTGTTTGCGGGTGAGGGTATGGGTGGGGAAGGTGTATGTGTGCACTTGTTTGTTGGTGTGTGGGGAGGGGGGTGTTTGTCGAGTGAGTGTGTATGTGGGGAGGGGGGTGTTTGTGAGAGTGGGTGTGGGTGTAGGTGTGGGTATGAGTGTGAGGTGGGTAAATGCATGTTTGTGGATGTGGACTGGCTGTTTGAGGGGGTGGCGGTGATAATCATGTCCTATCCATTCTGGATACAACAACGCTGATAGTGTGAGCGATGAATCAGTCCTATGTACAAATATTCCAGAGGAATAAGAATTCGTATGTAGGAATTGACCAAGGGAGGGAAATACAGTCCTCATCCTGGGTATATTGTTCCACAGGAACCAATACTCCTGGTATATCGATTGCCCCAGAATAAATGTTAAAGGGGACATATTTATTATGACAATAGTACCTGTTGCTCCAAGACCTGGGCACCGAGACCAACCCATGGAATACCATGCTGGAAGCAACCAAAGTAGTTCAGCCTGCTGTCGGGTGTGCATATTTCTCAACCTCCTTCATAAATACAGTAAACTACGGATCTAACGAACTCAAATGGACCACTAATTTTAGTTTGTTATTACCGTAGTTCGTTATAAGCATATATACAACATCTATATGGCAAATGGCAAGAACAAAAAATTAAGTTCGCAATATCCATCAGTTGTTATAAGCATGTTCGTCATAAACATATTTTACTGCAACTATTTACTAGACAAAATGCAGAAGCCTGAACATCATAAATATTCATGAAACTGTCGATATTGACAGAAGAACCTTGTTCATCCAGACCCACATTCTGTGAAGGCTTACAAGCCACTCTTGTAGCCTGAGGATTCATTAATCTGGAAATGTGATCTGGAAGATTTTAGTAAGGACACTACTATCGGTATGAACATTTCATTGTAAAAACATCTATGTTAACAGAGAGGGATGAAGCAACAACAGGCTCCAGTATTTCTCTTCAGTTCCAAGTCTGTTTGTCAAACTGATTAATGGTACATCATGAAAATCACAGCAATTATTTGTAATCTGCCTGCAAACACATCATGATTTAACCTACCGACTTGAAGTAATAGGCCAGGAGCGTCTTGTGACCTTGCCCAGAATCAGGCGCCGATGGTGAGTGACGACTTTATCATCTTTTGGTATCTTCAGATCTGGTGTCTTGGGACGTCCTGTGGCTGTCCAAGTCCCATGGCACCACAAGTGGTGAGGTTCGATTGCAGAATTGTCACCGCACATCCCCCCTCCCTCACCCACCGCCCCGTCCCCACTCACAGACATCCAAACACTGTCATCCTCGGAAACCATAGGATCCATCTCAGACAAACTTGGAAAATCCGCAAATGAAGAATTTGAGCACAGGTCTACTACAGCCGGCACTCTGTTATGTCACAATAAAGCACTCTCAATCAGTTAACTCTTACACTTTTAACAAAGCAAATGTCAATGTACACTGTGAGTTCAATCACAAATCACACAAAAATTCAAGACGGACTTACAACACTTCCGAAAGAATAATAATGTCAAAATATTCCATCCAAAGAAAATGTCCTTTCTTTTCAAAGAGCACAGATCACACATTAACCGTATATCCCAACTGGTGTATAATGAAGTCGGTGGCTAATATGAAATGAATGTCCCTCTGATACCAAACATGACTGGAAGACAGGAGGAAGTCTGCTTGACAGCACCAACACCTCATTACTGCAGTCGCTGATGATGTGGACTTGTGGTCAGGTAGAACTCCCAACACTCAGCCGTCCGACTCCCATCCACGATGCTCGATACTCCTCTACCTGGTCTCTCCCTTCTCAGTGGAGTTTGTATCAATCTGTGTACACTTCCTCCATATACTTCAAGTGGGAAGCTAACTCTATACAGCCCAAGGCACACAGTGCCAACTGTTACTCAGCACTGCTGTAAGTCAATTACACTCTACAGTTGACACAAACCCTTCTCTCTATCACTGCTGCCATAATGACATCCTACATTCAATAAACAGATACCCAATAACATTAACCCCTAATCTCTTACTCTTCCCACAACCGTTTCTACCTTAGCTTATCTCGGAACATGCTTCAAACACATTAGAGACTGTCCCCGGCTCAGTGTAATCTACTGCTACCGGCAGCATGTGTGTTCTCCATTAACCCTTTAACTGGTATTGATGTAGAGGCTGAAGATCACAGTCTGAGCTGCTGTGACGAACCAGTCACGGACCAGGAAGACACAAGAGTGTAAATATCTTCCACAGAGATCATAATAGGATTAACCCTAGAACAGCCAGGGTTATTACTGTCTGATAACCAGGGGATAATCTGAAGGTCCTTGTCTGCTCAAACATATTATTATTACATTAATGAGATTTGGATTGATAAACAAGCAAAATAATGTTTATATATATACCACTCCAGGACATATGTATGTGCAATACATAAAATTAACCTGTGTCTGTAAGCCTGACCTGGTGGTGTCTGAGTTAATGGAATGCAGTATCTCAATTTAAATATTTTGTCCAAAATATATTTAGATTATAATAACTACTATTCGAATCTTTTACTTTTGACAATATTAAAAATCATGGACTGAATAAAGAATGTCCATGTCAGTAAATGAAAGTCGGCCATACAAATCTGCTTTCAAGTCATATTCATGTTTGTAACGATACATATCATTTCTAACATTTGTGTAGATTCCGTATGTGAATAGACAATGTAAAGCCTCCTTGAAATGATACCTACATTAACACCAGTCGGACCTGTCTGATACATGTCAATTACATTTATGAGCGTTTTGTTCACTGCAGCCGAGTCTGAGGCAACAAAGCATAATGTGACAGAATCTAGACCCAAAGTTTTAGCCCAGATATTTATTTGTAGTGTCAGGGCCATTGACTAAAGTGTTAAATTCTCTTAATGAGCAAGCGTTAATATAGTCCTCGGGAGGCGTGTTCCACAGTTGAATAGTAGTCGGATGAAATGAACCTTTGGGCCTACAGTTGATTGATTGTACACCAGATCCCACATGCTATCTTAGCAGTAATGAGTGGACACTGATTTACATTTTACCCACAATTAATTAATAAGGAACATCACCTGCTATCTTAACCGTAATGAGTGGACACTGGTTTACATTTTACTGTACAAGTATTGAATGAGACACACGTGGATGCTATATTTCAACACGACTTGCATCGATCATGGAATGTAGTCAACACCAGTGATACTAGTGATAAGCACCAACACAAATCATCCAGATCTCGGTTGGAGTTGTCCAATGTTAGAACTATGATGGTGTGACAATTATACTAAGTTACCATTTGCAGTAAACTACATTTATAACGAACATGCTTATAACAAACAGACCGACATAATTAACTTATTTTTTGTCCTGGCCATTTGTTGTATATATGCTGCATATATGCTTTTAACAAACTATGGTTATTACAAACTAAAATTAGTGGTCCCTTTGAGTTCATTATAACTGAGTTTACCGTAATTAGAATTAGCAAGTGTTTTTATAAGTTATCATGGTGTAACATTTATACGAACTTTCATGTAATTATCATATAATTATAGAACACAAAGTAATATATATTAACATCCAGGGAAAATGCATATATTCAAGTTAGTGGCAGAGCTATCACTGGATAAGGTCGGGCGTTCACTACGGCGGATATCATCATAAACAGAACATTGAAGTAGGAGATGGTTTTCATCTTCAACACCATTGGAACAAAAACGTTGGTTTGCTGGGACTGGTAGGTCACTGTAATACACAGGCAATATAAATGTGTATGTTTTCACAATACATTTGACTAACAGTGTACGTCATCACAGTCCATGTGTGTATTGCAGGTAGTGTACGTCATCACAGTCCATGTGTGTATTGCAGGTAGTGTACGTCATCACAGTCCATGTGTGTATTGCAGGTAGTGGACGTTATCACAGTCCATGTGTGTATTGCAGGTAGTGGACGTTATCACAGTCCATGTGTGTATTGCAGGTAGTGTACATCATCACAGTCTGTGTGTGTATTGCAGGTAGTGGACGTTATCACAGTCCATGTGTGTATTGCAGGTAGTGGACGTCATCACAGTACATGTGTGTATTGTAGGTAGTGTACATCATTACAGTCCATGTGTGTATTGCAGGTAGTGTACGTCATCACAGTCCATGTGTGTATTGCAGGTAGTGGACGTCATCACAGTCCATGTGTGTATTGCAGGTAGTGTACGTCATCACAGTCCATGTGTGTATTGCAGGTAGTGTACGTCATCACAGTCCATGTGTGTATTGCAGGTAGTGGACGTTATCACAGTCCATGTGTGTATTGCAGGTAGTGTACGTCATCACAGTCCATGTGTGTATTGCAGGTAGTGTACATCATCACAGTCCATGTGTGTATTGCAGGTAGTGGACGTCATCACAGTCCATGTGTGTACTGCAGGTAGTGTACGTCATTACAGTCCATGTGTGTACTGCAGGTAGTGGACGTCATCACAGTCCATGTGTGTATTGCAGCCAGTGTACGTCATCACAGTCCATGTGTGTATTGCAGGTAGTGGACGTCATCACAGTCCATGTGTGTATTGCAGCCAGTGTACGTCATCACAGTCCATGTGTGTATTGCAGGTAGTGTACGTCATTACAGTCCATGTGTGTATTGCAGCCAGTGTACGTCATCACAGTCCATGTGTGTTTGGCAGGTAGTGTACGTCATTACAGTCCATGTGTGTATTGCAGGTAGTGTACGTCATCACAGTCCATGTGTGTATTGCAGGTAGTGTACGTCATCACAGTCCATGTGTGTATTGCAGGTAGTGTACGTCATCACAGTACATGTGTGTATTGTAGGTAGTGTACATCATCACAGTCCATGTGTGTATTGCAGGTAGTGTACGTCATCACAGTACATGTGTGTATTGTAGGTAGTGTACATCATTACAGTCCATGTGTGTATTGCAGGTAGTGTACGTCATCACAGTCCATGTGTGTATTGCAGGTAGTGTACGTCATCACAGTACATGTGTGTATTGCAGGTAGTGTACGTCATCACAGTCCATGTGTGTATTGCAGGTAGTGGACGTCATCACAGTCCATGTGTGTATTGCAGGTAGTGTACGTCATCACAGTCCATGTGTGTATTGCAGGTAGTGTACGTCATCACAGTACATGTGTGTATTGCAGGTAGTGTACGTCATCACAGTCCATGTGTGTATTGCAGGTAGTGGACGTCATCACAGTCCATGTGTGTATTGCAGGTAGTGGACGTCATCACAGTCTGTGTGTGTATTGCAGGTAGTGGACGTTATCACAGTCCATGTGTGTATTGCAGGTAGTGTACGTCATCACAGTCCATGTGTGCATTGCAGGTAGTGGACGTCATCACAGTCTGTGTGTGTATTGCAGGTAGTGTACGTCATCACAGTCCATGTGTGTATTGCAGGTAGTGTACGTCATCACAGTCTGTGTGTGTATTGCAGGTAGTGTACGTCATCACAGTCCATGTGTGTATTGCAGGTAGTGTACGTCATCACAGTCCATGTGTGTATTGCAGGTAGTGTACGTCATTACAGTCCATGTGTGTATTGCAGGTAGTGGACGTCATCACAGTCTGTGTGTGTATTGCAGGTAGTGGACGTCATCACAGTCCATGTGTGTATTGCAGCCAGTGTACGTCATCACAGTCCATGTGTGTATTGCAGGTAGTGTACGTCATTACAGTACATGTGTGTATTGTAGGTAGTGTACATCATCACAGTCCATGTGTGTATTGCAGGTAGTGTACGTCATCACAGTCCATGTGTGTATTGCAGGTAGTGTACGTCATCACAGTACATGTGTGTATTGTAGGTAGTGTACGTCATCACAGTCCATGTGTGTATTGCAGGTAGTGTACATCATCACAGTCCATGTGTGTATTGCGTTGCAGGTAGTGTACGTCATCACAGTCCATGTGTGTATTGCAGGTAGTGTACGTCATCACAGTACATGTGTGTATTGCAGGTAGTGTACGTCATCACAGTCCATGTGTGTATTGCAGGTAGTGGACGTCATCACAGTCCATGTGTGTATTGCAGGTAGTGGACGTCATCACAGTCTGTGTGTGTATTGCAGGTAGTGGACGTTATCACAGTCCATGTGTGTATTGCAGGTAGTGGACGTTATCACAGTCCATGTGTGTATTGCAGCCAGTGGACGTCATCACAGTCTGTGTGTGTATTGCAGGTAGTGTACGTCATCACAGTCCATGTGTGTATTGCAGGTAGTGTACGTCATTACAGTCCATGTGTGTATTGCAGGTAGTGTACGTCATCACAGTCCATGTGTGTATTGCAGGTAGTGTACATCATCACAGTCCATGTGTGTATTGCAGGTAGTGGACGTCATCACAGTACATGTGTGTAATGCAGGTAGTGGACGTCATTACAGTACATGTGTGTATTGTAGGTAGTGTACATCATCACAGTCCATGTGTGTATTGCAGGTAGTGTACGTCATCACAGTCCATGTGTGTATTGCAGGTAGTGTACGTCATCATAGTACATGTGTGTATTGTAGGTAGTGTACGTCATCACAGTCCATGTGTGTATTGCAGGTAGTGTACGTCATCACAGTCCATGTGTGTATTGCAGGTAGTGTACGTCATCACAGTCCATGTGTGCATTGCAGGTAGTGTAAGCAGGATAACAGCATTGTCATAATGTCATGTTGGGTTCGCTCAACATTACAGACTCTGTAGTGTTCCTTATTTCAAAATCTAATATGATTTAGGTGAGGTTATAACAGGATTAACCCTTAACATTTCAAAACCGTTTTCAATCTATTCCAACTTCCTCAATATAGAGATACTCAACCCGTAATTGTGAGACAAGGAAATATTTACAAAATACCAAACTGATCGATTCGGAAAGTTAGGCAAACGTGAGGTTCACAAAGTCATTTTCACAACTCACATGAACACGCAATATTCTGTGTGGAAACGAACATCAAACAAACATCAAACAAACATCAAACATGGATCAGATATCCTATAAAATTTGATGATGTCAAAAAAGGTAAACCTGAGATTGATAAAAAGTGATAAGAACATCAGCTGAAATGTTACACAACTTCGCTTTTACGACAAGGAGCAAAAATCCAGGAAAATAGTGAATTTAGTTGTGCAAATTAGTATAATTAGTACGATTATCAAACAATGAAGTGGAAATTTAAGGAAAAGCAAATGAATGTTATTCTTGCAGTGCATGGAGTCATCCGATGACATCCTTACCTTGTCACCTCCCTAACCGGATTAACCTCTTTGGTCATGTGGACAAAATAAGACAACCAACCACGATTCAGACAATCTGTGGTTCGAATCCAATCAGGGACTATTAAATTGTGTGCACAAGGTGAGGCTGAGCAAATTCATATCTAATTGGAGTCAAATATGTGTCTGTACCTACAACTCTGCGGACTGCGAGTATGACGCAGCAGGGTGTTGCCTCATCCAACAGACGACATCCTTAACTTGTCAGCTTGCTCATTCTTTGGTCATGAGGACAAGGTGTCCATCCTTGAATCAGAAAGGTCATGGTTTGAATCCAATCGTGGAACTCAGACATTTCATGGTCACTTCACCAGTGCAGGCAACTGCAGGCAATCCTGTCCAAGATAATGAGCCTAGTGCTAAAGGGGAGACTCAGGCATCTGCTCCCTGCGGACGCAAGACACAACTGGCCAGGGAAATAAAATATTATTATTATTTACAGATTAAAATAAAATAAATGCAGCAAAGAGGGTATGGGTGATCCTAGTACAGTCAGGCTGGTTAGGCTCATCATCAGCTCAGGGCCCTTGTCCCCTCTACACGCAGCCCAGACAGTGAATGGGACTTCTCCCAGGAAGCGCTGCCTAGTCGAACCCACCCAGAACTTTTCGGAGAATGTGAAGACTCCCCAGCACTGCAGCCTTCTGCATTACCCAGATTGTCAGAAGGGCTGTATTCCTGGTAGCAAACCCCGGGTAATCTCCCAGTGTCAGTCAACAGATTGGGAGGTACCAAACCTAAGGCACCGAGAACAATAGGAGTCAGACAACTTGGTACTTGGGATGCAAGCGTGACATTTCGAAAGCAAGGTCTGCATATTTGCCATGTTTTTCCTCAATCTTGTCAATAACATTTGTGTCAAAAGGGACTGAAAATTCAATGATATAAATTATTTCATTGGATCTGTCAAAAAGGAAAAGATCAGGTTTGTTTGCCTGGATATATCCGAGGCTGAAAACAGGCCTTTTCCAAAGGATTTTGTATTCATCATTTTCCATGATGCCCTCTACATATTCAGGGTCGTACCATGGGTGGACCTCTGTGTCAAAACCACAAGCATGGCGAAGATTGAAATAAAATGATCAAGCTACACCATCATGTTGTTTAAGATACTGTGTTTGTGCCAAAGCTGGGCATCCACTCACAATGTGTCTCATTAAATTCATTACATAATCTACATTGCATATTTACATTTTGATGCATAATCACACATTGACGGTTTCGAGTGAGAAGTGACTGGTCCTGAGCAGCAAACAGAAAGCCTTCTGTTTCACTTTTCAGGCCAGCTGATTTCATCCAAGTGAAGGACTCTGCAGGGTTGCTGATCTTTTCAACACACTGCACATAAACTCGATGCAGTGGTCGTTCAGATAGCCTCTCCTTGAAAAACTGAATCTGGGCTTATTTGATATGGCACTTTGCTTGGTTGACACTCATTTCTGTACCGTCCAGCAGTACAGAACCATCAATTAAATCAACACTGACATTGAGATTATGTCCCACATCCTTGGATCGTTTAAAGAAACTGTGGAATGCCTTGTTTTCATCATAAGTCTTATTATCATCATTATTATTATTATTGGCCAAACCAATTTAAAAGTATGAGTTTTGATAGTTAATAATTTCTCTACTATAATTATTTAAGGTGACGTTTTGCTGTGGATTCTAACACTTTTATCAGGCATGGGATAACAGAGGTGTCAGGATCTACACATCACCCCAATGTCTTCTTAAAAAGTGTGGGCAGTGGGGTAGCCTAGTGGTTAAAGCATTTGCTCGTCACGTCAAAGGACGGGTTCGATTCCCCACATGAGTACAATGTGTGAAGTCGATTAATGGTGTCCCCCGCTGTGATATTGCTGGAATATTGCTAAAAGCAGCATAAAAACATACTCGCTTTCTAGCTCCTATAAAATGTTCATCACACCAAGATCTGAATGCCACTCAAAGAAGTCAAACCAATTTAATCACTAGTTTTATAAAATTTACCTGAAAAATACCTGAAGACACGATTGGGAAAATACCAACAAAAGTCTCTCTTAAAAATAAATGGAAACTATTGCTGCGTTGATCCTATTATCCTATTATTTCGTTTAAAAATGCACAGCGAGTTTTTTGGGGTTCGATCTTTTTAGGGACATGGCAGCCTTTTGCTTCTATAAAATTTTGCTGGAGAAGTAATTACATGGGAAGGTAATAAACATAAAAAAGATGTGCATGGGCGTGATGTGAGGATTAATCCTGATTTCAAGGTGAGCTGACGCAATGGGAATTACTTGTGATTTTAACACTGTTTAAGGTGAGCTGACATTATGAGAATTAATCCTGATTTTAAAGTGAGCTGACATGAAAATTAATCCTGATTTTAAGGTGAGCTGGCATTATGGGAATTAATCATGATTTTTATGAGAGCTGACATGAGAATTATTTATGATTTTGAAGTGAGCTGGCATTACAAGAATTTAAGGTTAGCTGACATTCTAAGCATTTAAGGTGAGCTAACATTCAAGGCAATGAAGGACATCCATCCAGATTAGAATACTGATACAAATAGTTAAAGGATTAGAATACTGATATGACTAGTTAAAGGATTAGAATACTGATACAACTAGTTAAAGGATTAGAATGTCAGCTCAACACAACCGTCATTTCAACACTTCTAGTTCGAGACAATGGGTTCAACTGTATATGGAAATGAGGCAACAACTGAAAGAAAAGTGAGCATATCCAACGTTGAGATGTACTTTGCTTACGTAGAGGAAGAAGTGTCATAATTTTGGTTGCAGAATTTCTTATTTGAAAAAAATGGCTTCATATTATTTGAATGATAGTTTTGAGGACTCCTGTATCTTCATAATTTGGCCTAGACAAGCTTTCAGGTACAGAAATATGATCGGTGTGTTCTTTTGTGTGGCTGTTATAGACGCTACTTTCTCACAGACATATTTTAGTGTTGTGGAATGTGCTGTCTTGCATTCATGACTGCAGCAGAAATTCTGTGTAACAAGTGGGACTGACAATAAAAACCTTCATCATAACTCCATGTCAGAATGATGAGATCTGACTGGTCCACGTGATCTTGATAAAATACTATGTATCCCGCCTTGGAAGGAAATAAATTTCTCCACTGGAGAATAAATCCCTTATAACCCCCTATGAACAAGACAGGCTGCATGTGGATTTCTGATAAGCAGAAAAAATCCCTTTTACCCTGCCATGAAACATTTAGGCTGTACATGGATTTCTGAAATGCAGAATAAATCCCTTATACCCTGCCATGAGCAAGTCAGGCTGCACATGGATTTCTGAAAGGCAGAATACATCCCCTATACCCCATCATGAGCAGGTCAGGCTGCACATGGATTTCCGAGAGGCAGAATAAACCCCTTATACCCCGCCATGAGCAAGTCGGGCTGTACCCTGCTCCAAAGCAAAAGGCTGCATGCTTTTTTCCCACTGAGTCAGTGGAAGTCATGTGACAAGCTTACCTCAGCTCAATCGATCAGCTGTTTCTATCAATTTGTAAGTTGTTCGAATTCTCTTACAATGTCATACTAATACATGTTGGTAAGATAAATTGTTGTAGCAGGGTCACTCAGGGTACATGGTGTTTTATGTGTCCCTCGTTTTGTACCACAACCTATTGTTTGCAGTAGGTAGTGTCTCATACAACAGATTATTAAATATATATATTCATGACAGGCAGAGTAAAACAGAGAGAAACTTTATGAATTGTGTTTTTAAGGAGAGGTGAAATGTGGTTTTACGTTTGTACAATATTGTACTAGTCAGGTCTTAAATTGGTTTCATATTGCTAACCAACAGACACCATGCTGCAGTTGAACATGGATGCCCAACTCAGACAAATTGAACTGACTTCGAGACAACCAGCTCTTGTTTTATCCCCTTCAAATGCCAGACAGGTAACAACTACCATCTGTTAACATTTTCTTTAGTGTGATGTGGCCAGGGGATTGAATGACCAACCTTCCACTCTTCAGGCAGATGGTCTATCCACTACACTACAGAGCCATTGGTTTCACATCAATGGTAAACACCTAAAACATTTCCCAGGAGCCCTTCTGAAATCCCAAACTTGTCATAAACATTGGAGAGCAGACCAGTCTCCTGTTTGTTTGTTTGTTTGTTTGTTTGTTGTTTAACACCACACTCGGCAATATTCTGTCCACACTGTCACAAGATTGACACACTGTCATGACCCTTCATTATCCATGTTACGCCTGATGAACTATTGATTTCCACCCCACAGATAGAGACATCAGGTACTGACAGCTTGAACCCTCTCTACTGAGGTGTTATGGCTCTAGTAAATAAACAAGGGTGAAAACCTCCTAAGGCTTCAGAAGTGTCACCATTGATTTGAGGCTACACCTAATATGGCAGCTGCCTCCACATTGCCATGTGAGCTAAGATATACGTCTACTGTAAATCTGGAAAGTTTTGTGCCATGAAATTACTGCGACTGGCTAACAATAGCCTTAACTGCATTGGGAAAGTTTTGCGACACCATGTTAAGATTACAAAAGATCAAAGCTTTTTTTGCAGGTGTCATATTTGAGGAAATGGTAACTCAGTGTCAGTGATTTTGTAAACTATTGATGCATGTGTTGTTGTTGACAAGGGAGAATGGTGTAGCATGTTTATCGAACAGAATAGACTGGCTAGCATTTGTCTGAATTGCTAGTGTTTCGTAAGCAACTTGACGAGATGTGGCAGGTTAGTGGACTTCGACTTATCAGACTAGTGACACTTGAGTGACAATGTGTTAACAGGGAAACAGGATGCAAGGGATTATTTGTTTAATCATGTACTTGTTTATTTGACAAGTTGTGGAAGTGAATTAAAGAAATATGGCCCCTTACGTGTTTTGTTTGTTGTTGGTCTGCAAAAATAACTATGACATGAAACTATTGCGAGTATATGTTGCTATCAGTTTCTGAAGTACTTTCCTGCTCACAAAAAAATCCAGATTTACAGTATTTAGTTTCAATATTGAATAAGTAAAAGTATGTTCTAATGTCAATGGATCTGGGGTTAGGAAGGTCTAAAAGGGCCAGTATGTCAATTGTTCTGAAGCATTGTTTGCAAACAATAACTGATCAACCCTGAGCATTCTCAGCTCTGCTTGCCACAAGAGAAGCTTCTGCTTCAGTGTCCAAATCACATTTGTAGGCTCATCGTGTGACCGAACTTTTCTCTAATTTGTAAAGAAATGCACTTATTCTCAAATAAGAACAGACTAGCCTAATGTCAGCCTTTAGGTGATCTTTATGTATTATTTTGCATAGTTATAAAGTTGAGGTGAAATGGGGCTTAACGTCCTTTTAGCCTTTTAATACAGAGTGCCAGGCAGGGAAACAACAAATAACAACATCATTTGACATCTTTTGGTATGATGTGGCTGGGGATCAAACCCTGGACCTTCTGCTCTCCGAGAGAATGCTCTACCACTAGACCACGGAGGCAGTCCATAGTTATATCCCAACTACTGCAACTGCGACAGGGAGGTGCATGACAATAGAGCTTTACACATCAAAGTGATCGTATCGCTAGCTCTCCTTAGGGCTTTGATGACAGCACTTTGGAGCCGTACAACCAATGCAAACAAAGGATATATACGCAAATGGAAACGGTGAAAGAGGTACTGGGCTGGTTGCAAGCAACTCTGGGTACACCATGATTGGCTGCATACGACCGAGGCATCTCGGCTTTGATAAACACTGGCTTCTAATCCAATCAAGCTGGCAATTAGTATTTTGCAACTCATCCATAAGAAAAACACAGAAGCTTTCTCTTCAATTTGCTTCCAACAACATGTCCGGAGCCAGTCATTCTGCACAGCGATTGGGTCGTGGGCTTTGCTGAGTGGAGCTCTCTTGCTGTCAATATGCTGGCCTCTTAACACCATGACAGCATAACAAACTGTTTTTAAAGCAATATTGAAACAAATTTAAACAGGAACACCAAATGTGCACAGCAGCAGTTAATTTTGATAAAAGTGGAAAACTGAATTCTTGTAGAACTGGCTTCTGATCTTTTAGAATCAAAGTTCATGAAATTAGTGAAAGACACAGGTCTGAAAGCCGTGAACTTGCAGAACTAACTCTTCACGACTACCACTGGAACAGTCACTCATCAGGTTACAATCACAACAAGCAGACACGTTGAAACTTCTGTTTAAGGCTGTTTACTGGAGATGTGAAAAGCCATACACAGATTTCCCCAAAATAAAATACTGGAGCACATTCTCAAGTTTATTTTCTCCTTGAATTTATGTTATATTCAAACTAACTGAAAATACAGTGTTTCAATAAATGATAAAATGGCGCAGCCAATATTTTGGTGGTGCAACCTAATTAATTGACTTGGTTGGACCTGGTGCCGGTGGTAAAACAGGATGACATCCTACCCTGTATAACTTCTTATAGTTATAATAGTAATAATAAAAAAATACAAAAAAACATTTCAATATGAAATTCTTACTTGATTTATACACACCAGATCATAACAGCTGCATCACTGATAGGGGCACAACCTGCTTTAGAGTGAGTGAGTGAGTGAGTGAGTGAGTGAGAGTGAGAGTGAGAGTGAGAGTGAGAGTGAGTGAGTGAGTATGGTTTTACACCACTTTTAACAATATTCCAGAATTATCACGGCATACACCAGGAATGAGCTTCATACATTGTACCCATGTCGGGAATCGAACCCAGGTCTTCGGCGTGACGAGCCAATGATTTAACCACTGGGCTACCCGACCGCCCCACCTACATCATAACTTTAAACTGATTAAAATATTGAAAAGAAAGTTATTGGTAACCATGCATAGATTCTGAGTTGGAATTGGTCTGTAGCATCCTGTGCTTGTTGCAAGATGTGGTCACAGGTACTATCTTACCACCCCTCTCTGTTGTATATATAGAGAATCTCACCCGAGTGTCTTTTGATATCAAATATATCAACACGAGTTGATAAAAGTGGAAAAATTCCGAGGCTTGCCGAGGATTTTTGCCACTTTTATCAGCGAGTGTGAGATTATATTTATCATCCAACATCATTCTTCCAACTTTTTCAATTT
The DNA here is from genome assembly GCF_022045235.1 of Haliotis cracherodii. Taxonomy (NCBI): domain Eukaryota; kingdom Metazoa; phylum Mollusca; class Gastropoda; order Lepetellida; family Haliotidae; genus Haliotis; species Haliotis cracherodii. The sequence continues at coordinate 3,641,272 of NW_027266297.1, forward strand.
GTAGAAAGTAATTAGCAGTGTCTTCAGTGTAAAAAGTACTGCTAACATCTTCAGTAGCAGAGCCATTTGTGATGTCATTTGACTGTGATGTCATGGTAACCAGTGATGTCACAATGGTCTGCAAAGCATTGTGATGTAATTTCATTGCAGCAATATCTACAGTGTAGATATCGCTTGATCTAATCCAAGCAATATCTCCTGAGGGAGCCAGTTTTGGATGATAAATAGAGAATCTCACCCGAGTGTCTTTTGATATCAAATATATCAACATGAGTTGATAAAAGTGGGAAAACTCCAAGGCTTGCCGAGGATTTTTTCCACTTTTATCAACAAGTGTTGATATATTTGATATCAAAAGACACGAGGGTGAGATTTTATTTATCATCCAACATCATTCTTCCAACTTTTTCAGTTTGTAGAAAGTTATAAGCAGTGTCTTAAGAGTAAAAAGTACTACTAACAGCTTCAGTAGCAGAGCCATTAGTGATGTCATTTGATTGTGACGTCATGGTAACTAATGACGTCACAATGGTCTGCAAAGCATTGTGATGCAATTTCATTGCAGCGATATCTACAGTATAGATATCGCTTGATCTCACCCAAGCGATATCTCCTGTGGGAGCCAGTTTTGGATGATAAATGTACATATGCTGAATTTGTACATTTAGCATGTCCCTCGGTGATGCAGATTTTGTGCTACATAAATAGCCTTATTATTATCATTATTATTATTATTATTATTATTATTATTATGGATTGGGTGGTCGGGTGACTTGGATGATCGTGTGTCATCATGCCCCGACTGCTTGTTCATAGCATCAATCACTGGTTTGTCCGGACCTGACTCAAATATTGTCAGGCAACCATCTTACAGCTGGAATATTGCTGAGTGTGGCATTAAACAAGAAACACCAGCCAAACTTATGACCACAGCACATTTGTGCTGAACAAGCAAATCCGACAGAATACCGACATGTATTACCAACAGCTCATGGTAATTACATACCGAGATTGCGTGAGCTTCCCATCTCCTGCCAGCAGTACAGTCTACAAGTCAAATTCACATACATGTATGTTAAATCATCATGTCTGACACCAGTTCACACTCAATCCAGGATGAAACATCACACAGCTATTCCCCGGCCAGGATCCAGTGCCAACACTTGAAACCCATCATTTCACACTGTATGTGTCAAACAGTAAACCTGCAAGGTAGCTTTATTCTACAACCACCATCATCACAGGACAGACCCTACCACCGATCACTCCACACTGTATGTGTCAAACAGTAAACCTGCAAGGTAGCTTTATTCTACAACCATCATCATCACAGGACAGACCCTACCACCCATCACTTCACATTGTATGTGTCCTTACCAGTAGCAGCTGCCACTCACAAAATGTGCATTAAAAAGTAAGTATTTGTTGCCTGTTGCCGCACAGCAGTACTCCTGCCACACACTCCATATAATTGCCAAGACATACAGCTATGAAGCAGTAAGCAAAACAAAGCAACCGTCTTGCAGATCTTCTTAATACTTGTTCCCTGTTACATGCATTCTATAGAACACAAAAGGCCAACCCTTTCAAATTAAAATTTGTGAAAAAAAAGGCATTTTTATCTATTTCTTTCTTAATTTCAAGGCCATGTGTGGTCTGTCGGAATACAGGTTGGACAAAAAGAAAGTCTTGATATTGGATGCATTATTTATAGTCCAAGAAATAAATATGAACTAAAATGTTTCTAAAACCAACTTATTTTCCAACAAAAATATGGACTATTAATAATGATGTTACAATATATTTAATCTTAAACATTCCTGTTCTAGTATATATATTTCTGACCCGAGTAAAATGGCAGTGGCAGATTTTATCCTTTGTAAACGGCAGTGCCAGTCACGCTGATTGAACCCAACACTTGGCATTAACACGCATGATCCTAAATATACTAATGGCCTTAAGTATAGATATTATGTTCATCCATCATTCAGCCTCAGACAATGCCATGTATTTTTCATCCCTAATACATCTTATTACAAATATCAATAATTCGGTCCCCACGGTAACCAAACATAATTTGCTGCTAAAGATGTCTCATCCATATAATGCATAGAAGAGGTCTGAGGTCACGCTGCCAAAACCTCACGTTTCGTAAAACTATCACTGTCGGACGCACACAGTCATGTAATCAGGGTTGAACTTTCTTGGGTGAGAAAATTATGGTGGGTGCCAAAAGATGGGATACCTGTATAACAGCCATCATCACCATGGCAACCAGACAGCTGCATGACCATCATCCTGTTAATGATTCCATTGTTTCTGTCTGTAGAGGTCGTTACAACCACAAAACATGTGCAGTTGGTAATGTCCGATGTTCTGTGGTAACCTCATCAACTTGTAGATAGATGGCTGTTGAACTCTGAGAAGGAGCAAATAAAACCACTTAAGAGTCTATTTGAGATCACAATTGGGGTAGCCTAGTGGTTAAAGCGTCCGGTCATTACACCAAAGACCCAGGTTCGATCTCCCACATGGATAAAATGTGTGAAGGAAATTTCTTGTGTCCCCCGCCGTGATATTGCTGGAACATTGCGCTCAAAGCGGAGGAGTTTATGGTAATAAAATCGCTCTTGTCCCTGCACATATTCTGGAATGTCTTACAATATCTTGAGTGAAACTGTCTGTATGCAATAACACATAACAATGGGAGTGACACAAAGCATTTGGTGTATATAAGAATTGTGTCACGGCACAGTAGCTCACATGCGTTTGTCGCCAACAGTTCAAAATGTCAACAAAGCCAGCCACTTAACAAATCTGGCTTTCAGCATTTATATTCATATACCTTTCACACAAACACTGAACTAGTTTCAGAGAAGTTTACAGATTTAGATTTGCATATTGGGGGAACTTAAGATCATGGTCAATAGACAAAAAGGTCCGATCAAGGTTAAAATTGATAAAAACCAAACAACTTGTGTTGAGCAGATGACAAAAGAATAGCTCTGTAATGGACATGAATTGGTTTTTCAATACAGTTGGTGGGGAAAGGAATGAGAAGAGTCAGCTTCCTTGGTCTAGTGGTTTCTGAGGACATGATGTTTGCAACAGAAAACACCTAAAAAAATAAAGTTCCTAATGGAAAACTAAAGAGATAAATTTCTTAGAAATATTTTTTTTCTCCCACTTTTCTTGAAATGGTTAAGAACCAGTGCTCACCTGACTGCCCCCATTAATTGTTATTTATAATCTGTAACTGTATCTTGTAATAGTTGTATGAATTTTAAATGATATTTGTAGTTTATATTTATATAATCCATCTAAGATTAAGCACTCAGTCAAATAAAATGAAACTATTTTAATTATATTTTGACCCGTGAAGATGTGGGTTAGAATAGGTCTTGAGCAACCCATGCTTGCTGTAAGAGGCGACTATGCTTGTCGTAAGAGGAGACTAACGGGATAGGGTGGTCAGGCTTGCTGATTTGGTTGATGCATGTCATCATATCCCAATTGTATGGATCAATGCTCATCATGAGATCAATCACTGGATTGTCTGGTCCAGACTTGATTACTTAAAGACTGACGTCACATAGCTGGAATATTGCTAAGTGCAGTGTTAAAAAACAAACTAACAAACAAACAAATCATTTTATCTTATCATTGTTCCTTTTGGATCTGGTTGTTTAACCTTTAGCCTGCTGAATTATTTTCACACTTCTTACCCCTGCCTGCTGGATTAATTTTAGCATAAGGCGCTCTAAAGAGGGTGGGTTATTTCAAACAGTCGGTGCTTCATTACAAAAGGGCCAATTGAAGAAATATTTTGCACATTTATTCCTGATAGAAAACTACACAATACTATATAAAAATATCCCGATGTTTTCAATCATACCAAGGTAAGGACCAAAGCGAACACAAAATTTGTAAATTTTCTTGAACTTACCTGAGTTGCGTTATTGAAGGTGGTTTGCATTTCATGCTAGGAACCTTTTAATATCGTAACATTTGTGCAAATTGATTTCAATAATCATATCTCCGATATCTTAATTTTAATTGAGTAAAAATTCGTTTTTTTATATGTTACGCAAAGCCTTCTTGGTAAATAGATATGGCGAGTTATATTTTGGGGTGTCGTTATGCTATTCGCCTGTCAAATGGGTTTGACATTAGATGCAAGGGAAGTGACACCTCTGTCGAATGGGTTCGACGTTAGCATGCAGAGCTTTAAAAAACATAAACCAAAAATACTCTAGTGTCACCCAACCAGTCCCACGGCATCTGAAATCGTCATTTTAAACCCCTGCATGATCAAAAACTCCTTTTATTTTATTGCTGATTATGTGTCTCAATGAAAAAGAAGGTGGCAAACTGTCGAAATACGCTAGCAAACATAAACTGAATCTAAAAGAAAAACAAGACCGCAATGTAAAAGGAAAGCATGAAACAAATACTGGTAGTAAATTGAGAATACAGGGAAACGTGAAAACATCTAATTAAGACAAAAAAATGGATAGAATACAGAACATATTTAAAATTTATTATTTATTTATTTCTACCCCCCAGCGGCAGAAAAAAAAATATAGAAAAAAATAAGAAGGAGAAATAATGAATAGTGAGCGAGTGTGGTTTTATGCCGCTTTTAGCAATATTCCAACAATATCAAGGCAGGGCACACCAGAAATGGGCTTCACACATTGTACCCATTTCGGTAATCGAACCCGGGTCTTCGGCGGGATGAGCAAATGTTATAACCACTAGGCTACCCGACCGCCCCTAAAAAATAAATAGAACTAGCTCCATAAAAAATCCTTTTTCACACTTGGTAGTGACAGAAACATTGTCATGTGATAGGAATCAAAACTTGACTGTACCAAAACTGATATGTTCCTCCTAAGGTACAAATGTTGTCTGTAAAAGTTCTGCCCGAACTTATATTCACATGGAACTAAATCCTGTTTCCAAACCAAGCTCTCCATTCATCCCCAAATGTTGACATGCTACAGACAAACTCTGTAAACTCTCTCCAACTCACCATTTATCTGGTCACCATTGACTGAAATGTATGTCAGCCATAATCTGTACAGCCACCTCCAGCAGAGCCCCTCTGATAGTATTACATCATTCGATTATTTAGGTGAGATGTCCCCATGGAAATAAGACTCTGTGATTGTATTACATCATTCTATTATTTAGGTGAGATGTCCCCATGGAAATAAGACCCTGTGATTGTATTACAGCACTATTAATCATTACATATTAACAATCACCCTTGACACTGGACTGGCACAGGTTAACTGCCAGCATTACAGATCAGAGATGATATTCTCTCCCACACCTCACAGCCTCAATCTGGATAAATCTGTTCATCAGTTTCAGCTGAAATCGGATTGCCGCTGGTCAGAAAGCTTTAATTATAACTACAAAGCCATGGTCTTTGGAACGCCTACGTGATCTAATGGATTTGATCCCCAGACACGTTTTACGAAAAGACGTTTAATATGGTACTTGTTGTTACCCTTGGCGCTTGGCATCAAAGAGCTAAAACAAGGGCTAGTCAGCTGGATCAGTATACTGTGTCTGAGAGGGGTATTCATGTTAAACTGCGGCATGGTATCTCAGTGGGCTAGCACTATATAATCGTCATTAGTCTAGACTGTGTACTGGACTAGTACGCATACACATGCATGCATGTCGCTAAAAATGTGCAAAAAAAACCATTTCACCTCGCCTCACCATGGTCTTCACAAACAGCTGTTTTGTCCAATGAGCCTGATTATGATCAAAGATTCTCAGCCATATTCCAGCTGTATGACAGCAGCCTGAAAATAATCATGTCTGGACCAGACAATCCAGTGATGGATATTGTGAGCAACGATCCACACCGTCGAGGTACGATGACATGCATCAACTAAGACAGCGAGCCTCACCGTCAAGGTACGATGACATGCATCAACTAAGTCAGCGAGCCTCACCGTCGAGGTACGATGATATGCATCAACTAAGACAGAGAGCCTCACCATCGAGGTACGATGACATGCATCAACTAAGTCAGCGAGCCTCACCGTCGAGGTACGATGACATGCATCAACTAAGACAGTGAGCCTCACCGTCGAGGTACGATGACATGCATCAACTAAGTCAGCGAGCCTCACCGTCGAGGTACGATGACATGCATCAACTAAGTCAGCGAGCCTCAATGTCGAGGTACGATAACATGCATCAACTAAGTCAGCGAGCCTCACCGTCGAGGTACGATTACATGCATCAACTAAGTCAGAGAGCCTCACTGTCGAGGTACGATGACATGCATCAACCAAGTCAGCGAGCCTCACCGTCGAGGTACGATGACATGCATCAACTAAGTCAGCGAGCCTCACCGTCGAGGTACGATGACATGCATCAACTAAGACAGCGAGCCTCAATGTCGAGGTACGATAACATGCATCAACTAAGTCAGCGAGCCTCACCGTCGAGGTACGATGACATGCATCAACTAAGTCAGCGAGCCTCACCGTTGGGGTACAGTGACATGCATCAACTAAGTCAGCAAGCCTCACCGTCGAGGTACGATGACATGCATCAACTAAGTCAGCGAGCCTCACCGTCGAGGTACGATGACATGCATCAACTAAGTCAGCAAGCCTCACCGTCGAGGTACGATGACATGCATCAACTAAGTCAGCGAGCCTCACCGTCGAGGTACGATGACATGCATCAACTAAGTCAGTGAGCCTCACCGTCGAGGTACGATGACATGCATCAACTAAGTCAGCGAGCCTCACCACCCAATCCACATGGTGGCCTATAACAACCAGCATCATCAGTTGGCTGGGGACCATTCTAACCAGGATCCCCATCGGGCAAATTCTTTTTAAAGATATTCATCTAGAATACTATTTATGCACAAGTCTTTGATAGACATTTAGAAGTTGGGACACCTAGAAACTTCTTTTATTCTTTATACAACGTTTCAGGGCTACTTCTGCGATCCCCATCCTTGTGACAACCGCTACGTTCGGGAATAGCCGTACTAATCCCCTCCATTATATGGAAAATGTTAACAGTTCTTTAAACATGACCAGGTGTGTACGCATAGACTGTCGCCACTCATTCATCGTCATGTATATCATGAAGTAATAACGGTATTGTCATCAAAGCTTCATGCCCGTCTGTTAGGGAGACTACATCGTTACCGATTACGAAAGCTTTGCTTTGATTTGTTTATCAAGACGAAGCAAAGTACATGAGGGGTGTAAGAATGTATTAATGCCTCACCGTCACATGAAATGAAAACTGGAGTCACTCGAATGGTTTAAGTAAGACAATGACAAACAAATGTAATATCAGAAATGATATTGATGTTATTTTACATGCTCATTTAAAAACCTACCTTGATATTAGGGTGCCATGAGGGTCACACTATACAGACAGGTGATAGTCAGTTTACGTCAGACCTCTATACAACTTTAACATATGCTCCGAATAAATCCGGGGTGGTCGAGTAGCCTAGTGGTTAAAGCGTTCGCTCGTCACGCCGAAAACCCGGGTTCGATTCCCGACATGGGTACAATGTGTGAAACCCATTTCTGGTGTCCCCCGCCGTGATATTGCTGGAATATTGCTAAAAGCGGCGTAAAACCAAACTCACTCACTCACTCCGAATAAATCCAGAGTGCATTCAAATATTATTGTCTTATCAGCAGCATATTGGGTGAATTATAACAATCTGATCTGACCATGTCGGATGCCAAACGTAAGTTAGGGACGTAATCTAGAATAAAATAAAAAAAATAATCTGGTTGATTTATTTTGATAATACATTTTACTAATATAAATACAATTAATAAGAGAACCTCCTGACTAGTTAACGTATTACCAAACCAGTATAAAAACGATGATCCACATACGATACTAGGTTATACAACATAGGTACGTTTCTGTTTTATAAATGATGCATTACACAGTGAGAACGTTTGATAAGGCTGCAGGAAACCGTAACCCACCCGTAAATCTGGGAACTGAAAAATAGTGAGTGAGTGAGTATGGTTTTACGCTGCTTTTAGCAATATTCCAGCAATATCACAGTGGGGTACACCAGAAATGGGCTTCATACATTGTACCCATGTCGGGAATCAAACCCGGGTCTTCGGCGTGACGAGCGAAAGCTCTAACCACTAGGCTACCTGACCGCCACTGAAAAATAGGATAATTCATATATAGGTTCAGAGGTAACTATACACGCTTGATCAATACCTTGCAGTTATATGTTAGTTTTTAATACCTTTCGATGACAACTTCACCTGATAAAATACTGTTCTATCCCAATATCGACTTGAAAATGATTAATCTTTCATTCAGTTGGAAAGCTTTCAACTGTTCCTCAGTGAGAGCGGGAATGAAAGTGATACAGGCCGTGATCCAACATGGACACTTCCCCCCAAGTCTCCGCCAGAGATTAATGTCCCTTCCACAACGATAAATATGACACAGCAATAACTGTGAAAATGTACGTTAGACGTACATTTGTAGTTTAATTTTGAGATACAAAGGGAGGATGTCATTTAAAATAAGAAAAGAAGTCACTCACGGAAAATTGTTATAAATGAAATACTCTTGAGGTACAATGAAGCTCTGATAGAATACTAGTAGATCTTACATTGACATTATTCCACTTCGCAACAATATTTCATGTCGATGTTCCAATTTGACTTTAATACATATTGTATAGATCAGGATCAGAAATTATCTGTCCATATAAATCCATTCGACTTACTTTGACAACAATATCAATACTATCTTGCTTCATATGCTTGTATGTAATTATATCAGAAAGCAGCGTGTATATATGTTCATAAATTGATGTTAACATGTGTTTACACCTGAGTGAGTGTGTATGGTTTTACGCCGCTTTTAGCAATATTACAGCAATATCACGGCGGGGGACACCAGAAATGGGCTTCACACATTGTACCCATGTCGGGAATCGAACCCGGGTCTTCGGCGTGACGAGCTAACGCTTTAACCACTAGGCTACCCGACCGCCCCTGTTTACACCTGAACAGACATGACCCATGAAACAAAGAAACAAACTTACAGCAATGGAAAAATGGCAATAAATCATAGAAGTTAACATATGTTGTTTTTCAACCAATGATATGCTTTGCATTTTAATATGAATCTTTATAATGACAGGGTACTCACACGACCACCGAAAGAAAGAGGAAAGAGGTTTGTACCGTATACATTACTGCATGGTTGTGTGGATTAAACTTAGTAACTGTTTTATATGAATTTTCATTTTCTTCGTTTCTCTTCTGCACATGTTGTCCTAAAACATTACATAATATGTATTAATTTGGTGTCTCACAGGATATGCAGCAAGAGTAAGAGTGAACCAAGAAAAGGACAAATCCTGCGAAGAAGGTGAATTTAGGTTTCTTTTCTCATTACTGTCATAAATAATTATTTTAGTAAAGAATTTATCTCGTCTTATAAACCAGACTTCTTCGACACAACAGTATAAGCAAGTTGGTGGCTAAGTAATAACCCATGTGGCATGTGCATGTATGTTGTATGACCTAACAAAGTCTTCTTCACATGGTGATAGTTCCTGATTCTTGGAAGAGGACCTGCATCAAGCAAGTCTACAAATGCATCGTCTCTTCCAACATCCCCACTTCTGGTCCCATCTTTACCACCTGAAACGACCCCTCAAAGAGGAAATTCAGGAATTGTGACTGTTGTAGAGCCGCCTTCACCAACATCAGTCCTTCCATCACCTGCCCGGTCTCCGTTAAACAATGCATTGTCGTCACCACCACGCCGCCTTCACCAACATCAGTCCTTCCATCACCTGCCCGGTCTCCGTTAAACAATGCATTGTCGTCACCACCACGCCGCCTTCACCAACATCAGTCCTTCCATCACCTGCCCGGTCTCCGTTAAAAAATGCATTGCCATCACCACCATGCCGCCTTCACCAACATCAGTCCTTCCATCACCTGCCCGGTCTCCGTTAAACAATGCATTGTCGTCACCACCACGCCGCCTTTACCATTATCAGTCCTTCCATCACCTGCCCGGTCTCCATTAAACAATGCATTGCCGTCACCACCACGCCGCCTTCACCAACATCAGTCCTTCCATCACCTGCCCGGTCTCCGTTAAACAATGCATTGCCGTCACCACCACGCCGCCTTCACCAACATCAGTCCTTCCATCACCTGCTCGGTCTCCGTTAAACAATGCATTGTCGTCACCACCACGCTGCCTTCACCAATATCAGTCCTTCCATCACCTGCCCGGTCTCCGTTAAACAATGCATTGCCGTCACCACCACGCCGCCTTCACCAACATCAGTCCTTCCATCACCTGCTCGGTCTCCGTTAAACAATGCATTGTCGTCACCACCACGCCGCCTTCACCAACATCAGTCCTTCCATCACCTGCTCGGTCTCCGTTAAAAAATGCATTGTCGTCACCACCACGCCGCCTTCACCATTATCAGTCCTTCCATCACCTGCCCGGTCTCCATTAAACAATGCATTGCCGTCACCACCACGCCGCCTTCACCAACATCAGTCCTTCCATCACCTGCCCGGTCTCCATTAAACAATGCATTGCCGTCACCACCACGCCGACTTCACCAATATCAGTCCTTCCATCACCTGCCCGGTCTCCGTTAAACAATGCATTGCCGTCACCACCACGCCGCCTTCACCAATATCAGTCCTTCCATCACCTGCCCGGTCTCCGTTAAACAATGCATTGTCGTCACCACCACGCCGCCTTCACCAACATCAGTCCTTCCATCACCTGCCCTGTCTCCGTTAAACAATGCATTGTCGTCACCACCACGCCGCCTTCACCAACATCAGTCCTTCCATCACCTGCCCTGTCTCCGTTAAACAATGCATTGTCGTCACCACCACTGTCATCATCTCCACTCTCAACGACATTCACTGTTTTGCCATCTGCCACATCATACACATCAACGAAGTCCAACATCATCACGAAAAGCAGATTTGAGGATGTGCGGGCAGCAGATTTACCATGCAGAATATGTGATATCAACATTAAAACCTCCCTGGAGGTCTCAACAGGACGTAGTAGAAGAAGCAAGGCAGTGAGGTGGACAGACCCATAAGCAGCTTGCAAAAGAACTTAAGAGAACAGTTTTCACCCTGCGAGAAACGTATAAAAGAAACAATTACGGGATGATAAAGTCAGGCTAGAACATCACTGTCCAGCCATTTGACATTGCAAAGATGGACATGATATCTGATGTCATATTCAGCACCTTCCCACCCAAGGACAAAGCAAAGGAAAAACAAGAAAATGTGCAGACGCTATCAATCATGTAAATCGATACGTGTGGGGTCAGCGAAAGAAAGGAATTGAACTTCCACCAATCATATAAATGAAATATAATGTTACTTATCCTGTGTATCTGCTGCTAATAATTCACAACTTTAAGTCCATTATCTTCAACCCCGTCTAGTCGAAAACAACTTTCAATATTGTGCAATTAGTAGCTTCAGGTTGGTTTTCAATGTCCATTTCCACCTATGTAGAGATAAATATGCAAAATCCTTTGAATATATCGGGCGGCCACTGTAAAGGAGGGCTGGATTTTGCATATGCTATTTTCCATGCTAAATATATATAAAGTTACTCTTATATTGTTACCGTTCATGCTTCAGTCTGATTCGCTCTCGAATGTCTAGAGAATAATGAATTTATCAAATCACAACTCTATCTAGCTCTGAAACCTGCAGACCCTGCGTATCTGAGACACTTTTGCACAAACCAAGTGTAGCAGTAGTTTGTCTGATGAATGAGCAGAAACTCATCTTACAACTTACCACTATGTGGAACAGATAAACAACACAGGATTTGAACTATCGTTTTAAAGCCGTGTATGTATCATGTCTTTGAAAAGCATTTAGAGGTGAAACACATAAGGAAAACATCTTTATTTTCAGGAACACAACATTTCGGAATGTATAAATATTAATCCGAAACATTGTGTTCCTCCAAATAAATAAGCTGACATCCATAAATTCTCATCCTTACATGCATGTACCATACGTGTACCATACGTGTACCCTCCGTGTATCATCTCATTTCTACTTCGTTTTAAGGAAAGTTATTCCGTTTTCAGTCCCCAATAACAAGCTTCATAAGCTTCATAAGCACATCAAACTGAAATGTATTTTTATATCCTTAATCTTGAATGCCGAATGAAACAGAGACTGATGGCCGCTGTTAACATTCAGCATTTCAGGCATTTACGGATGAACGCAAGTCCTTATAGTGTATGAATCAGATGAACTGAGGACCAAAATTAGGGTGAATCTAGAAATACACAATCAGTGTGTAGCAGGGCGTGGAGTCATCCCACAGATGACATCCTAACCCCAGGCACCACTGGGATTTGCTTTCTCATACACGACTCCCATTCGGAAGACTATTGATAACCGGTACGTATGAGTTACACACATTAGCGAATATAAACATTTGTCTATGAATTTCTATTTATATATAATATTGATTAATATAGCATAGGTGTTGCATCCTTGCGAAAAAAACAAACTTTTTAAGAACATGTCCATGTGAAGCTTTGTACTGTTAATGGACGTAACCAGCTACACCTCTCTAAATATAACATGAGGAACAGGCTTAATACAGCTCCAGGTCAGATTGAACATACATGTACATGTATCTACACATCCGATATACATGGGGAAGTAACGCACGACAGCATTTCTGAAGTGTGCATGCAGTGTACCAATATGGCGCCACTTTCGTGGCACTATAACCCACTTTTGAGGCACTATAACCCACTTTTGAGGCACTATTGCACCACTTTCACATCACTATCGTGTCACTTTTGCGCCACATACACTAAACTTTGCCCCCTTTACACACCACTTTTGCGCTATTATTCCGCCATTTTCAAGTCACCTTCGCGATACTTTCAAGTCACCTTCGCGATACTTTCAAGTCACCTTCGTGATACTTTCAAGGCACTGGCACGAACGTATTGCAAAATAGTTTCGAGATACAGGTGAAGTGAATTTTGAAATGCAGCGTTAACCATGTATCAATTTACTGTGAGTTTTGCAACAAATGAAGTCATTTATCAGTTGATGATGAAGGTGGTGGTGAAGTGAAATGATTCCTGCACCTTTATCCTCCTAATGCCCAGGTGCCAGGCAGGGTAACAATAACTACCTCTTTAACGTCTTTTAGTATGTTGTGGCTCTATCCACTAGACCACGTAGGTGGTCGATGATGAAAAACAGTACGATGTCAGATGATTAATACATAAAACCTGCATAAAGATGTTATCCCGACATATTTGATTGTTTCATTCATGGATCTTATACAGCAGGGCAGAAACCGGAATGGAAGTTAAATGGCTGCTATACAGGAGCCAGATGATGGACCACATCATGTCTGTATCCCATGCTGGGATTCAAACTACAGACTTTCTGATGCAAGGTCGGAAACTATCTTCCACACGACTGCCAACAATGTTTAGAATGTCATCAGCACTGCGACGACTCCACGCCCTGTTTCAATTAAGCCCTGGGTTTATACTTTAATTATTCAGAGACCTGTCATTACTCAGTGCAATGTAAAGGAATAAATGAAAATGTTAGGCCATAAAAAAATAATTATATGATTTTCATCCCAGCCTGCCTATAACTACCAAGCATCACCTCATCACATTATCCCCAAGTACCAACAGACAGACATCTGCAATGAGTGTTCCGATCACTCTCTAGAAACAGGCCCCATACATCCATAGTCCAACCAAAAGCTCACGCCTCGCACATGACAACTTGAACAGTTGTTTAAAAAAAGAACATATATAAACAAATTAAATTTCTCGCGGCATCAATTGTTAATGGTTTTGTAGATATCGGCACGTTCAATCACTGCAACTCCCAAGGCAGTCCAGCCATGTTGATTGCATGACTGAATTCCCGTGACAATAATGGCATTAAGATTGTTCAGCTGAAGTGAGTGAGGTTTTATGCTGCTTTTAGCAACATTCCAACAATATCACAGCAGGGGACACCACAAATGAGCTTCACACATATTATCCATGTCGGGAATGGAACCCGGGTCTTCAGCGTGATGATTATTCAACTGGACTATGAAGGGAACATGTGGGGTGATGGTCTGTGGTTGTGGGACAATGACATACAGGGTAGTGACAGCAGCGTGGTGGAGTGATGGTCTGTGTTTGTGGGTACCTGGGACAATGACACGCAGGGTGGTGACAGCAGCTGGGTGGGGTGATGGTCTGTGTTTGTGGGACAATGACATACAGGGTAGTGACAGCAGCGTGGTGGAGTGATGGTCTGTGTTTGTGGGTACCTGGGACAATGACACGCAGGGTGGTGACAGCAGCTGGGTGGGGTGATGGTCTGTGTTTGTGGGTACCTGACATGCAGGGTAGTGGCAGCAGCTGGGTGGAGTGATGGTCTGTGTTTGTGGGTACCTGGGACAATGACATGCAGGTCGGTGACAGCAGCTGGGCGGGGTGATGGTCTGTGTTTGTGGGACAATGACATGCAGGGTGGTGACAGCAGCGTGGTGGAGTGATGGTCTGTGTTTGTGGGTACCTGGGACAATGACATGCAGGGTGGTGACAGCAGCTGGGTGGGGTGATGGTCTGTGTTTGTGGGACAATGACATACAGGGTAGTGACAGCAGCGTGGTGGAGTGATGGTCTGTGTTTGTGGGTACCTGGGACAATGACACGCAGGGTGGTGACAGCAGCTGGGTGGGGTGATGGTCTGTGTTTGTGGGTACCTGACATGCAGGGTAGTGGCAGCAGCTGGGTGGGGTGATGGTCTGTGTTTGTGGGTATCTGACATGCAGGGTGGTGACAGCAGCTGGGTGGGGTGATGGTCTGTGTTTGTGGGTATCTAGGACAATGACATGCAGGGTAGTGACAGCAGCTGGGTGGGGTGATGGTCTGTGTTTGTGGGACAATGACATGCAGGGTGGTGACAGCAGCTGGGTGGGGTGATGGTCTCTGTTTGTGGGTATCTGGGACAATGACAAGCAGGGTAGTGACAGCAGCTGGGTGGGGTGATGGTCTGTGTTTGTGGGACAATGACATGCAGGGTGGTGACAGCAGCTGGGTGGGGTGATGGTCTGTGTTTGTGGGTATCTGACGTGCAGCGTAGTGACAGTAGCTGGGTGGGGTGATGGTCTGTGTTTGTGGGACAATGACATGCAGGGTGGTGACAGCAGCTGGGTGGGGTGATGGTCTGTGTTGGTGGGTATCTGGGACAATGACATGCAGGGTAGTGACAGCAGCTGGGTGGAGTGATGGTCTGTGTTTGTGGGTATCTGACATGCAGGGTGGTGACAGCAGCTGGGTGGAGTGATGGTCTGTGTTTGTGGGTACCTGGAACAATGACATGCAGGGTGGTGACAGCAGCTGGGTGGAGTGATGGTCTGTGTTTGTGGGTACCTGGAACAATGACATGCAGGGTGGTGACAGCAGCTGGGCGGAGTGATGGTCTGTGTTTGTGGGTTTCTAACATGCAGGGTAGTGACAGCAGCTGGGTGGGGTGATGGTCTGTGTTTGTGGGTACCTGGAACAATGACATGCAGGGTGGTGACAGTAGCTGGGTGGAGTGATGGTCTGTGTTTGTGGGTATCTGGGACAATGACATGCAGGGTGTTGACAGCAGCTGGGTGGGGTGATGGTCTGTGTTTGTGGGACAATGACATGCAGGGTGGTGACAGCAGCTGGGTGGGGTGATGGTCTGTGTTTGTGGGTATCTGGGACAATGACATGCAGGGTAGTGACAGTAGCTGGGTGGAGTGATGGTCTGTGTTTGTGGGTATCTGACATGCAGGGTGGTGACAGCAGCTGGGTGGGGTGATGGTCTGTGTTTGTGGGTATCTGACATGCAGGGTAGTGACAGCAGCTGGGTGGGGTGATGGTCTGTGTTTGTGGGTACCTGGGACAATGACATGCAGGGTGGTGACAGCAGTTGGGTGGGGTGATGGTCTGTGTTTGTGGGTATCTGACATGCAGGGTGGTGACAGCAGCTGGGTGGGGTGATGGTCTGTGTTTGTGGGTTTCTGACATGCAGGGTGGTGACAGTAGCTGGGTGGGGTGATGGTCTGTGTTTGTGGGTATCTGACATACAGGGTAGTGACAGCAGCTGGGTGGAGCGATGGTCTGTGTTTGTGGGACAATGACATGCAGGGTGGTGACAGCAGCTGGGTGGGGTGATGGTCTGTGTTTGTGGGACAATGACATGCAGGGTGGTGACAGCAGCTGGGTGGGGTGATGGTCTGTGTTTATGGGACAATGACATGCAGGGTGGTGACAGCAGCTGGGTGGAGCGATGGTCTGTGTTTGTGGGACAATGACATGCAGGGTGGTGACAGCAGCTGGGTGGGGTGATGGTCTGTGTTTGTGGGTATCTGGGACAATGACATGCAGGGTGGTGACAGTAGCTGGGTGGAGTGATGGTCTGTGTTTGTGGGTATCTGGGACAATGACATGCAGGGTGTTGACAGCAGCTGGGTGGGGTGATGGTCTGTGTTTGTGGGACAATGACATGCAGGGTGGTGACAGCAGCTGGGTGGGGTGATGGTCTGTGTTTGTGGGTATCTGGGACAATGACATGCAGGGTAGTGACAGTAGCTGGGTGGAGTGATGGTCTGTGTTTGTGGGTATCTGACATGCAGGGTGGTGACAGCAGCTGGGTGGGGTGATGGTCTGTGTTTGTGGGTATCTGACATGCAGGGTAGTGACAGCAGCTGGGTGGGGTGATGGTCTGTGTTTGTGGGTACCTGGGACAATGACATGCAGGGTGGTGACAGCAGTTGGGTGGGGTGATGGTCTGTGTTTGTGGGTATCTGACATGCAGGGTGGTGACAGCAGCTGGGTGGGGTGATGGTCTGTGTTTGTGGGTTTCTGACATGCAGGGTGGTGACAGTAGCTGGGTGGGGTGATGGTCTGTGTTTGTGGGTATCTGACATACAGGGTAGTGACAGCAGCTGGGTGGAGCGATGGTCTGTGTTTGTGGGACAATGACATGCAGGGTAGTGACAGCAGCTGGGTGGGGTGATGGTCTGTGTTTGTGGGACAATGACATGCAGGGTGGTGACAGCAGCTGGGTGGGGTGATGGTCTGTGTTTGTGGGTATCTGGGACAATGACATGCAGGGTGTTGACAGCAGCTGGGTGGGGTGATGGTCTGTGTTTGTGGGACAATGACATGCAGGGTGGTGACAGCAGCTGGGTGGGGTGATGGTCTGTGTTTATGGGACAATGACATGCAGGGTGGTGACAGCAGCTGGGTGGAGCGATGGTCTGTGTTTGTGGGACAATGACATGCAGGGTGGTGACAGTAGCTGGGTGGAGTGATGGTCTGTGTTTGTGGGTATCTGGGACAATGACATGCAGGGTGTTGACAGCAGCTGGGTGGGGTGATGGTCTGTGTTTGTGGGACAATGACATGCAGGGTGGTGACAGCAGCTGGGTGGGGTGATGGTCTGTGTTTGTGGGTATCTGGGACAATGACATGCAGGGTAGTGACAGTAGCTGGGTGGAGTGATGGTCTGTGTTTGTGGGTATCTGACATGCAGGGTGGTGACAGCAGCTGGGTGGGGTGATGGTCTGTGTTTGTGGGTATCTGACATGCAGGGTAGTGACAGCAGCTGGGTGGGGTGATGGTCTGTGTTTGTGGGTACCTGGGACAATGACATGCAGGGTGGTGACAGCAGTTGGGTGGGGTGATGGTCTGTGTTTGTGGGTATCTGACATGCAGGGTGGTGACAGCAGCTGGGTGGGGTGATGGTCTGTGTTTGTGGGTTTCTGACATGCAGGGTGGTGACAGTAGCTGGGTGGGGTGATGGTCTGTGTTTGTGGGTATCTGACATACAGGGTAGTGACAGCAGCTGGGTGGAGCGATGGTCTGTGTTTGTGGGACAATGACATGCAGGGTAGTGACAGCAGCTGGGTGGGGTGATGGTCTGTGTTTGTGGGACAATGACATGCAGGGTGGTGACAGCAGCTGGGTGGGGTGATGGTCTGTGTTTATGGGACAATGACATGCAGGGTGGTGACAGCAGCTGGGTGGAGCGATGGTCTGTGTTTGTGGGACAATGACATGCAGGGTGGTGACAGCAGCTGGGTGGGGTGATGGTCTGTGTTTGTGGGTATCTGGGACAATGACATGCAGGGTAGTGGCAGCAGCTGGGTGGAGTGATGGTCTGTGTTTGTGGGTACCTGGGACAATGACATGCAGGTCGGTGACAGCAGCTGGGCGGGGTGATGGTCTGTGTTTGTGGGACAATGACATGCAGGGTGGTGACAGCAGCGTGGTGGAGTGATGGTCTGTGTTTGTGGGTACCTGGGACAATGACATGCAGGGTGGTGACAGCAGCTGGGTGGGGTGATGGTCTGTGTTTGTGGGACAATGACATACAGGGTAGTGACAGCAGCGTGGTGGAGTGATGGTCTGTGTTTGTGGGTACCTGGGACAATGACACGCAGGGTGGTGACAGCAGCTGGGTGGGGTGATGGTCTGTGTTTGTGGGTACCTGACATGCAGGGTAGTGGCAGCAGCTGGGTGGGGTGATGGTCTGTGTTTGTGGGTATCTGACATGCAGGGTGGTGACAGCAGCTGGGTGGGGTGATGGTCTGTGTTTGTGGGTATCTAGGACAATGACATGCAGGGTAGTGACAGCAGCTGGGTGGGGTGATGGTCTGTGTTTGTGGGACAATGACATGCAGGGTGGTGACAGCAGCTGGGTGGGGTGATGGTCTCTGTTTGTGGGTATCTGGGACAATGACAAGCAGGGTAGTGACAGCAGCTGGGTGGGGTGATGGTCTGTGTTTGTGGGACAATGACATGCAGGGTGGTGACAGCAGCTGGGTGGGGTGATGGTCTGTGTTTGTGGGTATCTGACGTGCAGCGTAGTGACAGTAGCTGGGTGGGGTGATGGTCTGTGTTTGTGGGACAATGACATGCAGGGTGGTGACAGCAGCTGGGTGGGGTGATGGTCTGTGTTGGTGGGTATCTGGGACAATGACATGCAGGGTAGTGACAGCAGCTGGGTGGAGTGATGGTCTGTGTTTGTGGGTATCTGACATGCAGGGTGGTGACAGCAGCTGGGTGGAGTGATGGTCTGTGTTTGTGGGTACCTGGAACAATGACATGCAGGGTGGTGACAGCAGCTGGGTGGAGTGATGGTCTGTGTTTGTGGGTACCTGGAACAATGACATGCAGGGTGGTGACAGCAGCTGGGCGGAGTGATGGTCTGTGTTTGTGGGTTTCTAACATGCAGGGTAGTGACAGCAGCTGGGTGGGGTGATGGTCTGTGTTTGTGGGTACCTGGAACAATGACATGCAGGGTGGTGACAGTAGCTGGGTGGAGTGATGGTCTGTGTTTGTGGGTATCTGGGACAATGACATGCAGGGTGTTGACAGCAGCTGGGTGGGGTGATGGTCTGTGTTTGTGGGACAATGACATGCAGGGTGGTGACAGCAGCTGGGTGGGGTGATGGTCTGTGTTTGTGGGTATCTGGGACAATGACATGCAGGGTAGTGACAGTAGCTGGGTGGAGTGATGGTCTGTGTTTGTGGGTATCTGACATGCAGGGTGGTGACAGCAGCTGGGTGGGGTGATGGTCTGTGTTTGTGGGTATCTGACATGCAGGGTAGTGACAGCAGCTGGGTGGGGTGATGGTCTGTGTTTGTGGGTACCTGGGACAATGACATGCAGGGTGGTGACAGCAGTTGGGTGGGGTGATGGTCTGTGTTTGTGGGTATCTGACATGCAGGGTGGTGACAGCAGCTGGGTGGGGTGATGGTCTGTGTTTGTGGGTTTCTGACATGCAGGGTGGTGACAGTAGCTGGGTGGGGTGATGGTCTGTGTTTGTGGGTATCTGACATACAGGGTAGTGACAGCAGCTGGGTGGAGCGATGGTCTGTGTTTGTGGGACAATGACATGCAGGGTGGTGACAGCAGCTGGGTGGGGTGATGGTCTGTGTTTGTGGGACAATGACATGCAGGGTGGTGACAGCAGCTGGGTGGGGTGATGGTCTGTGTTTATGGGACAATGACATGCAGGGTGGTGACAGCAGCTGGGTGGAGCGATGGTCTGTGTTTGTGGGACAATGACATGCAGGGTGGTGACAGCAGCTGGGTGGGGTGATGGTCTGTGTTTGTGGGTATCTGGGACAATGACATGCAGGGTGGTGACAGTAGCTGGGTGGAGTGATGGTCTGTGTTTGTGGGTATCTGGGACAATGACATGCAGGGTGTTGACAGCAGCTGGGTGGGGTGATGGTCTGTGTTTGTGGGACAATGACATGCAGGGTGGTGACAGCAGCTGGGTGGGGTGATGGTCTGTGTTTGTGGGTATCTGGGACAATGACATGCAGGGTGTTGACAGCAGCTGGGTGGGGTGATGGTCTGTGTTTGTGGGACAATGACATGCAGGGTGGTGACAGCAGCTGGGTGGGGTGATGGTCTGTGTTTATGGGACAATGACATGCAGGGTGGTGACAGCAGCTGGGTGGAGCGATGGTCTGTGTTTGTGGGACAATGACATGCAGGGTGGTGACAGTAGCTGGGTGGAGTGATGGTCTGTGTTTGTGGGTATCTGGGACAATGACATGCAGGGTGTTGACAGCAGCTGGGTGGGGTGATGGTCTGTGTTTGTGGGACAATGACATGCAGGGTGGTGACAGCAGCTGGGTGGGGTGATGGTCTGTGTTTGTGGGTATCTGGGACAATGACATGCAGGGTAGTGACAGTAGCTGGGTGGAGTGATGGTCTGTGTTTGTGGGTATCTGACATGCAGGGTGGTGACAGCAGCTGGGTGGGGTGATGGTCTGTGTTTGTGGGTATCTGACATGCAGGGTAGTGACAGCAGCTGGGTGGGGTGATGGTCTGTGTTTGTGGGTACCTGGGACAATGACATGCAGGGTGGTGACAGCAGTTGGGTGGGGTGATGGTCTGTGTTTGTGGGTATCTGACATGCAGGGTGGTGACAGCAGCTGGGTGGGGTGATGGTCTGTGTTTGTGGGTTTCTGACATGCAGGGTGGTGACAGTAGCTGGGTGGGGTGATGGTCTGTGTTTGTGGGTATCTGACATACAGGGTAGTGACAGCAGCTGGGTGGAGCGATGGTCTGTGTTTGTGGGACAATGACATGCAGGGTAGTGACAGCAGCTGGGTGGGGTGATGGTCTGTGTTTGTGGGACAATGACATGCAGGGTGGTGACAGCAGCTGGGTGGGGTGATGGTCTGTGTTTATGGGACAATGACATGCAGGGTGGTGACAGCAGCTGGGTGGAGCGATGGTCTGTGTTTGTGGGACAATGACATGCAGGGTGGTGACAGCAGCTGGGTGGGGTGATGGTCTGTGTTTGTGGGTATCTGGGACAATGACATGCAGGGTGGTGACAGCAGCTGGGTGGGGTGATGGTCTGTGTTTGTGGGTATCTAGGACAATGACATACAGGGTGGTGACAGCAGCTGGGCGGAGCGATGGTCTGTGTTTGTGGGACAATGACATGCAGGGTGGTGACAGTAGCTGGGTGGAGTGATGGTCTGTGTTTGTGGGTATCTGACATGCAGGGTGGTGACAGCAGCTGGGCGGAGTGATGGTCTGTGTTTGTGGGTTTCTAACATGCAGGGTAGTGACAGCAGCTGGGTGGGGTGATGGTCTGTGTTTGTGGGTACCTGGAACAATGACATGCAAGGTAGTGACAGCAGCTGGGTGGAGTGATGGTCTGTGTTTGTGGGTATCTGGGACAATGACATGCAGGGCGGTGACAGTAGCTGGGTGGAGTGATGTCTGTGTTTGTGGGTACCTGGGACAATGACATGCAGGGTGGTGACAGCAGCTGGGTGGAGTGATGGTCTGTGTTTGTGGGTATCTGGGACAATGACATGCAGGGCGGTGACAGTAGCTGGGTGGAGTGATGGTCTGTGTTTGTGGGTACCTGGGACAATGACATGCAGGGTGGTGACAGCAGCTGGGTGGAGTGATGGTCTGTGTTTGTGGGTACCTGGGACAATGACATGCAGGGTGGTGACAGCAGCTGGGTGGGGTGATGGTCTGTGTTTGTGGGTATCTGACATGCAGGGTAGTGACAACAGCTGGGTGGGGTGATGGTCTGTGTTTGTGGGTACCTGGGACAATGACATGCAGGGTGGTGACAGTAGCTGGGTGGAGTGATGGTCTGTGTTTGTGGGTATCTGGGACAATGACATGCAGGGTGTTGACAGCAGCTGGGTGGGGTGATGGTCTGTGTTTGTGGGACAATGACATGCAGGGTGGTGACAGCAGCTGGGTGGGGTGATGGTCTGTGTTTGTGGGTATCTGGGACAATGACATGCAGGGTAGTGACAGCAGCTGGGTGGAGTGATGGTCTGTGTTTGTGGGTATCTGACATGCGGGGTAGTGACAGCAGCTGGGTGGGGTGATGGGCTGTGTTTGTGGGTATCTGACATGCAGGGTAGTGACAGCAGCTGGGTGGGGTGATGGTCTGTGTTTGTGGGTATCTGGGACAATGACAAGCAGGGTGGTGACAGCAGCTGGGTGGGGTGATGGTCTGTGTTTGTGGGTATCTGACATGCAGGGTAGTGACAGCAGCTGGGTGGGGTGATGGTTTGTGTTTGTGGGTATCTGACATGCAGGGTGGTGACAGCAGCTGGGTGGGGTGATGGTCTGTGTTTGTGGGTATCTGACATGCAGGGTGGTGACAGCAGTTGGGTGGGGTGATGGTGTGTGTTTGTGGGTATCTGGGACAATGACATGCAGGGTGGTGACAGTAGCTGGGTGGGGTGATGGTCTGTGTTTGTGGGTATCTGGGACAATGACATGTAGGGTGGTGACAGCAGCTGGGTGGGTATGACATTTAATAATTAATTTCTCCTGGCCCTCTTTACATTATGTATGACAGATGGGATGAGTTCTTGGGCCACCTTCTTCATCTTGCTTTTGAGAAATTTTGTGTAACCTTGGTTGCATTAAATTAAAAATTAAAAAATGTTGAAATATTTGAGTTGATTCCTAAAAAGCGATGGCAGAAGATGTTAATTGTTATTCCTCAGCAACTTGAGACATCAATGATAACACATTATTCATTTTTCAGTGGAATTGTAATTTCAGTGGCAGAATTAAAAAATGTTGACTTTGAATAATGAGAAATGGAAGACTTTTCTCATTAAGAGTCAGGGGATCCGTACACACATCAAACAAAGGTCATTGATTATCAGTTGTGAGTGTAGGTAGTTTCCTCGAACTACTGCTTCATGAATATGTTGACTGTTTCATTTTTTTCTTCTCCCAGTTGTTTCTGAACAAAATGTTGGAAGTCTTATCGCATCTGTAAACTGCAAGCACACCCATGTATTGGAAAATATAATCTCAACTCAGTAGTTGAAGGGAGGTAACTCATTCAAGTCTAAGGAAATCAGTGGTAGAGTGCATGTCTATAGCTTGAGCTTTTGCAGCTGATCAATTCTACTGGTCACCTTAGGGTAGAGCCTCTGCACAATGAATTTAGCAGTGCTTCAGAGGAATTATATCCATAGGCCCCTGGACCAGACTGTGGAGCTTGCTGTAAATGCTGTGATCACATAATGGACAGAAATCAATGTTATAAGCTTAATCCCATAAACTTGATATCACGATCTCATAAACATGATAAATGTGTAATTTGAGGTCACCAAACTATTGCTGTATATGTCAAAGCAGTTTGTTTACACCGTAATACTTCACTCGAACATATGACAGGTATTTAAAGCAGAATAAGCACGGCAGCTTGGTTAGCTAACATGCTGTGGGATCCCTTAAAGAAAACTAAGCAAGCTTTGCAAAACTTTCATTTTACACGGCAAGTCATCATATTGACGTCATATCGCTCATCGTGACACAAATGATATGATGTCACAGTCGCCAAAAAGCACAGAAAAGCGCCAAATTCCAAGCTCTCTGTTGTTCCCCAAACTGTCAAATCAACTTTTTCAATCAGAGGAGGTTTATTGTCATGCTTCTTTCTTCATTGTTCTTTGTGATAAAGTATAAAGCATTGTGACTGCAAAAGGCTTGCTTAATACAATATGTAAGACTTCATTGAGGCTAACAGTTCACCACAAAAATAGTGAACATACAAAATTTTATTCAGCAAAACAATAGATTAAGCAAAAAGGGCAAACTTAAAACTGTCACTGTGCCCATTGAAATTTGATCAAATTTACATCAAATAAATAAGCACAAAAAATAATTTGAAATGTCATTATTTTCCCCTACAACTGCACAAAAAAATTGATACACAAAAAGTAAAAACTGTCAAATGTTTGAGGCGCATGATGAATCAATAGTTAGCTTAATCAAGTCGTGTAAGCTAAAATGGGACCAGTCAGTCAGTCAGTTTGAACAGTACTTCAGTTATATTGTGGTGTGTCAGCATGATCTTGATGAATATTTGTTTGTTTGTTGTTTAACTCTGCACTCAGCAATTTTCCACCTATATGACATCAGTCTGCAAATAATCAAGTCCGGACAAGACAATCCAGTGACTGATATCATGAGCATCGATCCACGCAGTTGGGATACGATGACATGCATCAACCAAGTCCACAAGCCTGACCATCCGATCCCATTAGTCGCCCTTTATGGCAAGCATCATCCAGGGTTGCTGAAGACTTTTCCTAACCCGGATCCCACTTTGGAAGTAGGGGTGATGAGTAGTCATGGTGCTGACAAATTTTGAAACTTCATCAGGGCAAAGCTGAGATTCGGACCCATCATCACAGGTTTCTAGCACACCAGGGTGACGTTGTACGAAACAACCTTAGCGCTACGACTGTCGTAAGTCTATGTTAAGGTATGGGAGTTATGATCACCTTAGCGCTAAGATCGCTTTGTACAACGGCACCCTGAATGCCAACTCTGCTCAGTGAACTCCATCGCTTTAGACAGCTGTGACCCTGAGTCTCAACCAAGTGAATCTGATCAACTCCATCGCTTTAGACAGCTGTGACCCTGAGTCTCAACCAAGTGAATCTGATCAACTCCATCGCTTTAGACGGCTGTGATCCTGTGTCCCAACCAAGTGAATCTGATCAACTCCATCGCTTTAGACCGCTGTGACTCTGCGTCTCAACCAAGTGAATCTGATAAACTGCATCGCTTTAGACAGCTGTGACCCTACGTCCCAACCAAGTGAATCTGATAAACTGCATCGCTTTAGACGGCTGTGACCCTGTGTCCCAACCAAGTGAATCTGATAAACTCCATCGCTTTAGACGGCTGTGACCCTGTGTCCCAACCAAGTGAATCTGATAAACTGCATCGCTTTAGACCGCTGTGACCCCGCGTCTCAACCAAGTGAATCTGATAAACTGCATCTCACTTGCCATTAAGTACCATCTGGCTGCTTGTCTTTTGTCATCATACGGATGCCATTTATTCCACAGATGAACAATAAATCTGGATATCCTGCATGCAAAGCTTCAAAGGACTGGACTAATTCTACAAGCCCGGCAAGGGACTTGCAGCTGACACAATACTGGAGTTTACTGATCCCATCCTTGTGTCTAGATCCAGTCATGGAATGCAGGTGCCCTGGTAAATTAGTCCATTCCCATACTCAGTCCTACACTGGCTGTTTTGAAACATTTAGATCAGACACATTTGTAATGATTAACTTGCCCTACATATTGCAGGAAGTCTATCTCATCCTTCTACCATAGATAAACATGAAACATGCTGAGCTCAATGACAAGACCTTTGGGGTTACTTTGTACAGGATATTACACTCACTTCGACTAGGTATCAAGTTTATGTCCATGGGCAAACTGGAAATTATTTCACGAGTGACACAAACTTGATATCAAATTGAAGCGAGTGTCATATTCTATTCATTACCCCAAATTTGAAAAGAAATCAACAAAAACAGTTCCATGTCACCTACAGTGTGCCCATTGATATAGCGTTACCTCGGTTATAACTCGCGGTAACACATGGCTCCCAAAACATTGCAAAACTTACCTACATTTTTAATAAACACACGTTTTACAATGACAAAATGTTTTTCCCCCCATGTCCAAAACTATTATCAGATGATTACCCCGAGCATGTAACTACAATGTGTGTATCAAAACGCACAACACTCGATAAATCTTTTTGTGACACTATGCTTCATAAACAACAACTATTCTAATCTTCTTTTTTTTCAAACTCTGAAATGCGCATTGTAGAAGGAGTTAGGTGGGCAGAGCATGTACTGTTGTCTTGGTCATGTACCCCCTATGACTCCCCCCCCCCCCCCCCCCCCCCCCCAACCCCCCCCCCCCTCATTTAAACCGCTGATTGTCTGTAGCGCTCATCACTAAAATGGACCCCAAAGGTAGCTTTGTAGCGAGGGATCACTGTATACAGCAACTGGGAGAAAGGTCATGGTAACAATGTTTCTAAACCAAATCATAGAGGAAGTCAGAATGATGTCACATCACTTACAAATAGTTTCCTGTGTCATCTCTCTCCCCCCCCAATCCCCCCATCTGACCCTTCAAATACAGGTGAGACCCGTGAAGATCCAGGGTGGAATAGGTCTTCAACAAACCATGCTTGTCCCCCCTTGGAGATCCAGGGTAGAATAGGTCTTCAGCAAATCATGCTTGTCCCCCCTTGGAGATCCAGGGTAGAACAGGTCTTCAGCAAATCATGCTTGTCCCCCCTTGGAGATCCAGGGTAGAACAGGTCTTCAGTAACCCATGCTCGTCCCCTCTTGGAGATCCAGGGTAGAACAGGTCTTCAGTAACCCATGCTTGTCCCCCCTTGGAGATCCGGAGTAGAACAGGTATTCAAAAAAACCATGCTTGTCCCCCCTTGGAGATCCGGGGTAAAACAGGTCTTCAGTAACCCATGCTCGTCCCCTCTTGGAGATCCAGGGTAGAACAGGTCTTCAGTAACCCATGCTTGTCCCCCCTTGGAGATCCGGAGTAGAACAGGTATTCAAAAAAACCATGCTTGTCCCCCCTTGGAGATCCGGGGTAAAACAGGTCTTCAGCAAACCATGCTTGTCCCCCCATGAAGATCCAGGGTAGAACAGGTTTTCAGAAAATCATGCTTGTCCCCCCTTGGAGATCCGGGGTAGAACAGGTCTTCAGCAACCCATGCTTGTCCCCCCTTGAAAATCCGGGGTAGAATAGGTCTTCAACAACCCTTGCTTTCCATAACAGGCAACTGTGCTTGTCGTAAGAGGCTTGCTGACTTGATTGATGTATGTCATCGATCCCAATTGCGTGGATCGATGTTCATGATATCAATCACTGGATTGTCTGGTCCAGACTCGATTATTTACAGACCGCCGTCATATAGCTGGAATATTGCTGAGTGGGGCGTTTAACAACAAAGACACAAACAAATCATACAGGTCAACAACAAAATGACATGTTGTTGTCAAATTGAAAGGCATTAAGCATGTTATGACAGTGCAGTAACACTTTATCATAAACGATATACCGCTAATTTAACAGGTTACATTGACATAACTTCCCCTTAATGTCACACTGTGACATGCACCCTGTCTAAGCGCAAGTGTGCAGCAGACTAGACAACCCTGCAGGCACTGCATGTAGAGGTCACCACGTGCACCTGCTTGGAAATGTCAACACAGTCAAGGCGGGTGAAACCAAATGTTTCCCTGGTGAAACTGGCCATTGTACATATACAGCATGGTAGGCTATATTATCACGGGAGTTAATTTATAATGGATCGCAGGCATATGCTTGCTAACCTATTACATATGTTACACGCAAAATGTTCCTTGTTCTTTGTTCAAACTTTTATGACACTTCAATTAGGATTGATGGATGATGACTTCTTTACCGAGTTCACTAAACAAAGTACCTGTCATTAGCAACTCGAGGGGCAACTCTTTATCATCATGGTATGGCTATTTGGTGGTATAATATGTGCGGAATATGTTCTTTACATCACTTCCTGTTTGGGATTATGCATTATCAGTAGGCATGTGACCTGGGTTGGGTCTGGGACTTCGTCCAAACAAATGCGATCTTTTCTTATCAATTTTAAATGGAGGTAGGGGTAATTCCACTTCAAACACAATCCAAAAACATAATAAAGTTGAAATAAAATGAAATATATCATATTTCTAACTGATTTTAACTTCAATGTCTTAAAAACTAAGATTGAGTTCCAGTGATAAATCTCCCATGTTACCAGTTTTCACTACGAGGAAGTAGATCACCATGAACACCTTTGAATATAAATTTGATTGAGGAGTTACATAAGAAGAATTATCAAAAGGACCAAAAATTGTTGATAAAAAAACACATAAAAAATGGAACAATATCATTTTAAGAAAATCAATAAATTAATAATTTCCATCTAGCCTTAACAGATATGGTAAAGAATTCATGAATTCAAACTAACACAAAGCACAGATACTTATGATGATCTACATGTGTGGAAACAATTTTGGAAAATATTTTAGCTTTACAAAACCAGTCATCAAAATTTCGAAATTCCATCATTAAACACAATAATGTCAAACAGCACACGCTGCTCTTCAGAACATTTTAGGGGAGAATTTAGTTTCTAAACATGCAGTTTTGTAATTTGTATTGTGTATAAAGTCAGCAGAGGGGAAATAATCCTACTTGGAAACCTCATCCCAAATTCTTCAGTATTCCTGATCTGGCAGACGTCCATTCAGCAAAATAGTTAATCAGCTGCATATGCATATTAAACATGACATAATGTGGACTGAAGAACTGTTTGTGGATAGTCGGTTGTGTAGTAAAAATACAACCATGTCATTTACTTCGCGGATTGACGTTAACGGTGCACGTGAATTCAGTGTATCGGAGGAACGTTCAGGAGGAACGTTCAGTGACTGTTATGTTTTCGGAAAATGAACTCTAAAACGCATTCAGCTTCACGGAGAACACTGAAATGCACGTGATTTTCAAGAATGTTTGATATAAAAGCATGTTAATAATGCTTTAAAGGAGTCTAGCACCAACCATCGTGGTGGCTAGATGATAGAACACATGGTTAGACTGACATCGTTGGTTACATACAGTGTAACCTTCAGTCACATTAGGACTGCTTTAGCAAAAGGAAATACTACAATATTCATGTAGTGTTTTGCCTTTAATTGCTTTGAATGTAAATACTAATCGTGGGATAATAAAAGGTGATTACAAAACTTTATTTTTCATTTTTTCATTCCACTGCGAAACATAATGTTTTTTTGACAATGCGCTTCCACATTTGATCATAAAATTACAAATTACAATCATTTCAGTTTGTATTCCTGTTTGGTTGCATTTCAAACATCAACAAAGATGTTTTCCTTGTGAATGAATGATGCAAAAGTAGTCCCATGACGGTGAGAGTTCACAATCAGCCAATCAAAAACCTTGGATGACTGAAAAGTGATATACACACACTGTGCTAAATGTCAGAAATATGAGCACTAATATGTTTTACCCTTATTGGATTTCTTGTTTGTTGTTTAATGCTGCACTCAGCAATTTTCCACTTCCAGGACATATATCTGTTAATGCCTGGACCAGAGAAACCAGTGACTGATATTATGAGCATCAATCCATGCCGTCAGTGGACACCGACAGGCAATGAACCAAGTCACCAGACCTGGCTGCCTGATCCATTTTGTCCCATTGAAGGACAAGCATAGGCTGCTGTGGACCATGCACAAAGTTCAGGCCATTATATATTAATTAATTTCTAAAATTTATCTAACTTGCCACACTACAAGACAACACATCTTACAAAATTATCTCCAAGTAAAAATGGGTGATCCTTGATGATAACACCATGTACATGTTTGGTTTTAACACCACACTCAGCAATATTCCGCCTACACGATGTCAGTCTGTAAATAATTGAGTCTGGCCAGACAATCCAGTGAGTGACATCTGGAGCTTCAGTCTGGAGCATCGATCTATGCAAGTGGGATATGACAATAGTGAGTGAGTGAGTACGGTTTTACACCGCTTTTAGCAGTATTCCAGCAATATCACGGCGGGGCACACCAGAAATGGGCTTAACACATTGTAGTGAGTGAGTGAGTGAGTATGGTTTTACGCCGCTTTTAGCAATATTCCAGCAATATCACGTCGGGGGACACCAGAAATGGGCTTCACACATTGTACCCATGTTGTTCGCACATTGTACCCATATCAGGAATCGAACCGGGGTCTTTGGCTTGACGAGCGAACGCTTTAACGATATGACAATAACCAAATCAGCAAGTCTGACCACACAATCCTGTTAGTCGCCTCTTACCACAAACACTGTGGTTGTTGGGGAACTATAGAGAGAATCTCACCCGAGTGTCTTTTGATATTAAATATATCAACACGAGTTGATAAAAGTGGAAAAACTCTGAGGCATGCCGAGACACAAGGTGAGATTCTATTTATCATCCAACATCATTCTTCCAACTTTTTCAGTTTGTAGACAATAATAAATAATAAACAGCTTCAGTAGCAGAGCCATCAGTGATGTCATTTGATTGTGACATCATGGTAACAAATTGTAGATATCGCTTAACCTCACTAGAGCATATCTCCTGTGGGAGCCAGTTTTGGAGGATACATGGGGGTACAATATAGGAAATCCTAAGTGACATTCATGCTTCATGTGAATGACATTGGTCAACAAGTATTATACACAGATGCCCTGAATGTGCCACGTTAGGTATTTATACCATGAGCCGAGATGCATGAGACCAGACACACCAAGGTTACATATATACTGCTACAACTAATTTCACTTGCCGAGTAAGTGAGTGAGTGAGTTGGGTTTAACGCCGCTTTTAACAGTATTCCAGTTATATCACGGCGTGTCAGCTTAATGTGGGAGGAAAGCCTAAAGTGATGCAGGTCTCAGATGTTTACCACTTCAGCACGGGTATGGTGCTGACAAACCTAGAAACATAATTGGGGCGAACCGGGATTCGAACCCACAATCATAGGTTTCTGGCGTGCCCAGGGTACACAACTCTGCACAGCGAATCGCGGCGCCTTAGATGACTGGGCCACCCGTGCCCCCTCACTTGCCGACATATTTCAATCTGAATACATGGCACTTTTTATGGATGGCTACTTCTTTAATTCTTTGTCAAGACGTTTATGACGTTTATGACGTTCCTGTTAATCCCTTGGCTGTGTCATATTGTTTTCTTCGTACATTTATCCTATCTCATTGGCTTTGTCTTTATATTGTTATCGTTGTACATTCATCCCCTCTTGTGTGGTGTAAACATTTCATGATTTATAAATATATTAACCCTATGCTCTCCCTCAGCATTCACCAGAGGGAGGAACAAGAAGTAGCTCTGAAACATCATGACAAAGAACAAAAGAAGCTGCTATCCATATAAAGTGTCATGTATTCATGTTCTTCAAACTTCTAAAAGCCTATCAAAGACTTCATGTTTCATTCTGCCATTGTAAAAAAATCAAAACAATTTGAAAATAGACAGAAAGCAGCTGTTGGGCTGACTTGGGATTTGTAACTTGACTTTCATTGACTCATAAGCAACATGCAACTTAGTGCTTCATAGTGGGCATGTATTCTCCTGCTCAGAAATCCACATGCAGCCTGTTTTCTTCATGGTGGGGAATAAGGAATTATTCCCCTCTCAGAAATTTATTTCCCTTCCAGGCGGGACACTTAGTTGTAGCAGTATCACAGGGGGGGGGGGAGTACATGGGGTTTCATGCATCCCATGTATGTGAAATTCAATGCATTATTTTTTTCATTTTACATGAAATTGTGAAAGATAGAGGGAAAAATAACTACAAACACTGCTTAAAGTGCAGGATGTTCGGTATTCTTACAGTAACATGTATTCGCTCTGCAGTGGCCAGTAACTTCACACAATGCATTGGATCAATTATTTTTTTAAATAGTTACTTTTTCATGGTATGATTTCTGTCGCTGTGTTTTTTTAATTTTTATAATCAATTGTAGACAGACAGGCAGTCAGACATATTTAAATACAATTAAACTATTTTTATTTTGTGATTGTGGCTTTTGGCTCTGGCCTGAATTGTTTTAAAACATGTCGCCTTAGAGTTCTCCCCAGCTGTGCAGAGAGTGGATCCACGCCCAGACTAATGACACTGGAAAACACAGGATGTTTCTACCATTCTCAGTCTATAATAGATCACATGTCTGTCTGATCAAATTTTTAAATGTGGTGGAAAAACACTAAAATGAATTCAGCTTACTTTGTTTCAGTCGACCAATGAGGAGGCCTGGCTCTCTGCAGTTCAGTTGCAACTCCTGCTAATAGCATCAAGATTAGAGGCCATGAAAACATAAGTTTCTGTGTCGGAAGAGACACTGCTGAGTGTCTGTTACTTCTGGTACAGGAAATAAAACTTTTGATTAATTTATTCTCCCCTGCTCTGATGGGGTCAATACTATCTTTCATCTTTATTATCATCAAACAGCAGGGCCCTGAATGCTGGCAAGTGATACAAATATTGATATCACACATAATATATTTGTAGCTGCTTATAAAATACAATATGACAGGACATACAACATAATTGTGAATAATCCTATTTAGTAATCTTTTATTGAAAAAATAACATTTTTTATGTTCGTTTACGAGGCCTGAAATTAGAAAAAAAAAGACTTTGGATAAAAACATTTTTGTTCGACTTTGTTTTACAATTTGGTGATATGAAAAAACAATAAGATTTTATCACTGCAGTTAACATAAACATCTTTATTCTAACAACAACAATCAAGCTTATTTCAGTATCATGCCTTGTGAAGACTTCTTAATTTTTCATTCATCAGTAGCAGTACAAATCTGGAAGTTGACTTTTTCTTAAATTTCAACAACCTACACTAAATTTTAGGCAACAACTTTTTGGAATTTAAATAAATGCAAGAGAAAAACCAGTCTAGATTATCCTAGAAAACATTTTCCATTTTGCGTAAAGGGCAATGAATAGACCACTGAAAATCAGGGATGACACCTGTTCGTGAAAAGCATTTAAGCATGTCCTGCCCTACCAGACAACTGATAATCCAACTGAGAAATATATAAGACCTGACACTGCCATTTTAACCATGTTTGTAATCTCACGTTCATTGCATCCAAGACTTCATCTGAGTGAGTGAGTGAGTGAGTGAGTTGGGTTTAACGCCGCTTTTAACAGTATTCCAGTTATATCACGGCGTGTCAGCTTAATGTGGGAGAAAAACCCAAAGTGATGCAGGTCTTAGACGTTTACAACTTCAGTGAAACCCACGAGCACGGGTATGGTGCTGACAAACCTAGAAACATAATCGGGGCGAACCGGGATTCGAACCCTCAATCATAAGTTTTTGGCATGCCCATGGGACGCAACTCTGCACAGCGAATCGCAGCGCCTTAGATGACTGGGCCACCCGTGCCCCCGACTTCATCTATAGGAAAGCTATAATATATAATGTGTTGTACACAAGATTTTTCCTGAAACCTATACCCAAGAAAGGAAGGGGTGATTAATACACACAAGAAAATATGGCCATACAAAAAGTTGGCCTCATCAGACATGTAACTGAACAAAGAGAACTATAGAATAAGAAGAATTAAAATAGAAAACATATTGCCACGGACACAGCCCAGTATTTTGAAGCCAATGAATGCAAACGATGTGGACAGTGCACAAATGAAGTGATCATTACATTCATCAAGTTCATCAACATAGTGAGTAACTTATTTATAAAAAGAGGTGGGAAAGCAAACCTGAACCCTGACACACACCTAACTCAAAGGTGAGGTGAGGTGAGGTGAGATGAAATGGGGTTAAATGTCGCATCCAAAATTATTGTGAGTGAGTGAGTGAGTGAGTGAGTGAGTGAGTGAGTGAGTTCTCAGGAAAACATCTTTTCCAGCTAAATTACAGTCCTGTGATTTGTTTAAATACATCAATGGCTGCTTGCCTGAACCAGAACATTTTTACTGCAGATCTGTGTGGACCTCACACTCAGACAGCTGGTTGTTGATCTGAGAGAAGGAGCTGGTGATCAAAGTCACTTCCAAAACAAAGCTAATAAAACTAATAAAGCAAATGACTCCACAGTATTGATCATGATAGAATGGAGATACAATACAATGGATAAACGAGGATGGAACAGTGATATTGGGCAACATTATCACATCAACAGATTTTCAGTTATTTTCACAACCATTTCCTAACTCATCAAACAGGTATACCCTGGTATAATCAATTTGAAGTTCATCAAACTATAAATATTAACGCATGTGCATTAAAAACAACTCACAAAGTCCATCAGCCCCCAGATTACTAAAAGAACTGTTGTTTCAAGGCAAACTCCTC
Organism: Haliotis cracherodii; assembly: GCF_022045235.1. Classification (NCBI taxonomy): domain Eukaryota; kingdom Metazoa; phylum Mollusca; class Gastropoda; order Lepetellida; family Haliotidae; genus Haliotis; species Haliotis cracherodii. The sequence goes on from NW_027266297.1 coordinate 3,675,695, forward strand.
AACACTGCTAAGTTCAGAACTAATTATAAAAATGAAAACCACAAACTTATTTTTCTGCACTTCAGAATTTGTTTCCAAAAGGATGTGACGGAATCTTAATTTCTTTAGTTTTTCAAATGAAACACACAAAAATTGTTTCAAAGAGGAAATAATTTTTTTGACAGCTGATGGAATATCAATTATTAGACATTACTCATATGAGATGTAAATCTGTTTTTCGGCTCGTAAAACCACAGCGGAGAGTTTGACGCACTTGATCCCAATTTTAAGCAAGGTACTTGCAACATCTCTAAATAATAGTCACAGTTTCCTGAAAAGCTAAAAAATATTTGGAAAACTGAAATCAATACAGCAGCAGAATAAAATGACATAAAACATGTGAAAAATGAAAACAGAGTTTTGAAAAATATGACAAAATTAAAATCCACTTAATTTGAAATAGAAATTCTTAACCAGGGAATGAGAACCGGTCTGTGATGATTGAACACTGCTTTTTCATAAAGGAATGTAATAACCCCAATCGTGCCTAACTCTACAAGCCCTCTGCTTCAACAGCTGTCTGGCTTTGATCAGGTAGTGGTGGAGGCTGTAGCAGACATGGCCAATGGCAGGACCAAATGATAATCAGAACTAGTCCCATGTAAACTGGCTAGTCCCTTACAAACGGCTTTGTTATAAAATATCCGTTATCGATTTTGTCCGCAGAAATGTCACATGAGATGAGAATTAATAAAAATAAAAGTGAGGGTGAGTTTGTCAACTGGTTTCATATTACATGGAAAGAAAATCCATATGACATGCCTTGATCATCTCATGAGGCTTATTCAGTAATACCTCTTCTGCCACATCGCCTTGACAGAATACATGGTTGGTAGTCCCCAACTTTGGATTTGCTGTCTTGTCACATATACCACAAGGATATATCATAGTTACATACTTGTAGGAGATATAGAGGGTGCTACACGACTGGCTGTCATATCATTTATCCAACAAGTTGTTTCAAAATGTATCCAATGAGTAAAACAAGTTATAAATGTTTTGAAACGAGCTGTATGGTATATAGCATTATAGGCACAAGTGTTACATCTGTTTCTACCACGTGTACACCCTAAAATCGCACAAATTTAGCATTGCATCAATGCATATTTTGTCTATTATCATGATCGCAATGACGCATTGATATATTACACAACAGTTATGAGTGACGTCACCCAGCTTACTGCTTCCTACTCATACCTAGTGTGACCCTCCAGAAAAACGTTTCCACCATTTCTGTCGATTGTCAAGGTGATGATGATAATACAAACGAGATAAGATCAAAGAACATTTATTAAAGGCTTTAAAACCATAAAGTTTCGACACAAACATTGGTGAATTCAACCAAAGCACCAGATACTTATCAGTGCATTACCATCAGGAGCGTAGTCTGTCATAATTTGACCTCAGGTCATCACCATGGAGCAGCCAATCACGGCCCTGGAATTCATACGCATATGTTAGATACCAGTTATCTCCAACGGGTTTCCCCCTGAGGAACCACCATCACAGTACATCACTATATGAGATGATGTCACCCATATTAAAAAATCACAAAAACATTAATGTGACGTCATTCCAACAACAGGTCAACTTAACTCATATCTCCTCTTGAGATAAACCAACATTGTCTGCATTTTTTTCAGAAAAAAAGACTACGGATAATATAAGGAATAACATACTCACAACTGGCCAAGACTTGGAACCAACAAGATTAATACAAGGACAGATAATCCGTAATTTCTCTTATCTCGAGATTATTCTCTACATGTACTCAATCTAGACAAAGAGTCGTGTGCATCTCATCCTGTGGGAGAGGCAAATCCCATGCCAAACTACATTCACACACTTGTCCACACTGACAACACACAACCTGGTTGGCCATTCTGCTCAAATTGGCAAAATATACCACATATCAATACTTGGAGTGAGTGAGTGAGTGAGTATGGTTTTACGCCGCTTTCAGCAATATTCCAGCAATATAACGGCGGGGGACACCAGAAATGGGCTTCACACATTGTACCCATGTCGGGAATCGAACCCGGGTCTTCGGCATGACGAGTCAATACTTGGACTTGCTGGTCACCAGGGGGTAAAAAATACCACTGGCTGACGCCTGCACCATGTGAGATTGAGAAGAATGATGAGTGATATACATAGTCTAGCATGTCCGTGGACAAGTAATGATTTGAAGGGTAAATTGGGTTCGACATCTCAGTTTTCTTGAAGAAATCCCTATTTGAAGGATCAGAATCCCCCTTCACCTTTCCTTGAAGTGTGCCCCTTCTGCCTAACAACCCTGAATATTGCTGCAACATGATCTGATACATGCGATAAATGTTGGTGATGTCAATGGTAGATACCCCTGTATATATGCCCTGATGAAGCAAAGGGATGTACTTTATCTTTAAATAGCTTACTGTATGTTCTTGAATAAAGAGTGCACACATGCATAATGCTCACACCTCCAGGGGATGCAGTAGTATTGGAAAACAGATTTTTCAAGTCAAAAACTACATCAAATCCCTTCAGTGAAATCCAGGTGAATAAACAGGTGATAACAAACTTGGACAATAAAAATGTGAAATTTGAGATAAAATATCACAGGACATTTGATTTACTATTCAAACTGTATGTTCCATTCCGCTAACATTGCTTTATATGCAGAGATTAAGATTACTGATTGTAGTTTCTCAAAAGCTAAGCCAGAAATAGCAAGCAGCTGCAAACAGTTTCTCCCAGATCTACCAGCGACGCAGATAAAATATACCCAATAACATAAGATGCAAGAATTTTGATGCAATCAGAAGAAATTGTATCTGAAAATATCATTTTATCAGGGATTAAAATATCGTGTTATTCAATAGTAGCAGTTTTACAATATATATTAAAAATAATAATAACCATAAATTAGTACTTTGATACAGCAGACTGCTATTCTGGATATATGTTGCATATCGAAACATTTGACCAGTGATGGGGAGGCTTCCTGTGGTTAGCAATTTGATATAAACATATTTATTTCCATAAAGGGTAGGGATTGGCAAACAAGCAACTTTTGCTTATCTGAATGCCTCTCCTAAGGTTAGCAATTTCCATTGCGAAGACGTAATGTTGACATATAACAATCACATGACAACAAATATGACCTTTTACGAGTTAAAGTATGGCATTTATGATATATGTCTTCATTCTCTTCAAGAATGGAAATCTGACCATGGTTGCTGGAAATAACGGTGAGTTGGTGTGATCTGCCGCCACACTGATGTCACTGAAGCCTAAACAACATTGTATCAAATTTTAATTAAACTGATATGTTAATATCACTTCGACGCTAAAGAGTGTAGTTTTACGCATTCAAATAATATATATTTCATCAAAACTAGGCCTAAAGAAGCTTCAAAAGTCGGCACTAGATCTACTTCACGTTACAAATTCCTAGTAATGTAGTCAATGCCCGTCTTTCCATTACCAAGAAGCATGTGCCATATATGGAAGTGTTACTGAGATTTATCAATGAAACAAGCCTGGTTCTCATTGCTGACCAGTCTCACCCCGACATGTATTAATCTCGGACACCAACAATCTATTAGCCAATCAAATATTGGAACATAATGACATGATAACAACATGAGCTGTGAAGTGTGAACTTGTTATACTTATCTCACGTTTGTGTCACTGTAGTGAGTGAGTGAGTTTGGTTTTACGCCGTTTTAACAGTATTCCAGTTATATCACGGCGTGTCAGCTTAAAGGGGCACTGATCTAACGCAATTCCCCGGGACTGGTTGTTGCCTTTGTTATTGTTTTTTCCCAGTGAGTACCCGGATGTAGAGCAGAAATCTAGACTAGCTCGCGACCTCTGTTGCGCCATTCGTAAGCGCATTAGTCACTTTTATGGATACCGGTAGTAATAAGAGCGTATGGTTACATTGATCAACAAAATGAAATACAGTTTTCGAGATAATAAGGAAATGTAGGTATCTTTGTGGGTAGCATCGGTAATGGTGACGAAGTTTTGATAAGTCACTTGCTTGGTAATTTTGCGATTTTCGTTTACACTATTTTGACTTGCAACACAAAGTAAATATTTCATCTGAGCATTGCTTTTTTATAGTGTGTATATTTTTTTACTGTCAAAATGTGTAACATATTTATTAAACGTCTAAATATTCAGTTATTTTACAAAGTGACTGAACAACATTTCCATCTGTATTATTATGATAACGAATTCCAAACATTTTGATGTTTAATGTCATCACCGAGAGACTGAAAATGTAACGTTGAAAAGTACATTTCTATGTTGTTTGGCTTCTAATCCTACAGAATAATCTGTTGTGATGTTTGTAGGCCCTTTTGATCGTCTTAATCAATCTGGACAGATTTTTTAGTCAAAATGACATTTTACATTTTACACATTTTATAAATTGCCTGAGAGAATCACATTTTACAAATTGATGGTAATCTATACACGCTTACAAAGGAAATGACCTGTGAAAACAACGTCTATCGCGCATTGAAGAATTTCCCAACCAAGACGTAGAGAACCAAGAACGAATCGGTTCAAATGAAGGAAAACAAAATGCAAATACCATAATTACAACTTACCAAATTTATGTGTATAAATAGGCAGCTTCCTTGTTCGAGGAATGTATCCGTGAATATCCACACAAAGGAATAATATCCCACTCATCTGCAGCTATACAAAATAACTTATTCGATGTCACGTGTTTCTGTAACTATCAAATATTCTAAAAGATATATATCGTTTCGGGATATTATAACCAGTGTTCGTTTCTCAACTGATCACTTGGATTGTTTCAGGTGTTTCACATAGGTGTCAAGTCTCAAGGGTTGGCTGAGAAAGGCCACGTGACAACTATTTTCATTACGTCCACGGTTCCTAAAAAATCCACTGAGTTTGATAACAATGAGCAACCAATCAACGTATTATCAGTTAACAAAGTATGTTGTTTTTACATCGGCACTTCACGCCATGATATGAGTGTATTCCCTTTGTTTTAGTAAACCTAGACATGTAAACACTCACTTTTGACATATCCACTGTGCAAGATAACAGTGATTAATCAATCAACGTATTTTCTGTTAATCCTTTGATGACTAGGAACGATCCGTTGATTTACCAAAGTAAATCAACTGATCATTCATCTCTTGCTGGGCTGCCACGTGCATATTACATAACGTACATTTCACCTCACTTCAAACCTGGATTTAGATTGAATAATTACCCCAGACACAATAAATGCCAAATGAGAACCTTTGTCAGGTAATCTAAGTGGTGCTACCACTAATTGTACCTGTAATAAATTCATTAACTGAGCATCAAGTGAATGACGACAAATACACAAGTGTAGGGTTATACGAGAAAACGTGGATGACAACAAGGGAGTAGTAGTCGTATTATCGACGCAATCCGAAAACCGAAAATGCTTTCACTGCATGGTTACTTTTTTTAGTATTAAACTATAACCATCTGGGGTATTTCCAAATGACGACTTCCGATGAGCTCCGCCGTTCTTTTTGTCTGTTTGTTTAGGCTGAAGAAATTAATTAACATGCGCCCTTTGTCGAATCTTTATAGATCACATTTAACCAATCAGTGTTTATTCAAAAATGCGTAAAACAAATATTGCCTCCAGCCTCCAAGTGTATTTAGCTGTCCTTGCAGACGGTAGCCCAGTCTCTGGTCACGCTCAGTTGCGTTGCGTATCATCCGGGTACTCACGGGGGGAAAAACAATAACAAAGGCAACAACCAGTCCGAAGAATGGCGTTAGATCAGTGCCCCTTTAATGTGGGAGGAAAGCCCGAAGTGATGCAGGTCTCAGACGTTTACCACTTCGGTGAAACCCACGAGCACGGGTATGGTGCTGACAAACCTAGAAACATAATCGGGGCGAACCTGGATTCGGACCCACAATCATAGGTTTCTGGCATGCCCAAGGGACGCAACTCTGCACAGCGAATCGCGGCGCCTTAGACGACTGGGCCACCCGTGCCCCCTGTGTCACTGTAAGACAACTAGTTGCAGAATGAAAAAATACGAGAAATTACAGAAATCCATGGAGGTGTAGCTCATTTCTGAAACAGAACAATGTTACTAAATTTATAAGCTTGATTTTAAGTATTTATTTTGAAAATGGGGAAGTAAAAATGTTGGTCATACTTGCTTGGTCGAGTAATATGTTCAAAATAATTTCAACCCCTGATACCACACATTGTAAATACCATGACCTCAATCCTCAAAGCCATGTAAGCACTTTTCAAAAGATGATCTTAAAGTTCTATCATCCTCTAACAGACTTACGATACTCATAATGGTAAGATCACATTGTGGTACAACTGGCCCTGATCGTCATGTAAGCAAGCTCTTTCAACATTCATAAGGTTCCAACAAAAGCACCTATTTGGACCCAGAATACCTATGACGCAGTAGTCCATTTATTTCGTAAACTGTTGGGAGCTAAATATTATTCCTGCCCACAAAGGAAGTGCTGCTGCAAGGGGAATTCCATGAGTGAGTGAGTGAGTGAGTGAGTGAGTTTAGCAATATTCCAGCGGGGACACCAGAAATGGGCTTCATATGTTGGGAATTGAACCCAGGTCTTCGTTGTGACGAGCGAACACTTTACCACTTGGCTTCCTGACAGTCCGGGAATTTCATGAAATGACAGTGTGAATGTCAAGTAAATTAAACAAAGAGGCAGTCTGCATTGAATGCTAGGGCTGTCAAGATGAAGTATCCTGAAGACTTAGCAGAAAAAGAGAAAAGGAGATAATTTTTGTCCATGGCAAAAGAGATATATAAAAAAGACATAATTCAAAAGAATCCTCTACCTCTATCACATCATTGGCATAAATCCTGTATTTGGCTGCGATCACACTAAACTAAACTTTTCGACTTTCAACAGAAGTCCTCTTCACTGTCAACTATACCATAATTAGTTGTTCCCGTAATAGCACCAATGGCCTACAGCTCTTTCGTGCGTCAAGGCGGGAAAATCCTCACTTCTTTCCAAACATCAATCAACTAGAGACAGATGATTGTGGAGGTGGGAGCAAGTACTTCTGATGTAATAGAGATAGCATTCTTAGAAATATTATCAATGATTACCATTGTTTTGATCATTCTTATGAGTTCTCTACCTCTGTTACATCATTGCCAGCACATACCAGAGGGAAAGGCGGGTTCTGCCTCTAGTACACTCCCTGTATAGTTGACAGTAAAATTCCTGTAAACTCTTGCGTCTCCATCATAAAATGCTGCTTCAAATCCCCAAGAGATGACAACCACTGAATCACTTCAAGAGGACTTGAAAATCTTGCAGTGGAATAATCAGTCAATATGTGATACCTTCTCTACAACTACCATCATACTGCTGATATTCCAGTTAATGACTATCCTTGTACTCTCTTGGAGTGAGTGAGTGAGTGAGTTGGGTTTAACGCCGCTTTTAACAGTACTCCAGTTATATCACGGCGTGTCAGCTTAATGTGGGAGGAAAGCCTGAAGTGATGCAGGTCTAAGACGTTTACCACTTCGGTGAAACCCACGAGCACGGGTATGGTGCTGACAAACCTAGAAACATAATTGCGGCGAACCGGGATTCGAACCCACAATCATAGGTTTCTGGCGTGCCCAAGGGACGCAACTCTGCACAGCGAATCGCGGCGCCTTAGACGACTGGGCCACCCGTGCCCCCTACTCTCTTGGATATCATTATGCTAAATATTTACGTCACTTCTGGTCTCTTACAACAAATTTTGACGTCATTTCCTGCTTATTACTTTATTTCTGGTTCTAATGACGTCATTTATTACATCACTTTAGAGTGATTGCTGCTAAAATACAGGATTTATGGCCATGATGTAATAGAGGTAGTCATCGTAGAATTATTAACAATGATTTTTTTTTTTTAATTTTACAGAATTTGTTGTTTTTCAAAAATATTAATAGACATGTCAAACAGGAATTTAACGTAAATGTCTCTCCACCCACCACACACCCCTAATAAAATAAAATAACCAAGCGCCATTTTTTCATCTAGCACATCTTTCAGACACTTGACAGTTTCACAAGGTAGAACATATGTGTATGTATGTTCCTATATGGCCGGAACAAATTTCAGTCTGATAGGAACCAAAACTTGACATGATATACACCTCCAAAGAAACAAATGTTGGAGGTAAAAGTTCTGCCAGAACTTGTATATGCATGGAACCAAATCTTGTTAACAAGAAAACACGCAGACAACTTCTGCATCAAGAAAATCAGAAAAGCAATAGATGATATCTTCAATAACATTCACAAAGATCCACTGAATGTGTCTGTGAAATGTTCACATGATAATTACCCAAATTCGTAAGAATGATATAGTTATCAATGAATCTTTTATCAATTTTACCAGAATGGTTCAATAATATCATTGTCAACACTTACTATTCACCAGTGTTTGCAGATAATCAAGTTGTCTTGCATAAGATCATGAAGGCAAGTATTGTTTTGTGTACTTTATATTCACTGAACATAGATGTCTGGCCTTCAATCTGAAATAAATAGTTCCCTGTATCTAATATTCTTGAGCTATGCTTCCATCACCTCGAGAAAATAAACCCAGCATTTCCATATCATGTCAATTTTAAACAGTTTTCCTAAAGATAAATTGTTTGAGAGTCATTTCTTACAAGCTGACGGATGACGAAGTAGACAATTTTATGGCTGACAACTGGACTGGACTTAAAAAGTGGAGGTCCAGGGGACCCCCAATTATTAATTTTAAGGGTCCTTGCAGTCAATATGAAGGTCATGTAAAGTAAGAAAATGGCATAGTGCACTTTAGAGCCTGGAATGAATCAATCCATGATCATGTGGACAGTGGTCCTGATTGATGGATGAAATGACAAGACACCCATAACTGCTCTTGACGCATTGACGGTACAATGATTATTTCTGTGCGTCGCTCAGGAGGTAGTATATTCTTTTTCCGCATCCAGTTTTAACGTTTGTGTGTACTGGGCATGGATCAACCAAGTCAGTGAGCCCGACCACCCGATCCCATTAGTCGCCTCTTTCGACAAGCATAGTCGCCTCTTATGGTTAGCATGGGTTCCTGAAGACCTATTCTACCCCGTATCTTCACGGGTCACATCGCTAGATAGTTGATAGCCATAAAATTGTGTCTACTCAGCTTTCCCAGGGTAGGATGTCCATCCTGTTTTACCACTGGCACCAGGTCCAACCAAGTCAATTAATCAGGTTGCACCACCAAAATATTGGCTGCACCATTTTATCATTTATTGAAACATTGTATTTTCAGTTAGTTTGAATATAACAAAAATTCAAGGAGAAAATAAACTTGAGAATGTGCTCCAGTATTTTATTTTGGGGAAATCTGTGTATGGCTTTTCACATCTCCAGTAAACAGCCTTAAACAGAAGTTTCAACGTGTCTGCTTGTTGTGATTGTAACCTGATGAGTGACTGTTCCAGTGGTAGTCGTGAAGAGTTAGTTCTGCAAGTTCACGGCTTTCAGACCTGTGTATTTCACTAATTTCATGAAGTTTTGTTTCCTGGATTCTAAAAGATCAGAAGCCAGTTCTATAAGAAATCAGTTTTCCATATTTATCAAACATAACAGCTGCTGAGCACTTGTGGTGGAAAAATGTTACCTGCACTGGGTGCAACCTGGCAATAAATGTTACCTGCACTTGCAATGTTTTACCTCCACAGGTGCAGCCTGGCAATAAATGTTACCTGCACTTGCAATGTTTTACCTGCACAATTGCAGCTTGGATATAGCGAAATCGATCCCTGTTTCCTAAAGTCTGTTTAAAGTAACTATACAAACATGTATCTTTTCAAAGAAAGCCTGGAAAATATACACAAGGTAAGTTCTATTGATAAAATAAACACATTGAATCAAATGATAAGACAATTAATGTCAATACATATACACTAATATTAAAACAATTTATTTAGATGTTTTTATAACAAAGATGACCTTGAAATTTTCGTCAAAATTTTGTGCCCTTTAAACAAAATATATAATAAAAGGAGAAAAATCTCAAGGAAGGATATTCAAGAAATGAAACCTTATGACGTTACTAGCCATAGCTATTCAATCATTCATGTGTTGAATTATCCGCCATTAAATATTGATGCACTACACACAGTTCTTAATCCCTTGTGACGACCATGAAAACCATTTACTTTGACTGTGTCCAGTTCAACGCAGCAACAATATTGCCAGTGATTTATGAAGATGACACCTTCTCCAGGGACTGCGAAAGCTCTTTTTGTAAATCCTGCATTCACATGATCCCCGAACAAACACATCATGTGGTTGTCAATGTTTGTTCCATGACTTCTGGACACCAGGATGTTGGTTTTAACGTCTAATCCTGCGCTGTCGTTCTGCTGATTGGCTAATAAACTTGGAACCTGCAGACAAGTCACAATCTCCCCAAAGGGATGTTCATGAAGTGTGACATTTGCTTGACATGCCCTTATTTCTCGTGCTGACCATAACGATCTTATGGATTTAATCACACAGATAGCAAGAACCAGGCATCCATTAGGCAGGCTTTTCTTACTTATTCCTCCATGTTACTACAGATGTATTATACGCTCGTATTATATACGTGGAAAGTAATTGTTTGTCAACTGATGCAAATTTGCTTGGAGACAAAGAGATTATTCGCTGCGTGAGTTACTCTATCATCATATGCTATATGAGGAACAAAAGTTGTATTATGGGAGCCATTACACCCACACATAATATTTCATTCTTAATATACAATGTCTATGATATGGAACCATGGGAGGGTTATAATTCTTAATATACAATATCTATGATATGGAACTATGGGAGGGTTATAATTCTTAATATACAATATCTATGATATGGAACTATGGGAGGGTTATAATTCTTAATATACAATATCTATGATATGGAACTATGGGAGGGTTATAATTCTTAATATACAATATCTATGATATGGAACTATGGGAGGGTTATAATTCTTAATATACAATATCTATGATATGGAACTATGGGAGGGTTATAATTCTTAATATACAATATCTATGATATGGAACTATGGGAGGGTTATAATCTCTTAATTGTATAATGTCTTTCCATAAATTATCACTTACAAACTCTCAAGTAACCACTAAAATCATGAAGGTATATGGTGCAAGTGTGAACCAAAAAAGATTTATTTATGATATGGCCCCAAAGGATTTGGCAGCCATGTTTGATGAGAAAAACACACATTGGGAAACCCCCATCAAAACTTGGTTAATCTGGCAATACTTCAGTGAGCAAGTCGGCACTAGGTGATGTATGGAGGTTAATGTTTATTGATTAGTAGTTCGTGTCAGGTGACCTCATTTGCATATTAAGTTACTTAGTTCATCAGGTGTTGGTTTCTCACTATATCCATTGTATGATACACGGTGGTCATTTAATGGTGGTTGACAAATACGTCTCGAATGGCATGGTTGGAATTAATATTTTCATGTGAGATAAACAACATATATTTATTAGAATATTTATAACAGATGCTGAGTGCTCAAACTAGGTGTGCAAACCATAATTTGTTCAGGATCAAACCGCTTCCGCCAGGAACTGATTCCAACTTTTGAAACTAACTGAAAAATCATAAAGAAAACTTGAATGTTTGAAATGAACATACTGAAGGCCAACATATCCGTGAAGTGCTGGAATACTTCGGCGAATTTACATAAAGTGTGAACACCATTTTTAACAGGTGGGTTTTTCCCGCATATTTTCTCGTCGATGACCTGTAGCTTTTCTCCAAATACCAATTGTCATATTTTGGATGCGATTATTCAACCATCGCGTTTATCTACATTGCCCAGTTACATCTATGGGAAACAACAACTCACTCGACACTCCCCTCTCAAAAATAACTTTGTACAATATATAACATTATAAAGTTGCAAGCATATGTTCAAATCTCCAGAAAAGACGTCATGATAGAATATGTTTTGTCGTGAAATAAACCACACTATTTTCAATTTATCGTGTAGCTATCTTATATAACTACATAAACGTACAGACATATGAAAGTCAATCCATGTAAATAAACATGTCAACAATAATAACTTCACACACTGCTCATTTAATCATGAACACAAAACACTGAAGACCTCAATACAAAGTCAGTGACATCATTCAGGGCAATAATTGAGTGAGTGAGTTGCTTTTAACACCGCTTTTAACACTATTTCCAGTTATATCACAGCATGTCAGCTTTATGTAGAAAGAAATCCCGAAGTGATGCAGGTCTCAGACATTTACCACTTCAGTGAAACCTACAAGCACGGTTATGGTGCTGACAGACCTAGAAACATAATCGGGGCGAACCGGTATTCGAACCCACAATCATAGGTTTCTGGCAAGCCAAAGGGACGCAACTCTGCACAGCGAATCGCGGCGCCTTAGACGACTGGGCCACCCGTGCCCCCCTCAGGGCAACAATGTAACACAAGCCCCACCCATTCTATTATCAGCCAATCAGGAAACAGTGGTCACATAGTGGGCACCGCCTAAAATGTTTTGCTTTATAGGACAATAAATGTAAAAACAATTGTTTGGTTAGCCAATCAAATGCCACGGAATCACTTGTAACTGTATATTTTCAAACAGTTGATCAGACACTTAGAAAAATACAGGATATGTCATGAATAGAGAAAAAACTAAACAACAGACAATAAACATGGCAGAAAATTGTAAGGAGCACACAAACATCCCAGACAGCAGCCAATTATCAAGTGCCATTAAGTATAACTTGGGACAGAAGGAACTGATGGTTAATCGTTGAAATCTGTGCCTCAGGTTTAAAGAAAATTAGCACCAAACATTGTTTTGACAGTTTTATTTCTTCACTTAAAAATTAGCAATGTGTCTGTCTGTCTGTGTGAGTTGGTGTGTGTGAGTTGGTGTGTGTGAGTTGGTGTGTGTGAGTTGGTGTGTGTGAGTTGGTGTGTGTATGTTGGTGTGTGTGAGTTGGTGTGTGTGAGTTGGTGTGTGTATGTTGGTGTGTGTGAGTTGGTGTGTGTGAGTTGGTGTGTGTATGTTGGTGTTTGTGTTTGGGTTTATGTGTTTATGTTTTTTGTGTGTGTTTATATGTGTGCGTTTGTGTGTGCGTGCGTGCGTGTGTGTTCATTTTTGAGTGTGTTTATATGTGTGCTTCTGTGAGTGTGTGGTGTTAGTTTCTGTGTGTGGTGTGTGTGTTTGGGTTTATGTGTTTATGTTTTTTGTGTGTTTATATGAGTGCGTTTGTGTGTGCGTGAATGCGTGCATGCATGCGTGCGTGCGTGCCTGTGTGTGTGTTCATTTTTGTGTGTGTTTATATGTGTGCTTCTGTGAGTGTGTGGTGTTAGTGTCTGTGTGTGTGTCTTGTCTGCTTGGACAAACTAATGCTGGTTTATAGTGCTAGCCCACTGAGATAACATGCCACAGTTTCACATGCATACCCAACTCAAACACAGACACAGTCACAGTGTTTTGAACCCCCATAATGCCAAGCGCCAGACAGGGTAACAACAAGCACTTTTCTTATGGTATGGGAGATCCGAGTGTGATGTTGTCCATTCCTTGCAAGACTCTTATGAAGCCATATCTTGCGTATAGTTTTATTTAAAGTCGAGCTATTGAAGGTAAGTGCTATTTGGCCCAAACCATTGTGATTCCTCGAGGAACCTAATCACAAATCAATGTGAGAGGCATTTTTCCAGCAACATGTTGAAGCTCAAATGTTTAGACATCGCCCATGTAGAATAAGTGCTCATAAACATACTGTGAACGTTGAAAGCTTTTTAACCACCTGAGAGTAGTTTTACAAAAGATGGTGTGCAGATAGATCATTATTTTATAACATGATGATAGTTTTCTAACTGATAGCAGAAATGATTGGTATTGATGTTTCTAAAATATGATACAATATTCTTATAGGCACTGCCAAATTTGAAATAATGAATTTATGATTGAATTGACTAGTTTCAGATAGTCCTGAGGAAACTACAACATGTAAGTTTTGGAGTGTCTTTCTCACATGAACAGTGACTGACAGCACCCTATGAGGATATATTGCCTGGGATGGAAAGTTGTTCTGGGAATACAAGGGAGTCTTTGCAAGGAGGTGATGGTTGATGTGGTGAAATGGGGTTTAACGCTTAAAGTTGATGATTATTTCACTTATATGGCTGCTTGAACTAATCCAGACATATGCCAAGTGCGACCCCCTGAGACACCACGCCGCAATTTAACATAAATACCCCACTCAGATACAGCCTATGCTGACTCCGAGCCGGACAGTCCTGGTTTTGTCACTTTAATGCCAAGCACCAAACTGTGTAACATCAAGTCTTTTGGCATGGCACGGATGGTGATTTAACCACACTTTCCTGGCAGACACTCTATCTACTGGACCATGTAGGCAGTTCTCCAGCAGATGGCTGTACAGTAATTATCACTCCAGGCACAGCACAACATCAGCATGTGTAGACTCCAGTAAACGTTGAACACAGACATGTACTGGCTGCATGACAACTGATGTCCTGACATACAAAAAAGGCAATATATTTTGTATTACTTGTTTTGTAAAGATTCTTTGAACAAAAAAATGATATTTTGGAAAATAATTATAATTATTTTTTTTAGTAATGTTGAACCTGATAATCATGCTTATAATTGAAAAAAGTAACAAGTGGCTGTACAATTAGTACAAGCTTAAAGGGAAACAACACTCTAACTTCCTGTCCTCTAGCCGGCCCCATTTTAATTAGCCCGTGTGATCACCAGAAGCTAATTAGCTTCAGGGGCCCTTCAATCTGGGCTTCTGACCAGCAAAGGGACAACTGGCAAACCTTGTTGACAGTGAGGGGTCATCCCCTTGAATCCCCGCATCTGAGTGGTGGACGCTTACCATAACCTTTCACCTTGCAAGTTCATCTGTGTAAATGTGTATGTACAATTATGTAGTTTGGTGCTCAGCAACTACGTGTACATATCTTTGTTTATGACAATGACATTCAGTTCATATGCTCACATCAATGACCCTTATTTTTCAGGCAAATTGCACACAACACAACAATTACGACTCCCTTCTTGTCATCCATGTTTCATGGTATAAACCTCCACACGTGTATTTGCCGCCATTCACTTGATGCTCAGTTAATGACTTTATTACAGGTGTAATTAGTGGTGGAACCACTCCGATGACGTGACAAAGACTGCAAAATATCTCAATAAGGTACACTGCTGCCTATGTGGGTGTCAAGGTCTTGTAGCAATCAGTGGTTTGCACTGTGCCTGTGGTAATTATTGAATCTACGATTGGGTTATGTATCCAGATCTGATGTGGTAATTGTACTACATGTTGTGTAATATGCACGTGGCAGCGCCGAAAGAGAGGAATGATCAGCAGAGTTGCAAAAGATTTAACCAATAATACGTTGATTGATTAATCACTGTTAAACTTGCACAGTGGATTTATCAAAAGGAAGTGCTTATATATGTAGGTTTACTAAAGCAGACAGAATACACCCAGATCAGGCCATGAAGTGTCGATGTAAAAACAACATACTTTGTTCAAAGGATTAGCCGATGATACATTGATTGATTAAATCACTGTTATTTTGCACAGTGGATTTGTCAAAAGTAAGTGTTTATATATGTTTGTTTGTTGTTTAACACAGCACTCAGCAATAATCCAGCTATATGACAGCGGTCTGTAAATAATCGAGTCTGGACCTGACAATCCTGATTGAAATCATGAGCTGCCTTTAAAGGCAAGCATGGGTTGCTGAAGACCTATTCTACCCCGGATTTTCACGGGTTGTTTACCTACATGCTATGCATAGCTGCACCGTTACTCCTCCGTGTAAATGCAATATATGACAAACACTCCTGTCACATTTCAGAAAAATGCCCAAAGGCAAATAGTGAATTTCTTGTTTTCTTAAACTACTGACCCTATTAAATAGAGACAATTTATGGACAACAATTTCTTTACTTACTGTAAAGGCAACGTTTCGGTATAGATCCTAATACCGTTTTCAGTCTTGCTTAAATAGTTGTCCATAAAAAAATAAAAATTATTGTCTCTACTTTGTCATCCGTCAACTTCAAAGTAATGCCTATCAAACAATTTACTGACCCTATATTCTTACGAAAAATAAAAAATAAACATAGAAGACTAATTTATATATATTTTTATATCAATCACCGTTCATAGTCTTTGAGTAATCTGCAAAGCAAACACTTTAATAAGCAAAGCCCAATACAGGTTCTTCATCTCAATTCAAGACAAAAGACAGTCAGAAGCATTTAGCACCAGATTCAGAAACATTGTTTTGCTGGACCTGACTCGGACAAAGGTGTCTGGCAAGTTAGTACTTTTCTTTCCAAATACAACACACAAGCCTTTGTCTTCATAAACCAGCAGTATAAACATCATACTCCCATTAGTTAGACAAGCCATTTGTCAGACGTGCTTTAAGCAACACCATGGTCGGCTGCACACACACTTAACTGACACCTATGTGAAATGTCTCAAGAGGACGACAACAGAACACTTCAGTATAGACCAAAGAGATTGCTAGACAAGTGGCTGTCAGATACCATTTACCTTATGATGAGCAAAAACAAGTTACATACATTTTGAAACGTGAGTGTGAGTGAGTTGTCAGCTTAATGTGGGAGGAAAGCCCGAAGTGATGCAGGTCACAGACGTTTACCACTTCGGTGAAACCCACGAGCACGGGTTTGGTGCTGACAAACCTAGAAACATAATTAGGGCGAACCGGGATTTGTTTTGAAACGAGTTGTAAGGTAAATAGTATATGACAGGCATGAGTGCAGTAATCTGTTTCTTACACACCCTAAAATCACACAATGTCAGCACAAAATTTATGCACCTCTTGTCGATTATCATGATGGCAGTGGTGCATTAATACATAACACACGAGTCATGAGTGACGTCATCCTGCTTACGGCTTACTACTCATACCAAGTGTGACCCTCCACAAACAAGTGTCCGAATATCTGTGGATTGTTAGGGTGATGATGATAATGCAAACCAAACAAGATCAAAGAATATTTATTAAACACTCCAAAACCATATAGTCTTGACACAGACGTAGATAAACCCATCAGTGAATTACAATCAGGAATGTAGTCCGTCATAATCTGACCTTAGGTCATCACCACGGAGTATCCAATCACTGACCTGGCAATAGATCTCACACATATGTTTTATACCAGTATGGTAAGAAAGTGGATTATTGCTAGAATTGTGGCTGACTGCCTGCCTGATCCCGGTGTAAACAATTCCCCAAAATTTTAGTCACATAACCAGACTGACAACTTTGCAAAGTTACCAGACCAGATGAAACGTTGCCAGTGGCCCACAGACCTGGTTGATTGCATGTCATTGTGTCCCAACTGCATGTATTGATGTTCATGATATTGATCACTGGATTGTCTGGGCCAGATTTGATTATTCATAAACTACCACCATAAAGCTGAGAGCAGCTATAAACAATAAACAATCAAACAATCAATCTCATCTTACTCCTCCAGGGGCAGTTGGGTAGCTTAGTGGATAAAGTTTTCACTTGTCATGCCAAAGGCCTGGGTTTGATTTCCCCCGCTTGGATACACCTAGAGAAGCCCAAGTTTTTATGTCCCCTTCCGTGACATTGCTGGAATATCGTCAAAAGGTGCATAAAACCATACCAAATCTCTCATATTGGTCCTGTAACTAACTAGGAGAAACAATGATACAGCAAATGAGCATATATCTTATAGTTGTAAATGAGGCATGTTGAAATGAGTCTTTCTCCATTTTCTTCATCATCATCATCATCATCATCATCATCAAATCAAAGATAATTATTCAAGGATATATCCAAATTACAAAAATAAATCAGGTATGCTACAGGTCTTATCAATGTCTATTCAGTTAATATCTAATATGTACCAAACATTCACAATCAAATACTAATTCTGTAAACATAGTTAACTTGTGTCACCCATCAACCATATAAAATTGTTTGTTTGTTTGTTTGTTTGTTCGTTCGTTTTAAACGCCACACTCAGCAATATTATAGCCATATGACAGCAGTCTGTAAATAATCGAGTCTGGGCCAGACAATCCAGATATTGACATCATGAGCATCGATCCACACAATTGGGATATGATGACATGCATCAACAAAGTCAGCGAGCCCGACCACCCGATCCCATTAGTTGCCCCTTAGACAAGCATAGTCACCTCTAACTGTGAGCATGGGTTGCTGAAGACCTATTCTACCCCTGATCTTCACAGGTCTAACTACATGAAACAGGATGTTTATATATGGAGCCATACAACTCTCTTCAAATGAGGCTTCACGGACATACGATAAATGAAGACCAATTAATGGGAGGGATGACATTAGGATGATATGAAAACAGACATGAACATAATCAATAACAGTTATAGATCTTCCATTTCAAAGGAGTGACATTTGCCAAGCTATATATTCAGCCTGATGTAGTCGTGCCATTGTAATTACGTCTTGGTACTAAGTACCAATGTATCTGGCAATGTCGATACTTTCTAACGATACATTAATGTCTGCACTGAGTATGCTGATATTAAAACTCACAGTTTGAAATCACATTCATAGTTTGCAATTCACAACAAACAATTAAATGAAGTAACATTTGAACAAAATATTTCCACAGGTTGTAAAGAATAAAGTAGTTCGAAACATTAAGGATTTATCTGATTGAACATACATTTAAGCTGAAGAACACTACTCAACACACTGGAGACACCTTGATGGAGTTCCCCCAGTACTGGTGGCTCAACCCGTGTGAATGAGAAGGCTGCAATTCTTAGATTTGGCCATAGTGAATCACTGCAATTATAGGGTGTGTCCTTCTACTTGTGTAGTAATCTGTATATGTGCTATCACACACATGATGACAGATAATGCATACAAGTAGAACTTTTGCTCCTGCTATCTCTTTAGGTGTTATTGCCTGGGCAGGATATATTTCCTCTGAAGATCTCTCTGTACATTATCCCTGAATGAGATAAGCTAAAGGTTATCTCAACAACGGAATCCTGGACTGGAGTCCTTCCTTATCTTACATCACTTATCAAGCCTACATATCTGCAACAAAGTATCGACCATGGAACAATCGACTTCAATTGTGGGATGATATCGGTGTTATCACGCAGTGAATCATTGACAGGCTTATACGCTGCAGGCTACAACACAGACATAACTCGAACAATTCTTTCTATTATGTCACAACTAAATGTTGCCTGTCAGCAGTGTGGAAAATGGAATGGCATTATCACTGTTCTCCACAACGCACAAAGGCAAATGAGATTTCAATCATGTCAGTAAATCACTTCTCATTTCTGAATTATGGGTCTGCATGATTTCTGGTCAATAGGAATCCAGCTTTAGACAAGGCTCACTATTGAAGCAGATGAATGGATTAGTACCCCCAAATTACTTAACCTTTAAGAAGAGAGTTTTACCAAGTTTCAAAATATTTTTTGGCCAATTTCTTTACAATCTGATAATGACTATTTGGTATAACGTAGTGGGTGAGTTAGGTCAAATGCCTCTTTGAGCAGTACCATATTCGACCGATTAAGCGCCCAGGGCGCTTAAAAAAAGACAGAAAGGGTGGGCGCTTATTGGGGACAATTCAGGTCAAATTGGCGTAAATTCATCAGTAAGCCTTACCATATTTTCTTGAGAATGGTGCACACTTTTTTCCAAAAAACACAGCTGTGTAGAAAGGGGTGTGCATTATACACGAATTAATGAGTTTTGATGTTTTATCCCCCATGGAAAGACATTACCGTGAGCACGTAACACCGGAAATACCATGTCAACAAATCCATACTGAAGTTCGCAAATTATTCATGTTATTACACTGTCTGGCTATAAAAAGTGTTCTTTGTATATCTGGACTTTTGTTTGTAACTTATTTCATTAATTTTATTCAAAATTCCTTTTAATATTGTTTAAATTAATTTCGTGTGTGAAGCGATCGGAAGATCGCTAAACTTACCGTTATTAACAGCAACCACGGTCAGATTACCGCTATTGACGCCTTGAAACCAACTTAAGTTGACAGAGAATGGATACATATATCATAAATGCCATACTTTGAATCGTTAAAAGTCATATTTGTTTTTGTTGGACGATTCTATGTCAACAAGTAATTCTCACGATCACGCTATCACGCGATCACGTGCACAGGAGCCTTGACGGTGACTGGTCAGATTGGTTCCATGTAAAAAATAATACTCGGCAATAGCGATCAGCTGCTTCGCTTAGGGTTATTATCATTTTAAATATGTTTAGTAAAAGCTGCATCTAAATTAACAAGATATTGGAATATATTATTCCTGATAAAAAAATAGTTTCAGATACAACTTTTGCCGATCCTTGCATTTAAAATCCTGTAAAGTTATATCATTGTGTGTGTCTTGACCGAATCACCAGTAGATTCCAAGAAAACGTGTGTACAGCTGATTGCAGTGTCCAGCTTAGTTTACGAGAAAATACACAAGGTAATCTTAATCCCTGGATATAAAACGATGCCTAGCTGAACAAAAAATACAATTTACACGGTAAATCAACATGTCTGGTGATTTTTTTTATCTCAAATTTCGAATTTGTATACAGACGAAGTTTCTCATCACCTGTTCGTTTGCCGGACTTCGCTGAAGGGGTACGGTGTAATTTTTTTCTGCGCATAATATTCAAAGTCACAAATATCTAAAATAAACAGAATACAGTCACGCCCCGCTTATACGGACTTCAAATATCCGGAAACCTCGGTTCCTGGACGATTTTCATTTAAAACGAAATAATTACTATATAAATTTTCGGAACCAGGAAGGGGGGGGGGGGAGCGCTTATTGGGGGAGGGGCGCTTAATGGGTCGAATACGGTATTTCATTTATATCATGGTACATCAACTTAATGGAGATAAGAACAAAGTTCATCAAGTGTTATTGTCAAGGTAAATCTGGTATCTCAACCCAGTCATAGAATCCTGAACTGCCTAGGGGGCACAACTCAGCCAAACAAAACCTAACATGATCCAAAATTCTTGGATGTGCTCAAGGTATTGTATAATTGAAATAATACAACAAAATATAATCCTACAAACCAATACTAGCTGCCCAAAAAGCGCTACATCTATGCTCACTATTTCCCGTAAATATTAACTAATAATTCTTTTTTCCAAGAAAGGTTGAAAGCTTCTATCTAACAATGTAATTGTACTGTCATATAAGCTTATTAACTCACCATGGCCTAAAGGATAGAGCATCTGCCCCAAGAGCAGATGGTCAGTGCTTTGATACTAAATCGCATCATACCAAAATAAGTTAAAAGATGGTACTTGCTGTCACCTTGCCTGGCGTTCAGTACTAAGCGATTAAAACACGGACAGTGTCTGAGTAGGGTTTCCATGTCAAAATGAGGCATGGTATCATACTGGGCTAGCACTATAAAACCAGCACTAGTGCGGACTAGTACAAGCAATCACACACAAGTACATGCATGTTGCCATATAAGTGAAATAATCTTAACCGTGATGTTAAACCCCATTTCACCGCCACCCCTTTGATAAGGCCCCCTTGTATACACAGAACAACTTTCCATCCCAGGCAATATATCCTCATAGGGTGCTGTCAGTCACTGTACATGTGAGAAAGACACTCCAACACTTTCATGTTGTAGTTTCCCAATGACTATCTGAAACTGGTCAATTCAATCATATATTCAATATTTCAAATTTGGCAGTGCCTATAAGAATAGTGTTTTCATATTTTAGAAACATCAATACCAATCATTTCTGCTATTAGTTAGAAAACTATCATCATGTTATAAAATAATGATCTATCTGCACACAATCTTTTGTAAAACTACTCCCAGGTGGTTAAAAAGCTTTCAACGTTCACAGGATGTTTATGAGCAATTATTCTACATGGGCGATGTCTAAACATTTGAGCTTCAACATGTTGCTGGAAAAATGCCTCTCACATTGATTTGTGATTAGGTTCCTCTAGGAATCACAATGGTTTGGGCCAAATAGCACTTACCTTCAATAGCTCGACTTTAAATAAAACTGTACGCAAGATATTGCTGAAGTCATGCAAGGAGCACACAACGTCACACACTCCGAATGACAGTACATGTTTTACTGCCTGATTCGCTCGGAAAGGGGAATGATGAGAAGGATTCACCCACCAGTGAATCAGTAGGAGGAGATGGTAATGTGACTGTTAACATTAGAGTGCCTTACAGGCAGCTTGGGTTGCATACTCCCCAAGGAGCTGAGAATGAAAATCGAGTGCACTGTAACCGATCCACTGGTTATGATGGTGCACTTTGAGCATGATATCTAGCATTGAAAATGTGCAATACAAATGGACTATCATCTTCATCATTTTCTTCATCATCATCATCATCATCATCATCATCATCATCATCATCATCAATGATCATTATCATCCCCATCTACTCGGGGTAGAATAGGTCTTCAGCAACCCATGCTTGCCATGAAAGGTGACTAAGCTTGTCGTAAGAGGCGACTAACGGGATCAGGTGGTCTGACCTGCTGAGTTGGTTGATGTCATCGTATCCCAATTACCTGGATCGATGCTCATGATGTTAATCACCTGATTGTCTGGTCCACGGTCGATTATTTACAGACCGCCGTCATATAGCTGGAATATTGCTGAGTGCAGCATAAAACAACAAACCAACACCATCAGCGGCATCAGGTCGTCACATGAGCGGTTGTCTGATAACTGTGTGTGCAACCAGTCTGAATGTCACATCTGACATCAAGCAGTAAGGACTGATAACGTCAAACTAATTACCTCCTCTTGATGTGTCTGCTCCAGGTTTGATCACACCCCTTCTTGATCAAACTATCGAGGCATTGAAATTATTCATGGTCCATCAGCAATTCATAGATGCCTATTCAAAATATCAAATACTGTCATCACATCTATCAAAACTATACTACTCAAAAGAAGTTAAAGAATACCAGATTCTATTCACATGACTATAGTTAATCAGTGATGACATGATTGATTTATTATATTCATAAGGTATGGTTAATGATGTTTAAAGTGTATCCCAATGTTTTAAGATGCACAACCCTGTATTGCAATACATATCCTGATATACTGTATCATTCTCAATTTTGAATTCACGGGGTGGCAGGGAGGGCAGTTGCCCCCCTAGATTTTTTTATAGAAAACAGTTTTATTTGAATCAAGTTGGGGACAAGTGATACTTGTACAAATATTTAACTACGGCCTTGTGATGACTTGGTGTTACACTGCTGCCACAGAACTCCACATCGGAACTTGCACTTTGGAATTAAGGAAACATTTCGCAGGTACTTGGCATATGTATAGCATTTGATAAAAATCACAACTTGAAATCACTCGATATACTGAGCATTAAAACGTGATATTGTGATACGTATCATGGAAAGAATGAACCTCAATTCACCAATATACCAGGAATACTGTGCACCCATAATATTCAAATGCAAAAAATCATTTGTTTTTTAACTTCTCTTGAGTAGCATATTTCACCTTTACAGTTTTGATACACGTAATAAAATGAAACAATATTTACCAAATGTGTTTGAAATGACATGACATGGAACAAGTGCAGAACTTATTTGTCAGATTACAGTTTGAGGTTGCAGTGGGGTAGCCAAGTGGTTAAAGTATTCGCACATCATGCCACAGGTCCGGGTTTGATTCCCCACATGGGTACAAAATGTGAAGCCCACTTCTAGAGTCTCCCACTAAGCTAAGCTAAGCTAGGCTAAGATTATCCCAGGGGAAATTCATATTGCACATAAGCACTAAATTATCTATGAAATTATATATGAAAATATATATTCATCTATATATATTCAGTAGAACATGGATAAAATGAACTACAAGGGACCAGTGAAATCAGTTCCCCACAGTTTTCAACATGCTAAACAGTATAGCAAGCTTCAATCTGATCATATTACTTAAGTCAGCAGACGAGGGTTGAAAAAATGTAGTCATTCAAACTGCTCTATTTTGAAAGGTAATTTATAACAGGCTGTGTTCTGTTCTGTTTCAAAATAATGATGACAAGTTTGACATTTCCTAAACAACTTATGTCATCACACTGCATTTAGCTGACTCAGTCACTCTGAATGGCCCTGTTGAATTCAATATATTATGTTGTAAAAGTGACAAAATGTTTTTTTTCCTCCTTGGAATGCGGTTAAACCAACCTTAAATTTTGTCAATGCAGACAAAATGTTTTTCACATCAGGTGAGCCCTGAGTGAACTTTGACCTTCCAATCAAAATAAAGGATGTGTGGATTCTTGAGCCAATCAGATGTCAGTTTTCTAAACACACATGCTAAATCAATTCAACCTTATTTCTTCACCACCTTGATTCAGAAATGTTTATTTTAACAAAAGAAAAAACAAACAAAACACCAATATTCCCTTCATGGAACTCCCTTATGGGTGTGGATACCATGGCGCTCAGAGTTGACGGGGAGTATAACACATTTGAGAATTCAGCAATGCAGGAACAAACACCAATAGAAAGTGACTTAATTAATCATATGTTTTGTGTATACACTACACACAAATCTATAGTCAAACAATACATAAACAATCATAATGTATTACCATTATCTCCATGAGTCCTTTGTGATCCTGCTACTACTTATAATGTATCCCACCTTGGAGGGAAATATATTTTCAGTGGGAGAATAAATCCCTTATACCCTGCTTCAAATCAAACTGCTGGACGCTTTTTCACCCCAAGTCAGTGAAAGTCACTTGACATAGCACAAGTTAACCCAAGCTCAATTGAAAAGCTGATTTCAATCAATTTTGAACTTGTTTTAATTCCTTTACGTCCTATTAAAGTACCCCACACTATTTTAAATGAAACAGAGCATTGTTGTCAATGAAATATTTTCCAACAGGTCAAATTTGTTTGAGACCATCCACAGCAAGAGAAAGCTGGTACAAAGTACTATCAGCCTCATTAACACATCAACAGCATTTGGTGATGCATGGAGAGAAAGACACAACCTTCCTTGTAACACAAGACAAGGGGAAGGTGAAATCAATGAGAGCAAGGATCATTTGTCCTCGTCAGGTCAAGGACGATAGAAATATGATGTACACTGTCAAATTACATGTCACTGAAGAAATTCACTTCAGGTGAACAAATTGACTTGTCTCTGAATGTGTTTGTGATAAGTGTCACCGGTAAGGCAGGATATGCTCACCTTTTCGCAACACCTGGTACATGTATCACTATTTAATTTGATTGATAAATATTTGCTTGTTGCATAGTCGGAATTATACAATGGACTCTGCTTTTATGGATTTTACCAGAGATTTATTATGATTATGGATTTTATGATTTAGTTTATAGTCCTTGAGCTCATTTGGCAGCAAAATTATTTCTCTTCAATGTCTGTTTGCTCCAAATATAGTGGACATGATAATTAATGATTTGTTTGTTTGATGTTTCATGACGCACTCAGCAAATATTCCAGCTATATTATGAATGTAAATAATCGAATCTGGACCAGACAATCCAGTGACTGACATCATGAGCATCAATCCACACAATTGGGATACGATGACGTGCATCAACCAAGTAAGCGACTCTGACCAACCAATCCCGATAGTCACCTCTTACGACAAGCATAGTCACCTCTTACGATAGTCGCTTCTTTTTCGTGAACACCTGGTGTCATCACATTTTTTCAGCGATCCCTTCATATAATTTTCACCACTATTTTGTCTTTTACACCCAATGGAATCTGTTTCGTTGGATGACTGAGACTATTCTCTTGTGTTGACATTATATATTTATAGTAATATTTTTAGGGTTTTCACAAGTAGGTAAATAAGTTGCTTGTTGTAATAATATATGATATTATTAATGGTTTGACTTGAATATTATAGCATGTACACTGCAGAACCTGATAATGGCTTGATGACAATGTGATAATTTCGCAGTTGACGTGACGATGTATGTTCTCACCACATAATGAGACCTATGATGATCCGGGTAGAATAGGTCTTCAGCAACCCATGCTTGCTGTAAAAGGCGACTTTGCTTGTCGTATGAGGCGACTAAGGAATCGAGTGGTCAGGCTTGCTGATTTTGTTGATGCATGGATCAATGCTCATGATATCAATCACTGGATTGTCTGGTCCAGACTCGATTATTGACAGATCGCGATCATATAGCTGGAATAATGCTGAGTGTGGCGTTAAACAACAAACAAACAAACAAACCACATGTAGACTAATATGTTGATGAGGAAGGGCTAAAGAACATGACAGCTGGTAGAACAAGGAACTGATCACATGCGTGAGAAACAATGGATTCAAAACTCTATGACATGAATTAATAGCACTTGTTGATACAGTAAACTGTGTTTATAACGAACACGCTTATAACGAACTGATGGATAAAACCAACTGTTGTTTGGTCCCGGCCATTTGTGGTATGCTTCAGTTGAAACGCTTAAAACAAACTCTGGTTATAATGAACAAAACATATCGGCCACTTTGAGTCCATTATAACAGTAGTTTACTGTAATTTATATTGGTGGTGGTGGTGAAATTGGGTTTAACGTCGCGTCCAAGATTATTGCACTTATATAGCGACGCGTGTGTGTGTGTGTGTGTGTGTGTGTGTGTGTGTGTGTGTGTGTGTGTGTGTGTGTGTGTGTGTGTGTGTGTGTGTGTGTGTGTGTGTGTGTGTGTGTGTGTGTGTGTGTGTGTGTGTGTGTGTGTGTGTGTCTTCTTGTACTAGTCCGGACTGATGCCGATTTATAGTGCTAGCCCTCTGAGATACCATGCCACAGTTTAACATGAATATCCCACTCAGACACAGTATACTGACTCCGAGCCGACCAGTCCTTGTTTTAGCCCCTTAATGCAGAGTGCCAGACAGGGTTACAACAAGTACCATCATTTAAAGTGTTTTGGTATGACACGGCTGGGGATCAAACCCGACCTTCCGCTCTCCAGATGCTCTCTACCACTTGACCACGGAGACGGTTGTAATTTATATTGATTCATTTGTAATTCATTGAATGTACAAAGTGGGACATCAATATATTGTTTGTGAATTGTTTGTAAATAATGGGCTGGATGGCTGACATTTCCAAAATAAGATCATCCATAAACACATAATTATATTGGTTTGGTCTACTACTTTCTCAAAAGTGTGTCATGAATCTTAATTTGTTTTAATTTTCTACTCTGCTCATATTTTGCATTACTCCGGTTTGATATATAATATTAACTTATATATGTTCTCAGCTTGTTTGAAATATCAGACAGCTAAGCTGGCGCCAAGATGTTGAAAAGATGCCATATAAACTTAGAAGGTCAAGAAAAATGTCTGACAATAGCAATGACACTGTCGCAAAAAGACGGTTGATATGTTTTCAAGAACACTGCATCTGACATCTGATATTATATGTATAGTTATAAAAAATTTAGAATCCTACCTAAACTTGTATATCATGTATCACAGGTCTCATTATCACAATCAAACAAATCAAAAACATGAAAAAACCTCTTTACTCAAATTTCCTGTTTTCTTTTAAGAAGCTACATTTTAGTTTCCAGATATTGTATGCATTGAGCTATACTGGTACATTCACATGAGGAACTAACTTGCCATTAGGACACTGTATCCTTACTTATATACACAGATGAATGAAAACATGACACTTTTCATGGACAGCAACTTCTTTCTTTTCATTGTCACGATGTTTCAGAGCTACTTCTTCACGTGATGAAGGAGCAAGAGGTATCTCTGAACGCCATGATAAAGAATTAATGAAGTTGCTATCCATACAAAGAATCATGTACCGTATTCGACGTAATAAGCGCCCCGCTCTAATAAGCGCCCACGGCGGTATTTGCTAATATATTGGCCAGTGAACAATCCCAATTAGCACCCTTCCAATTGATTAATGTACACAAGACTTATTAATTCGCGTACAATACGCACTTGTGTGTTATATGCACCCTTAATTATGGGCAATTCAATTTCAGAAAAATATATCTGCCGTACATAAACATTTCAGGCTGTCAGCATAAACCACGAAATGTATCTTTCAACTCTGCTTTTTTCTCACCAAATTGATATTCTAATAAGAGCCCCCTATTTCTAATTTTGAGAGCGCCCTGGGCGCTTATTACGTCGATTACGGTATTCATGTTCTTCTAACTTCTAAATGCCCAGAGGTGCCCATTAGTAGTTAACAGCCCAAAGACCACAATAAATTAATTACCGTAGAAGATTTTCATCCACACTTAAAACTACTGTAGGTCAATGAGTAAGGTGAACAGTATTCCGGTTATATCACGGCATGTCAGCTTGATGTGGGACAAAAGCCTGAAGTGGTGCAGGTCTCGGACGTAAAACCCACAGGTATGTTGCTGACAAACCTTGAAACATAATCGAGGCAAACAAGGATTCAAACCAACAATCATAGGTTTCTGGCATGCCCAAGGGACACAGTGAATTGCGGCACCTTATACGACTGGGTTAACAAGGTTAAGAACAGGTACCATCTTTTAACGCCTTTTGGTATGACACGGACTGGGATCTAATCACCAACCTTCCGCTCTCAAAGCAGACGCTCTACCCGCGGTTAACATTTTATCATATGTATATACATGCCCCGAAATCATCCCCTACACCCCACGCCCCTGCCCCCATCCCCGCCCCCGCCCCTGCCCCCCCCCCCCCAAAAAAAAACACCCAAACAAATAAACATAATCAGCATCCCTGTCAGTCCTTAGACAGAAACATATGAACATACTAAAACATCAGTGCCCGAGGATAATCAGCATGATCAGTCTAGATCATTTCCTGAAACACATGCCCCTGTCAACCAGAAACACCAACCTGCTTACCAAACCTCCTACAACTGCTTCCTGTTGCCCAAAGCTGAGATATTTCTAATGACGTGAGTGTATATGTGTGGGTACATGTGTGCATGGATGCATCATTGCACTGTAGGAGTCAGTTTTAGGGGGCATTTGCAAAAGTTGAAAACATTTTTTCAAGACAACTGCAAAAGCTGCGACCATTTCCCGATCCAACCAAGACCTCAAAACATCATAAAATGTAAATGCAAAATTATAGTTCCAAATTATATCAAGCTTAATTTTCTTAACTGATTAAGTAGCATTTCATCCGCTTCATTGTCAGTTCCCCTTACCTTCACAACTTCAAAATAATTTCCCTGAAACAACAGACATAATGATGACAGGAAAAGCATAAAATGGACGTAAATTGTTAATGTTTAAGCTGCCTTTTTGACTGTGACCTGCCTAGCTTAAACTACACATATTAATTACAGCGCCAACGGTCTCATGTGATAGAACTGGGCTTCCAGGAACCATTCTTCATATGTCCCCTGTACACTCAACATCCACTACGTCTTCGTGGAATCAAGATTTGTGAACTTGGTTGCAATCTGATTATACTCAACTCAGGGTTACAATTAAGTTTCACACACTGGATGCTACCTATGCAGTCAGCGACTTAGCCACTTGTCTGAAGCCCCTGTCAAGTAAAATTTCTTCTAGTCTATGAATATGTGACACTTTTTATGGATAGCAAATTCTAGTCATGAGCTACTTCTTGCTCCTTCATCAGGTGAAAGAGCAAGAAGTAGCTCTGACATGTCGTGACAAAGAATAAATAGAAAATCTCAATTTGAGTGTCTTTCGATATCAAATATATCAACACAAGTTGCCGAGGAGTTTTTTTACTTTTATCAACAAGTGTTGATAAATTTAATATCAAAAGACACAAGGGTGAGATTTTATTAATCATCCATCATCATTCTTCCAACTTTTTCAGTTTGTAGACAGTAATAAGCAGTCATAAGTGTAAAAGTACTGCTAACAGCTTCAGTAGCAAAGCCATTAGTGATGTCATTTGATTGTGATGTCATGGTAACCAATGATGTCACAATGGTCTGCAAAGCATTGTTATGCAAATTCATTGCAGCTATATCTACACTGTAGATATCACTTGATCTCACCCAAGCCATATTTCCTGTGGGAGCCAGTTTGGGATGATAAAAGAAGTTGCTACCCATAAAAAAGAGTCATGTATGCTTTCTTTTCCAACTTCTAAATGCCTATCAAAGACTTAATTCTTCTGGTCTAGTTTGTTTTGTTATTAAACGTCTCACTCAGCACTATTCCATCTATATGACCGTGGCCTGTACGTCAGCACCAAACAATCTCCTGGTCTAGAAGATTACATAACTCTAGGCCATGAACTAAGAGTAAGATATACTTAAAATAATCAAAATACAATTTCAGGCTGGTTGACTTGAAAGTGTTTGGCACGGACTACCTACATGAATCTAGGGACCCCTGAAATTTTATAGTTTGAACATATAAGGGTTGTGACAAGGACCCCATGACTTCAATTCAAAAGTTCATTATATCACAGTTTTTGTTCCCCATATCAGCCCGAGACCCCCATATCCAGAGGGCTGATATAGGGGTCTCGGTGAAAACTGCCACATAATACACATTTTAACACACACCAAAACCTCAAATTGTAAAATGCATCTATTTGCAAGTGAATGCAAAAAAAATTCACCTTGTTTGGCAGACATTGTCACAGGAAAACCTGCAAAGCAGACAAGCAGACATGCATCATATCATTCATGAAGTATATGGCATTATCCTGCTTCAATACTTCCACATCATAAAACAGAGGTATTGTTTCATTGACTCTCTGGATGCCAGTAAGATATGTAGGTTGAATTATTTTTCTGATGATGTCAACATGACTTTTAACCACTCCGGGTCGGCACAATAATATTTGTTGAACTGAATTACACAAACTACATACTAGTTTGATAATAGTCAGATGTTGATGCAACTGCAAGTCAATACAATACTTTGGCAAACTTTACAGCATGAAATGACATACATGATAATGTGTGAGGAGCTACCTACATAAGACATGTACATTGTGGACCTAGGCGATGAAAAATAAAAGGCAAGGCAGTTGAAGACCTCGGCAAACTTTGCAGAGCATGAAATATCATGGATTGACAATACATGAATAACTCCTCATACAGCTAACATGGACTGCATGACTTGTGCATGGTGTATCAGGTCAAATGAAAATCATGGCAAACACGGCATGGGATTGGAGGCTGGGTAAGGAAACCCAATTTTTTCGGCAATGCTGAGTGAGTGAGTATGGTTTTACGCCGCTTTTAGCAATATTCCAGCAATATCACTACGAGGGACACCATAAATGGGCTTCACACATTGTACCCATGTTGGGAATCGAACCCGGGTCTTCGGCGTGACGAGCCAACACTTTAACCACAAGGCTACCCGACCGCCCCTCGGCAATGCTGAAAGGCTGCAGGACCCGCTGAATCCATGCAGCCCACCTGACAGGAAGTTAAACTTATGTTACAACACAACATTTACCAAAACATAACTATATCATCCCATTCCAGTAAAGTCGTCACAAATCGCTGTTATGATCAATAAACTCTGGAGATGTGAGTTAGAATTGTGTTCTGCTTAACATCCCTCTGAGTGACAGAAAGAGTTTTCAGGTGACCTTTGACAGCGAAGAAAATATCAGTAATTTGTCATTACCAACTAAAACACTTTACTGAATTTGTATTTGCTTGAATTGTTACCACCAGATAAAATCAGACACAAATTATCGCCACTTAAGTGTGTGCTTGCATGCATTTGTGTTTATTTTTATATATTGATTGTTCTATAAAATGTACATTTCCTCCAACAAAATAGAGAACACTGCAGGAACGTCAAATGGCTGATGTACATAATGCCATTGACCTGACATATTTCAGTTTGAATGTCAATAAAATAATACTTTTTCTTTTCATGCTGGCTTCATAAAGCAGTTCTCGGCTAGTAATGCCGTCAGCATCTTCATAATGGCTTATTTAACCAGTTATACTTTCAGCTCCTGGCATTTCCCTAATGACAGCTCATTCTTGCACAATACACAGCTCAAATTAGAAAGGAACTGATTATCTCCCTTGTGCCCCGAGCAGTAGCTAAACATGGAAGAATGGACGAAAACATATTACACGGCATAAATCGTTTTACATCTTAATGTCAACAGCTTAAATCTTCAGAACAAAATTTTCAGAAACATTGTAAACTTGCATTCCACTGCTGTATTTGTATTCAGGAGTATTATTTTAAAGGTACAATATACCCTTCACTTTCTGAACATTTATATAATGTAAGAGTGATGCAGGTCTTAGATAGTCATCGCTTCGATAGAACCCACAAGCACAGACATGGTGCTGACAGTCTTCCTGAGGCATGACAGCCCACTAGCCTGTGTCAAAGTCTAGTTTCGCTCTTGTCATTTCAAGCCTACTTTTCTGTTAAAATATATGAGTGGACTATTGCACCTATCAACAGACCAATAAAAATGTTTTACAAAATCAAGTTCCAAAACAGGGTAGCTCCTATGGCCACAGACATCACCTGTCGAATTTGCGCTGAAATTTTACCAAAAATTATGCTGAGACAAATATTGGGGAATGGTTCAAAGTTTTCAATCAAAGCTCCAGTAATTTTATAGATTTAAGTTCATTGTTTTTCAACTGAACCGGCTGAAACTTTATCACAGTGACTGAGATGCTATTTTTAGATGTCCCCCTGCTGAGTGTTTCATGCTGCTGATGTGCAGTGAACATTACTTGATACAGGTGTAGTCTCACCAGCCCGTACGCCCTGTCACTGTAACAGTGAAACAGTGTTATAAGTATTCTTACTGTGGTAATCTGTAATTTCTGTTTGTCAGGAAAGAACTCTCCAGTCATTCTGTAATCTAATCGACCAGGTTGTCTGCTATTGTAGTCATCTTTGTGAACTGTTTGATTTTGCGTTTTCACGACAAGGGACACAACTTGTGTTCTACACAGGATGGTGCTACGATCAAGCCAAGAAATGTAGCTTGAAATGGCTAGGGTAGAAACTAGGCTTTGATATAGGCTACTGGACACTCTCTCCTCGGGAAGATGGGCGCTCACTGACCAAGGATCAGCATGCCTAAGGGAGGCTACTCTGCAAAACGAATTGCGGTGTCTCAGAAAACAGGACCACACACGTTCCTGTAGTATCATTGTCCAATTGCATAGATCGATGCTCATGATGTCAATCACTGAATTGTCCAGTCCAGACTCCCATTTTACAGACCACCGTCATATAGGTGAATAGTGCTGAGTGGATGGAATCCTACTTACAGTGACACCTTCTTCATCCTGACCTCGTTAATCCAGAAACCCTGCTTTATTTTTGACATTAACTCAGTCCCAGTGATGAGTTTTTCCAGAAATATGTCAATTTGTTCTGATCACCAAGGTAACACTGTAAGTACAAGTGAGTGAGTATGGTTTTACACCCCTTTCAGCAATATTAAACCAATATCACGGATGGGGACACCAGAAATAGGTTTTGCACATTACCCATGAGGGAAATCAAACCTGGGTATTTGGCGAGACAAGCAAACCCTTCAACCACTTGGCTATGATCTCGATCGCCTCAATTTGAAATGACAAAACTTTCAACCTCTTTATACCAATCAAGTGACAAAATATTCTCTTAATTACAATAATTAAGAACTGAAAACACCAAACATGCCTTTTTTTATGCGAACTACCGTCCAAAATAACATTTATCCCTACGTAAATATTTCAGCTGCTTTCTTTATGAAATAATAGACCTTTTCTAACACACCACTCTCCCAAATTGTGTGACTTTCCTGCAGTCCTCATTCTCTCCGCCCTCCCTACAGGATTAAAGGTCCCTCAGCAATCAGTGCTCAAAATTACTTACTAAACTAAACTAAAACTAACTCCCATTTGTAAGTCAGATTAGCAGCTATTACTAGGGATGAAAGGTCTGGAGAAATAATTAATTTGGTTCCAATATATTTGTCTAGCTAGCTACGTCCAGTTTCCGATACATTCTAACACTGATACAATACAGTAGAACATGTT
This sequence comes from Haliotis cracherodii, assembly GCF_022045235.1. Taxonomy (NCBI): domain Eukaryota; kingdom Metazoa; phylum Mollusca; class Gastropoda; order Lepetellida; family Haliotidae; genus Haliotis; species Haliotis cracherodii. The sequence goes on from NW_027266297.1 coordinate 3,709,925, forward strand.
TATTATGAATACCCATGAAGATCCAGGGTAGAATAGGCCTTCAGCAACCCATGCTTGTCCCCCTGTGAATATCCGGGGTAGAAAAGGTCTTCAGCAACCCATGCTTGTCCCCCCATGAAGATCCGGGGTAGAATAGGCCTTCAGCGACCTATGCTTGTCCCCCCGTGAAGATCCGGGGTAGAATAGGCCTTCAGCGACCCATGCTTGCTGTATGCTTGTCGTAAAAGGTGACTATCGGGATCAGGTAGTCTGACTCGCTGATTTGGTTGATGCATGTCATCGTATCCCAGTTGCAAAGGTCGATGCTCATGATGTCAATCACAGACCACAGCTGGAATATTGCTGAGTGCAGCGTTAAACAACAAACAATCAATCAAATATTTATAATTTACATCGACAAACAGATATAACAAACAATTTAACATCATATAACATCATATAGAAATAACGTGAATAATGAGCTGACAAAACAAACTGATACTTAATTCCCCATTAATTTTCTAGTTCCGGTGAGGCATAGAGTTTAAATTGCTAAAACCATTCCTCTTTTGTTCTAGATTCCAAGGCTCTATAAAAACCTGTTCAAAGAGACCATTATCCTTTATACAATCAAAGAAGGACTTTCTTTATATTCACAGAAAGTATTTGAGACAAGTGGACTTATTACCATGTGGATTCTCAAACACTCAAAGGATTTGCTTGATTTTTTGCAATCTTAGAAAAGAACAAAGTTCAAATTGTGTCAAAGCGTTTGATTTTCCAATTTTATACCATCCCACACTGAAAAAATTGAGGAAAAACTTCATTGCTTCATCCATGGGACATTTGTCTCTAAATGTGGTGATGATGCGGATGATATCAAGAAATCAGACAAATATGCCAGCCAATCAGATTACAGCGTAACTGTTTTCTGCTCACCATTCTTTCTGGTCCAAGAGGTCATGAACTTGGAGCCTGGCACTGAGACACAGATTGGCAAATCAACTCATTACTGGTTTGAAATGAGTAGTCTCAGGAACACAGTGTCACAGTACTTTCCAGACCCCGTCTCTTGCTGAATACTCGCAGTACTGTTATGAGTAATATATATAAATATCAATAAATCTACCACTTCTACTATTACAGCTTATGTATTAAGTAGTTTGTTTTGTTTTGTTTGTTGTTTAAAGCGCACTCCAATATTCCAAGCTATGTGACGGCGGTCTGTACACAATCGAGCCTGGACAAGAGCATCAATCCACGCATTTGGGATACGATGACATGTATCAACCAAGTCAGCGAGCCTGACTACCCAATCCTGTTTGTCGCCTCTTGGGTTGTTGCAGGCCAATTCTAACCCCGGATCTTCACTGGTTCTTAAGTAGTTTGAACATTGTTCCTGCAAAATGTACACCAGAACACTGTGAGGTTCATGAAATCTTTTTCGTTAGATTAACTGCTGCTTCCTATATCTTTTTTCTTGTATACTTTGCATCATAAGGGGTCACATAGATAAGAGATAAACGTTTAAAACAGTGCAGTTCAGTTGAATCTTGAGTGAACTATTTCACACCAATATTGACATTTTCTCGTCATGAATTGCATTTGCATATGAGAAACCATTGTTTGCATTCAGACATGTTTTGGGTAGCTTTTCCATCACCTTCAATTTTGCACTTTTCATTGGTTTTAATAGTCATTGTCCATTTTTCCAGTTTCATAACCATGGTAACAGCATCTAATCGGTGTGACAGAGGCATAAACAACATTTTCTTCACCTGTTTGATTGTTTGTTTAACACTGCACTCAGCAATATTCCAGCTACATGTATATGACGGTGGTCTGTAAATATTCGAGTCAGGACCAGACAATCCAGTGATTGACATCATGAGCATGGATCTATGCAATTGGGATACGATGACATGAATCAACCAAGTCAGTGAGCCTGACCACCCCATCCTGTTAGTTACCTCCTACGATTAAGTATTACCACAAAAAAGTGAATACTTTTTAAGCATTTGACCTTTGTTTTATTTCAAGCTCATGATCTTCCATCCCTGCACTAATCCTATTTGTCACAAGACATTTTGTAACAGTCAGTACTAATTACCACAATAACATCCAAGGAACAGCAAAGTATTTTATCATAACCTGTTTCCCTCAATAGAATGATTATGACTTACATTTCTAAACTATTGTGAAAAGGCTGATTTAAAAAAAAAAAATGGGGCCTGAAAATATGTTTAGTTACGAGTATCATAAATGAATTAATAGGGAGCATTCTATAGAGGTAGAAGTAGGCAGCAATCATGTGACGTCTCACCATGCCACGAAGAACTGTCATGCCTATTGTACCATGGGCCACTGGACTCCAAGTTCCGAATTAAAGTCTCATGTCAAAGCTAGGTGAAATTATATCAAAGACTGATCACTACAATCAATATCTAGAATATACACATCTACTTACTAGAACACCAGCTAGACTAAATATAATAAAACTTTCTCATGACAGACCTAAAAAATTGCCCCCACAAGTAACATATTTTATATTTGAAGGCATTGATAAAAAAACTTTTGAATTCAAAATTCCCTTTGGGCACCCAATTTCAATTTTTGGCAGATGCCATACTATTAATAGTGTCAGATTCTGTGGGCATGTTAGCTATGGTCACAATGGCTTCATACCCGTCTTGCCATACTTCACACCTCAAGTTGAGTCTATGACCAAAGAGGTCATGTGGTAGAATATAAAGAAATATAAGATATTCTCTATTTCCAGATCAGTTTTAACAGAAGTCATAAGAAACACACACAAATTTAAACAGTCGAGGCTGGGACGAAGGTACAAGTTGCACCATTCCCCGTTCAGGTAATGTGCGAATGAATGTTTCTAAACACTGTACAGTGGGTGTATCTCACTAATCCACTCTGTCACCATACATCCATGGGAAACAGGTTAAAGTACATTCAGCCACCTCATCGGGGGAGCATTGTGTTCCCATCACCTTCACTTTACCAGATCCAATCATCATGACAAATCCTGTATATCCAGTAGGAGACATAATGACATGTTAACAAACAGACTAAAGAAAAAGTTCTTCAGACTGATATTAAATCACTTGAATCATTCAGCTGTGGCTATATCATGACATTGTCACGCATGTCCTCTGACATGACACATGTCCTCATGACAAGACACATGTCCTCATGACAAGACACATGTCCTCATGACAAGACACATGTCTAACCATGACTCCAGGACATCAGCTGTGGCTATATCATGACATTGTCACGCATGTCCTCATGGCAAGACACATGTCCTCATGACAAGACACATGTCTAACCATGACTCCAGGACATCATCTGTGGCTATCTATTAAGTATCCACATCTGCAATATCTTACAGTTCAACTGTACATATTGTTCAAAAATAAACCATTAGGCATTTAAGTTCTCAGTTAAAGTATAAGTTTGTTTGTTTGTTTGTTTGTTTGTTGTTTAACACCTCACTCTGCAATATTCCAGCTAAATGACAGCGGTCTGTAAATAATCAAGTCTGGACCAGACAATCCAGTGATTGATATTATGAGCATCGATCTATGCAATTGGGCTACGATGTCATGCATCAAACAAATCAGCGACCCTGACCACCCTGTCCCGTTAGTCGCCTCTTAGTTGCCTTTAACGACAAGCATGGGTTGCTGAAAACCTAATCTACATTGGATCTTCACGGGGGGACAAGCATGGGTTGCTGAAGACCTATTCTAACAGGCATAGAAGTAAAAAAAACATGACTAAAATGATAAGAATGTAAAACATATTTCAAATTATTATTAAAACAATTAAATCTGATGACAAACACCCATCATGTCATATTTTGTCTTGTGGCAACCCCTTTGACAGTCAAAGATGTGACATCTTTGACATTGCTTACAGGCCATCCCACTATACTGTCTGTTGTTCACAGACCCATGAAGATCCGGGGTAGAATAGGTCTTCAGAAACCCATGCTTGCCGTAAAAGGCTACTATGCTTGTTGTAAGATGCGACTAACGGGATCAGGTGGTCAGGCTCGTTGACTTGGTTTGATGCATGTCATCGTATCCCTATTGAGCAGATCGATGCTCATGATGTCAATCACTGGATTGTCTGGTCCAGACTCTATTATTTACAGACCACCGCCATACAGCTGGAATATTGCTGAGTGGGTCGTTAACCAACAAAGAGAGAGTGTTATACCACCAAGGTTTGTGAGCATGCATGCAGCATTGGTCCTTTGACCTTTCCCCTTTGGCAATTATATGACATTACACAGCATCTCTGACAGAAGATACCACCAGGAACTCGGAAGACCTGATACCAAAGGATCAACTGATCGTAAACACTGCTGACAAGACAGATAGGACAATGTTCATAATTGAACAAATGATCTTGTTAACAATGCTGCATAAACTTGGCACAAGTCCCCTACAGCAAAGATCTCTCTTCTAATCAACAACCTGCACCAGCCCCTCGAGCAAAGCCAGTCAACTTTGCTCTTTAATAATGTTCTTCCTTTGCGGTAGTGCTAAAAGAATTACTCAGTGATCTGGAATCATGTGTCAGTTTACTGGACAAGCTTAATAAAATATTTCAAGTTATCTGAAATCGTTCATAAAGAAGCATTCATGTGACATTTCTTCCCTTGAACCAAAGTCCTTTCAGCTGAAAGGTAAGGTTACAACTGGCCATGTTTTCAAATGAAATTTGTTTATCCAACAGGGATGTGAAATTTCATCTCTTGTAGAATTGTTCTTTTATCTGAAAGGTTAACTTACAACTTGCCATGCCGGACACAAGAGAGAATGAATAGTTTCATTAACGACAAACTACATGCACCTGAAACTCTCACCTGAAGCTTTTTCGTAGTCCCACAGGTGTCACTGAAATCCGTGGCACAAACAGCTGATTTGGTCGCTTGTCGTGTCCAGCCATTTCTCCAGTGGATAAAAACCGAATTCGACGTCCTCTTCCCCAGCGTGGATGGGCAAAGGTTGAATCTTCGTTGGTTATCAAATCCTGAAAATACGAAGATTTGTAACTGACGACAGATGTTGGTCGTATATTGATGGCAATCAATACCGACTGAGCACGGATAGCGTATCTCTCGCAGCCACAACACTGATGTTGGAAGTAAGTTCCTGCAGTAGACTTTCAGATCACATATGATATGTATTTACAGGTAGTACAAGTAATCCAATTAGGTGCCGCGTCGTCAAGTACTGTCGCCACTGAGGGAATGACATTGATTTTTCATACAACACACAGTTCAGTGATACCACGTGTAATACGGTAAGGTCGCCTTGCGCTGGTATTCCATTCGGGTACTCTTCGCCAAATTCGACCCTCTGAAGCTATGAAATATTAAAACGAAATGTAGGTGAAACTTTCGTCGCAACAGGGCGAGTCACGGATCAGTAACTTTTGCAACTCGGATCTGTCGATTAGTTCTTAGCGTCGCATCAACTGACATGTTTGTCTTGGTCAAGTCTTCAAATTGACAGGGGACCAATGACCCTTCTGCGACTACTGGTCGTCGGCTCGAATGATGCTTCCATTCATTCCCAAAGAGATTAACAAAATGGGTTCAGTGTCTCTTATAATCCCGCGTGAATTGCCAAGAGACAGTGAAGCAGACGACAATGGTCGTGTCATCAGTTGGCACTAGCGACCAGCCGACTGTCTCCGTCATGCAAACTGCACCTGGGGGCGGTGGAATATAGAAAAACGGGATTTGTCTCATAAACTCATTGCTACATTGGTCAATTTGGCGCGAATCTTTATCGTTGCTTTAAACAGATTCTTTGAGGGAGGCATTGTTGTGTTTTTTTCGACGAAACTCTTGCTGTGCAATCGGGTGGATTAATAGAAGCGATTGTCAAGTCTTGTAGGATTGAATCGCTGGATTCACATTATTACGGTAAATGGGAGAAGAAATAAGTTTGCGAAGTTGACGTGTGTAGAAGCCAATAAGCTAAGAAAAGTGGGATCGATCAAGTGAGGAACCGGAGCTGTTAATGATAGCTGTGGGCACCAGCCAGCTAGCGGACTTCAATCACACGCGAGCAGCACGAGCCACGTGCAAGACACGAAATCAACGACTCCACGAAGAATCTGGAAATAACACTATCTGTGGATGGCGCACAATGCTGACGATTGATACGAACGGGAAGCGCTGATTTATCCTGTCAAATATCTGTCTGTTTGACGATTTTAGGACTGCAGCTATTTCTAAACGGCGAAGACAGCCAATGTAGTAGTTTAAATTGATAGTGAATGGCATCGTTTCGTGACGGTAGATAACAATGTCGTTTGTCAACAATGATCGGTGTATCCATTCCAGCAAAGAGGTTGTCAACGACCAACAAGCATACGGTATTGTCTCATTTGCAACGCGTGGCCTCGTCGAACCTGTTGCACGGAATTTTCTTCTTGGCGCAAATCGTCAGTAACACAATCGGCCAATTCAATAACAGCACCATCGTCCTCTGTGATTGAATGAGAGGAGTTGACGCTTGAGCAATCTTTGATTTTGAATAGCTGCATCTAAACTGTCAGACAAAACCAAGTGCAAAACCGTGTTTGATGGTGGCAAATAATTAAACAATCAAGAAATGTGTATTTAATGGTGATGTATTTGAAACCGGTATCATAGTTGTGTTTTGGACCTTACTGTTTGAAGTGTTTCGGGGACTGTTTTCAGCATAGTAACGTTTTGATAACGTACGTTTGTTTGTTTGTTTGTTGTTTAACGCCGCACTCAGCAATGTTCCAGCTGTATGACGGCGCCAGTAAATAATCGATTCGGGACCAGACAACCCAGTGATTGAAATCATGAGCATTGATCCACGCAATTGAAACACGATGACATGCATCAACCCAGTTAGCGAGCCTGACCACCCGATCCCGTTAGTCGCTTTTTACGACAATCATAGTCGCCTTTTAGGGCAAGCATGTGTTGTTGAAGACCTATTCTACCCTGGATCTTCACGGGTCACATATTCATAAGAAAGCGGTCGGTGAAACCATGGTTGAAGGTTTCACAACGGAGTCCCACCGTTGATGTGTTCTAATCCAGGACACTCAAGAGAACCCCGCACGCCCATTGAATCCCCTCGCGCGACTTCACATAGCGCCAACAGTAGGATTCCAGGTCAGAATAAATCCAGTAACAACTGCTTGTCGTAAGAACCAACAAATAACGATGTGGCGTGGGATGTGTGCCCTTGCTGTCAACGCTGATGGGGGCGGTCGGGTAGCCTTGTGGCTAAAGCGTTCGCTCGTCACGCCGAAGACCCGGGTTCGATTCCCGACATAGGTACAACGTGTGAAGCCCATTCCAGGTGTTTCTATGGCAACACAAACAGCAATCATTCAGATTCCTGACAAGATAAATGGAGTAAGAGTAAAATGATCAAACATACTCGCTCTCGATAACCTTTGCTTTTATTTCCTACTCTACGTGCGTTTCATAAGCAAAACGGGGCGGTTGGGTATCCTACAGGTTAAAACGTTTGTTCGTCATGCTGAAGACCCGGGTTCGATACCCCACACGGTTTCAATTTGTGGAGCTCATTTCTGGTGTCCAACGCCGTGTTATTGCTGGAATTTTGCTAAAAGCGGCTTTAAACCATACTCTCACATACGCAAAACTAGCGGCGGGCTAACCTGGTTGTTAACGAGTTCGCTCCTCACGTCCTCACGCCCTTGTTCGATTCCCCAATTTGGGTACCATTTGGAATGAGCCGTGATATCCCGGGGACATTGCGAAATACGCCGTGAAGTAACACGCATTCCTACGCAAATCACCCCTATCTATGCTCATTTAAGTTTGATGCACTCATTTTCAAGTCTCTTGGGTGCTATCATGTCGCCGGGAGGCTTTTTCTGACCTTTTGTGCCGCAAAACTTTTATGGTGTGCAAGTGCACCGATGATTAACATCACAAGAACTTCATTCTTACTGTGAATGAGTTGGGCTTAACGCCGCTTTAAACAGTATTGCAGCCGCGTGTGAGCTTAATGTGGGAGGAAAGCCCGAGGTCATGCAGGCCACAGACGTTTACCACTTCGGTGAAACCCACGAGCACGGGTAAGGTGCTGACAAACCTAGAAACATAATCGGGGCGAACCGTAATTCAAACCCACAATCTAGTGTGTCCAAGGGACGAAACTCTGCGCAGCAAATTACGGCGCCTGAGACGACTGGGCCACCCGTGACCCCCCTTTCTATGGGAGGAGGCAAAACTGTGTCAAATGGCCGCATCGTAAACTTGTCATCGCACACTGACGGCATTGTTCATTTGCGACACAACTGAGCCATCACAGATTCGTCTGGCCCAACTCCTATAACGATGTACAGGCGTCCACTGCGTAGTGTAGGTATTTAGGCTAATATACTCGTTTTCCAGGAAGACCGATCGCTGTGGGAGATTATGGGTAGACTAGGTTTCCAGCAGCCAATGCTTGACGTACCAGGTGACTGAATGGACCATGTGATTGGCTTGACTGCATGTTATCGTACCCCCACATCCTAGGTCGGTGCACGTTAATCAATCATTTTTAAGTCAGGTCCAGATTCAATCAATTTGTTTATGTTAAACCATTTTACTATAGCTGGAATATGGCAGAGTGTGGCATTAATCAACAAACATCAACCCTCAGTCTCTACTGTACAAAGTCTAGCTGCATCGCCAATTCAGAACAAATAAACCATGTGGTGTCTCCTTTTGCAAGTTACTTTGTACGAAAAATGCCTCTGTTCACCCAGCGGTGAATGGGTACCCGGTAGGATGAAATGGCAATGTGGTTGTTAACCTTCTAGCGCCTAACGGGCAACTTGGGTTGTATACTCCCCAGGGAGCTGAGAATGATTGTTGAGTGCACACTGATCCAGTGACCGGATTAATAATAGCGCTTTGAGCATGCCCCTGTGTATGCACAATATATATGGCCTATTATTGTTGTTGTTGTTATTATTATTATTATTATTATAACAATCAAAATAAAAAATGCAGCAAAGAGGGTTTGCTTGATCCTGGCACAGTCAGGCTGGTTAGGCTCATCATCAGCTCAGGTCCCTTGTCCCCTCTACACGCAGCCCAGACAGCGAATGGGACTTCTCCCAGGAAGGGCTGCCTTGTCGAACCCACCCAGAACTTTTCGGAAGGGCTGTATTCCTGGTAGCAAACCAGAGTACTCTCCCAATGTCAGCCAACAGATTGGGAGGTACCAAACCTAAGGCACCGAGAACAATGACATTTCGAAAGTGAGGTCCGCATATTTGCCATGTTTTTCCTCAATTTTGTCAATCACATTAGAGTCAAAAGGGACAGAAAATTCAGTAATATATATGATTTCATTAGTATTATTATTATTAGTAGTAGTAGTAGTAGTAGTAGTAGTATTACCACGCAGCGGCTTAAGGAACGGTACATCATGTGTACTGGTGTGTATTTACTTCATATGAAATTGAATGGCGTCAATCACATCTTATACTAATGGTATGGTCACAACTCCCTGTAATCAGTTACTCGGCTAGTTCTCATTCAGATGATGGCTATACAAAACATTCAGCAGACATGATGATTTAGCGTTTGAAAGGATTTCGAAGAAGTAATTGCATACTGTTTCTATTAGGAGTGAACGGAACGCGACACGTACTGATTCCGAACGGTGGCTAACACATTGAAATTGTCAGTCCCTAAAGAGGGTTCACATTTTCAACTGTAATTACATATATATATATATATATATATATATATATATATATATATATATATATATATATATATATATATATATATATATATATATATATATGCTGCCATATCACGGACTACTAAGAATGAGTTCCACAAGTTAGCAGATGGCATAACTACAATTTCAACGCGTCCCGATTCCCAGTGTAAACCGACTCCTACAAGGGATACATGGAGGCTTATTTGGAACCTATTGTTTAACAATATCGTCACCTCCACGGAAGTCGATTCCCAATATAAGCCGACTTCACGTAGTACGCATCTTTTCTAGGCAAGGGCGTTAACTGGCTATAAAAGTTCAGTTTCCTCCTCTGCCGAATTAGGCTGGGATTCCGTAGTTACATTTTGGCTTGATAAACGAGTCGATGCATAGTCCTAACCAAATCGCGAAACGAACTAGACATCCGGTTCGGAAACAACATCAAATTCAACGTGCAGATTTCGGTCGACTATAGGATTTGCAAAGGATGTGTACAGTCAACTTGGCGTCGACAGATGGTTTGCAAATCTTTTCATGTTTTTAATTAAGGTGCAAAAGTGCTTTGATGCAGTTCGCGGGGTAAGACCCGTTTTATTACAATATAGATCTTGATTAGCGATCGGATCTTCGTGACTTGGCGCCGCCATTTTGTTTGAAGCAAATTCAAGTAATGGAAGGTGGAATCTGATTGCTCAATGGAAGGGACATAACTCGTAATAGCCACTGGTGGCGCTACGATCGATCCAGGAAATTCCAGCCAAGTTCGGCAAGGGTGGAAACTGGACTTTTACAGTCAGTGAGCGCCCTTGCCTCGGGAAGAATCGTAGTACGTGGAGTCGTGTAGGACTCGAACGCGGACCTGTTGCCTGATAAACGTTGCCTCTCCGCGACGGCCTATTTCCTATAAACTATCGCAGGCATGCATAACATGCATCAACCAAGCCAGCGAGCATGACCACCCAATCCCGTTGCTGAAGGGGTTGCGTTTAATTTTAACACACATTTGGGCAGCGCTTCAGTACAGTTTACGTGTCGGTTACCAAATAAAGGCAAACTCTGTAATAGAAATATAGGAAATGAGATATTACTGGCATAGACGTAATCTTTCAGATCTTAAATGTGCCAAAGGGATTGAATTTCAATTAATTAAGTTGACAAACTTTGCTTGTGGCCGTCCAAGAATTCTTTGCAATATCGGCGTCTTTGTAATGGCGTGTAGACACGGATGTTTCTGTTCTACAAGAATTAATAATTCTTCATTTATTTGTGATATTGGCATCGTTATTTCTTCAAGAAAGACTTATTTGTCAACCCATGTGTTTTCTTTTCACCCGGATATCATAAAAAGGGTATTTCCCAAAGCGTCGGGGCAGCAAGCAGTAAAAAACTCTTCTTTTTTGTGATTGAAACATATTTTTGCCGTCGCGCCGTCGCTGCGCTTCGTTAATAAGGCAGATTATCTTAAAACTACTAGCGCGATTTTTTTATTTTTTTTTTTGCTGTCGACGCTCTGACATTGCGTGGGCGGGCTTAAATCGACCCACAAGCACGAGGAAATGTAGACATGCAGGGACTCGAACGCGAACTGACTGCGTGTCGAGCGCGTTGCCCCTCAGACCGGTACAAACGGTATCGTATCTCCGCATGTCATGAAACTTACACTCTATCTCGCGTTATAATTAGCGTGTGTATGTAAATGCTCGCTCACGTAGGCCTTCGGGTTTGTAGGTCACTGATGTAAAACAAGCTAAAAGCTAAGCCCCAGTACGTCAGTGCCTGTATGCACACGACTGCCTAAATATACGGACGGAATATCACCATTACATAGCCAAAGGATAACATCTCACATTTAAACATTCACAAATATATCAGTAGACCAACTCTCGGAAATCAAAGAGTGAACTGCCGTTTCCTCACATTAACGGTTTGACCCGTGATCTCCTAACTGCGTATGAATGAGTTATGTCCTGTTGGTTAGGATATGTCCCCTATATTCGTACACGGGCCCTTTAACACTACTTACGTCAGTTTTTACTTGCAGCGTTCTCAGGTTCGTCATCTCCTCCACCGACGCCAGACGAAGCAGACGACGTCGCCTCAAACTGGACATCGCCGACGGTAAAGCCTCCGCAGGTCTGGGGCTCTTCTCGGAGATATTCAAGGCATCCATGGCGTAGAATTTGGGAGACAGGGTTCAGAGCTGCGAACTTGCAGACGACAATCTAGGGCGAGAAAACAGCTTGAATCCCACAGGCTAGTGTTGAGTTATTATAAAATGTCCCCTATCCTATCCGCTTCGCGCCCCACTGCACAACGTGTAGCACATCTGAGGTCATGTATGACAAGCACCTGTACGCGTATCAGACTTCCGCAAACAACCCCGTGAAATCCTCCCGTGTTTATAAACACAACCAGAAATTGGGATGATACATCGGAAACAACCTTGGTGCTAACGAACAACCTGTTTTACTTCCAATGTGATGACAGGCGAACTACACCATCCACTATATGGCATGTGTATATCCTTCTTGATACAGGTCAAATATTTCCTCAGCTTTACAGAAACCTGGTGGTTAATAACAGTTTTTCTTTCAATGCTCTTCAGGTTTTTCTAATTTAATCTGCGTTAATGAGAATTTGTAATAAATAATGAGATCCGAGTCGGATGAAAACTCTCCCTCTGCGCCAAATGTTCCAGCCTGAAGTTTTACTCTGTGACTGAGAAAGCAATAGCTATTTGAACCTTGGCATCGACTGGATTAGTTTTTGTCCATATGTCAGATTCTACTGCAAATGAAATATCTGATTGCAAAATGCTGGGCAGAGGTATGGGAAGGAAGAAATTCGCCCGTCGTATCATCCAAACTGTCTTTACGAGATAATAAAAGCAATAATAAACACATGTTTAAAAAGGGTAAAATGCGATGTAACTTGAATATCGGTTTGTATGACCGGTTTACGTTTCTCTGCTCTTATTTCAAAGGGGGTGAGGTGAAATGGGGTATAATTGCACTTATATAGCGACGTGCATGCACGTGTGTGTGTGTGTGTGTGTGTGTGTGTGTGTGTGTGTGTGTGTGTGTGTGTGTGTGTGTGTGTGTGTGTGTGTGTGTGTGTGTGTGTGTGTGTGTGTGTGTGTGTGGATGCTTGTACTGGTCCGGACTGATGCCGATTCATAGTGCTAGCCCACTGAGATACCATGCCGCAGTTTAACATGATTACCCCACTCAGAGACAGTATACTGACTCCGAGCCGACCAGTCCTTCTTTTAGCCCCTTAATGCCTAGCGCCAGGCAGCGAAACAACAAGTACTAATCTTTAACGTCGCAGCCGGGGATCGAACCCCGGACCCCGCTCTCTGGGCGGATGTTCAACCACTAGACCACACAGGCAGACCCAGAGCCAAGTCACCTGTACCGCTTTATTTGTGAGCAGAGAGTCGCGTTGCTTAGGTGTGTGCCTGGATTCTTTAATAAAGGTTCGAATCCCAGATTCTTCCTGATTATGATTCTTGGTTTGTTAGCACCATATCCGTGAAGTCTTAAGACCTGCATTACTTCGGGCTTTCCTGATCATTTTCATGTTTCCTAATCATCTTCTGAATAATCTTCTCCTGAAAATACTAAAAATATCAATTTGTCCACAGACTTGTCAAAAACAATCATTCACTGGACCTACTGGATGCTCAGAAAATAGTATCGTGGTTCCAAAAAGATTTACTGGATCCTTCTTTCGGAGAAAGAAACTGTAAGTCCTCTTCCCACCCAGCCCAACCACAAAACTTCACCGCCCCCATTCCAACTCTTTCAGATGATTCAGATTTCCCAGTAAAACTGACCACCTTGTAAATGGTCCCAGAAAGCCACCTCCACATCTGACAATGCAGGTCGAGGTTTTAAAATAGCCCATGACTTTATCCTCTAAGGTCCAGGCGAATTAACTGAAGCACAGGTGCCCGCCCGATGAAGCCCCGACTAGTCCACGTCGCTCTGTTTCTCATCACTCACTATAGAAATCGGGATTTCAGGAACTGCTCTTAAAGAAGTACTATGGTAACGCTGAGCGTGAATTAAAAGAGTAATCGAAGCCTCATATCACCACATGGTAACACATTTGTATTGAAGCCCTTGGGAAATGTTAAAGTTGAAATGGGTGAAGAATCACATCCCCGAGTGCTGATACTCTTTTCCTTGTCAACGTGTGCCATTTTGCCATGGAGGAAACTATTAAAGTGTTTGTACAAATGGCTAACAAGTCCATGATCCAAGATGAATTTTGTACCATATATATTTCTGCTGATCTTCCACCTCCTAAGGAAAAAAGATAAGACGAAAGACGCACTCGTGTTCAAATATTCCAGGAAAATCTCTGAAATATGCCCTTTCGGATCAATTTAGCCTTACCCAGACGTGTTGTGTTGTTGTGACTGGAATGTCAATCTGCGTTGGTGTATATTCAATTCGCGAGTTTGATAGGGCAAATATATAACGCGCAGTTATCTATCCCAGCGTTTGGTTAGCCTTTCTTTGAAATGTTTATGACATGTGTCAAGTTCTTTCAGGTGATTTGTCACCCAGAGCTCATGAAATTATGTGGGCGTGACGTCACAGAGGAAAGCTGTTGATTTGAGTCATGAGCAAAGCTACTTACACTTCAAACTTGGACGCTGTGAACCCGGAGACAGCGTTGTTGTTGTTGTGAAGGTTTTTGCTGGATATTGATGACTTCGCCTCTACTTCAACAATCAATCTTATTAAAATCAGATCTTACTTCTCGCTTCCGATTAAACCAGTCACATCCTATTACGGGTCATGTCAGCTCGACCATGCATCCGACCAACCAGAGCGTCGCTTACCAGATAAGGAAAGTGACAGTCGGAATGTCTTTTCCAAGCATGCAACCTCGAAAGCGTTAACAAACGACCGTTATGGGTTGTACAACTGGTTCAATCAAAATCATCGTCTATCTCTCGCATCAAAGGGATAAACATTTGAATGGAAGAGACTTTACATAGCCTGTGGGAAGTACTGCCATACCCCGTCGGCCGTTTATCAGACATTTCTGAATGTTAGTTCGTTCTTTTGTCAAAATATTTTTCAAAGCCTAGCCTGGAATGGACTTCGTCAGTTTGCAACTTGTGCCCCGTTAAAGCTGCTTTCTGATTGTCTTATGTCGACTTCCTGTCATTTCTTTGGTAAGTCAAAGTTCGCGAAAAGTCGTTCTGACGAGACATGTAATGGGGTGTCCTCAATTATTTGTTTAACGGTAGTGAGAGCTAAGATCTGACTGTCACTCTCCCGATCTGGTAGGCGCCTCTCTGTTTCGTCGGATGAAAGGTCGTTCTGACATGACCTCAAATGTTGTCAGATCTTTGTATTGCCGTAGCGGGAGAACTAAGATCTGATTTTAATTAGATTGCTTGTCCACAGAAACTATTTATTCTTTCATTTCATACATTTCATTTCACCTAACTAAAAGGTGCATTTCAACCATATGATTTTGGAAAATAATTCTGTAAATGTACTGCATAATACCGATACACTCCCAGGTAATATTGTGTAAAACAATAGTCAACGGTAATCCAATGTGTTATACCCGTTGGCATTCCATCAAACAATAGTCAACAGTAATCCAGTGTTATACCCCGGGGATTCCATCAAACAATAGTCAAAAGCAAACCTGTGTTATTTATACCTGTAGGGATTCTATCAAAACAACAGTCAACAGTAATCCAGTGTTATACCCGTGGATTCCGTCAAACAATAGTCAACAGTAATCCAGTGTTATATCCCGGGGATTCCATCGAACAATAGTCAAAAGTAAACCTATGTTATACCTGTAGGGATTCCGTCAAACAATAGTCAACAGTAATCCAGTGTTACCCTTGGGATTCCGTCAAACAGTAGTCAACAGTAATCCAGTGTTATGCCACGGGGATTCCGTCAAACAATAGTCAACAGTAATCCAGTGTTATACCCGGAGATTCCGTCAAACAATAGTCAACAGTAATCCTGTGTTATACCCGGAGATTCCGTCAAACAATAGTCAACAGTAATCCAGTGTTATACCCGGAGATTCCGTCAAACAATAGTCAACAGTTATCCAGTGTAATCACAAGGAGGAATAGATCCACAGTACCTAATGTTTCCCGTAAGGAAGAACTAAAAGGAAGAAAGGGTGCTAACCATATTTGACATAGTTAATTGTATGTGGGTCGGCGGTCGCTACTCATGCTGCAAGTCACTGGTTTGACGATCAATACACTATATTTAAGGAAAACCTGACAAGGTGTAATATTTCAGTCTAGGGCGAAAACAAAATCATCCCATTAATTCTGCCTAACGAGAATACACACCATCCGACGGTCTGGGAAAAGCATCATGGTAGTTTAATCATCTGAGCTACATCAGCAACCGGATATATTGCACGTGTTTATTTAGATTCCGATGTTACTCCCATGTATCGCCTTTCTCCCAAGAGCTTCGACTTAAGCCATTCCTATGTTGGCTTCTCTATAGGATCTGTACTTGTTTAGATGGCGACAATAGCACAACACCTACAGACGACTCAAGCAAATTACTGCAATACTCAGTAACATACATTCATTTAGAACCGTGACCAAATATAGATCTGGCACAATGGCGGATTCAGCATTTACATAAGGGAGGGGGTCCAATCCAAATCCTCGCTCAATCACTCAGAGTCAGTTTAAATCACAGGGTCACAGGGGTGGGGGCCGTTTCCACAGCCTAGCCCCACCTAGAGGGACAAGAGGCAGAGGCTGCTATAAAGGTCAAAGGGGAAGGCAACCGAAACACAGCCAGTACTATCCCTACCAAAAGGCACGTACAATTTACCTCCTCCAAACACCATTCCAAACGGTCCAGGCCAAGCAGTTAAACATGCCAAACGCACAACAACAGGCCATGACTGGCGAAATCGAAAGTATGTTAAAAAAAGGGGGCCATGTTAGAAGTCCTACCAGACAAAGCTCAGTTCCTAAGCACAGTGTTTGTGACAGAAAAAAAAGTCCGGAGGACACAGACCGGTGTTCAATGCCAAACAACTCAACCGCTTCGTGACACACCAGCACTTCAAGATCGAAGGTATCGTCACTGTGACAGAAATGATCATACAAATTGACTCCATGATAAAATAAGATGCATACTTCTGCTTACCGATAAGCAGCAAACACAACACTTATTTGAGTTTCGCGCGGAACACGAAAAAATACCAGTTTCAGTGTCTCCTGTTCGGCCTGACGTCAGGACCCAGAGTTTTATGAAACCAATAATATCGTTATTGAGGCGTCTGGGCATGAGAATCTCCACTTATTAGACAACGTTATAATAACCAATCAGAATCAACAAAGCTTGATCATAGACAGGAACTCCGCAATAGAACTGCTGCTGAAGTTAGGGTTTGTCGTGAACTGGAAGAAATCCAGAAAATGATATTAGCCTTACCAGCAGAAACAAAACACGAGAAAATCAGCCAGGAGTCTGTCGAAACAAATAGGGATGTTGACAGCCTCGATTATGGCAATCTTACAAAGTCGTTCATCAACCCGAGTCCAAACCTCACGATCACAACCGGGAGCAGTTTGTCAAAAGCAGAACACAGGAGGACAATGGAGCCTGTCAGAACAGAAAAAACATATCATCTTTCTGGAACTCAAAGCAGGACTTCTAGCACTACAGACATTTACCAAAGACAAGACAAATACATGTCCATATTCAAATGGACAACAAAACAGCGTAGCCTATATCAGCAAGAAAGGCGGGACGAAATCAGTATCACTAGTCAATCTAGCTCAACAGATATGGGAATTCTGCATGAAGAGACTGATTTACCTGACGGCAGAATGCCTCCCAGAGAAAGACAATACCCAGGCGGATTGGTAATCCGGGAGCTGCAAAGACGCCAGCAGTTGGATGCTAAGTCGAAATTCCACCAGATAAATCAGCTGTGGGGCCCATTCGAAGTCGACCTGTTTGCAGACAGGCTAAATCACCAGGTAGACAATTATGTCAGTTGGAGGCCAGATCCTCATTCACGTCAGATCGACGCCTTCTCAATCCCATGGACAGGGAAACAAGCATACGCGCTTCACCCCTTCTGTATGATGGGGAGGTGCCTAGTCAACATACGGAAAGAAGGATCAACCTTGGTGTTAGTAGCTCCCACCTGGCGGAGTCAACCCTGATTCCCAGTACTAATGAACATGTTGGTGGAAGAACTGGTGATGCAACTTCTGAACCACGACCTGCTCACATCCACAACAGGAGAACCACACCCTCTCGTTCAACAACAAGTGTTGATCTTAGCGGCATGAAAAATATCCGGGAACGCTACCGATCATGAGTTTCAGAATCGGCTGCCACGCTGCTCGGTAAAGCCAAGCGTATTGGAACTAGACAAGCTTACAACAGCTCCTGGAAGAAGTGGAGTAGTTGGTGTACTGAGAGGGAAGTTAATCCTGTTAACGTAACTCTGGCAGATATGATTAATTTGGTCAGTGACACACCATCAATGGATAAAAGTCGGCCATCGCCAAATTTCACCCAAAATTCAACGGCGCATCTGCCGGCCAGTGTGAAGCAATCAAGGAGACAATGGCAGCTCTCTTTAATGAAAGGCCTCCTCTCACAAAATACACAGACACGTGGGATATAAAGACTGTGCTAGATTACATTTTCCAAGTTGGGGATTAATGAACAACTACCAGACCACACACTAACCCACAAGTTAGCCATGCTGTTAGCTTTGAGTAATGCTAGTCGTGCCTCCGAGCTGCACAATATCAATCCAGAGTTCATCCAAGATATGGGTGATACTGTAGACATAGCACTAGTTCAACTGACCAAAACCAGAAAGGTTGGATCAAAACCAGACAAACTGACTTTACACTCGTTTGAGCAAGACACACTCAGCCCTATCCTCACTCTCGGGACATATATGTACCTGCAACGCTCCAACCAATGGCGCACCAATAAACTAAGTCAACGACAGCTTTCCTTAGGGTGCAATGCCCCACTCAACTCAGTTGTGACTTGTACTATATCAAACTGGCTAAAGAAAACTGTGTCGGCAGCAGGCATTAACGTAGATAAATTTCAAACGCACTCCACTGGAGCAGGGGCAACGTCAAAAGCCAAAGCCCAAGGCATGTCAGTGGATGAAATCGTTAAATGCGCTAATTGGTCCAAAGCAACTACCTTTAAAAGATTGTATGACAAACACATTGAAAGAAGCGAAAGGAATTTATTTACTTAAAAAAGTTTTCACAGGGTTACTTTAAACCATCGTATTTAGACCTTATTTCAGTTTACGAAATAAAATGTTTAATTTTATAAGCATACGTAGCATGCGAAATGAAATTTTAATTATGTGAGTAAACTGAAATAAGGTCTAAATCCCTCCAACACCTCTCAAAAGAACAGTATATGGGTTTACGATTGAGATAACTTTTGTCTCATTTATTTTGTCAACATTACGCGAAGACCACAGGTCATACATACATCTTAGACATTTACAATCGACTCATTTAATTGACTAGATATATTTGTCTTTCCAGCTGAGACAGCCTCAAGAACCAAACAGCCCGAGGAACAGACGAGCGACAGATTCACGAGGATTCACGCAGATCTTGACAACAGCGAAGTGCACACAACTTGAAGAAAAACAAACAAACAAGAGACTGTTTTTACTTTACAACAGAGCCGCCTTCTGTGTTAACCACTGTTCGAGGAGGTGGTGTATGAACATTAGACTTCACCTTGGTGGTGGAGTTATGCACTCCAACAGCAGTCAGCAGTCCGTCCTTTACTTTGACATCACAGACTTTAGCATGATTAGAGATGTGACGTGTTACAATGTAACCTTGTTCTCCATGTTCACAGCAACTTATCCGTCAGTCCCTCTGTTGGGAAATAGATTCGTAGATGATTCAATATACCTGGAGTATGTTGAATCTCTGATGCTTGTGGACTAAACTTTTTGAATCTATATAAAACTTGTTATCTTTTCTCTGGACGAGATGTATATATGTTTGTTAGAGATTTTAGAGTTGAAATTGTTAGTTTTTAGACTTCAATCTGTGATACCATGCTAATGTTTTACTGTCCTTTGTGACAGATATTTATCTTTCAATTTGTTCTCGTCACTATATGGCTGAAATACTGCCGATGTGACGTAAAACTTTAACTCACTCACTCTGGACGAGATCTCGTTTTCTCTCGCGAGACTACATTAAAGGGCTTATCACTTCCGAAAGTAATCGTATTTAGACCTTATTCAAGTTTACTCACAAAGTTAAAATTATCAATTTAAGCCAATTTAATAATAATATACGTACTGTGTTTATGTTTTTTGGGTAGGGCACACACACACACACACACACACACACACACACACACACAAACACACACACTGCAGTTACAGAAGTTACAGTACCAGCAGTGGTGGTCCACCCGACTCTACACTAAATCAGTGATGTAATTTGTTGGCGTTGACATTGTAGAAATCGCAAGGTTTTCGTATTTCCAATTTGTAATGATGTGAGTCGATGAACCAGTGAATGGTTTGAGGTAAAGTGCATGTGTTTGATTATTTATCAAATATCCAATGTCTTCTACTCCGAAGTACTTATTTTTTATAATAAATGAAACAAAATTATTCTCAGCGCTGAATGACGGACTATTTGGTCTAATGTTCTCCGATATACATACGTTTCAATTGAACTACTAGTATTTTACTATCGAGGAATCAGCATGTAGTGGGACTGTGCTTTGATGAAACTCTAAGAATGTGATGCCGTTTCACACGGGTGGGGATATGACAAAATATGAATTCGCCTCTCTCATTAGGGTGGATGTGGGTGTGTTACTTATCTCCATAACTCCGTTCGGCCCACCCGTCTCAACGCTGGATACCTGCAAGTCTCCCTTTGTCTCACCTGTCTCTAAACGAGGTATCTTTGTATTTGAAATTGAAAGCTGCAGCATACAACACTATGCTCTCCCAAGGCTCTAACGGGCACATAGCAAAAAGCAACAGGAACTCTTCCTGTTCATTCATTTCTGCTTACAAGCCAATTACTTCTCTTTGTAAGGGCTTCAACATGTATGTTTTACAGTCCCATTGTGTTTAGAAAAACATGTTTTACAGAGCAGAACTTGTGTGAATATCCGAACAAATTGAGGTTTCCGCCTTGTAGGGTGATGCAGTATGTTCACGAAGACGGACGTATGGTGTTGTTGTAACACCTGCGCTACAATCAATAAACCAATCAATCAAACGCCGATTTTAAGCACAGACTAAAGTAAATACAGCGGATCTTTAAAATACAGCGAAACTCGTAATGCGCCGCCGGGCAAGAGAAAGGACACACACAAGTTTGATGGTGGCTAAAAATGAAACAGTCAAGAAATCGAACAATAGTTACAATTGTGTATAATTCTAAGAAGACTATCTCCATTACATCATAGACAACATTCTTGTAAGTTGGTTAACATCACGCTAAACATATCTTTAGATTTTCAACAGACGTCCTCTTCACTGTCAGACATCCTAATCAGTTGTTAGGAATACCGCATATCGTTTCAAATCCTTCAGCGCATGAGCACATCCAGTAGGTTGGTGGGAGGGACTACTTCCACTTATATGTCATCCGTCAACTTCTAAGTAATGCCTATCAAACAAACTTCCTGGTGTTACAGGGGTACTTTGCTTAGAATTTAGGGCTGGGACGGGTAAATCGGGTACTCGGGTCGCTTGGGTACTGAGTAGGACCCGGGTACCCACAGGACTACCCGGACCCGTGGTTATTCACGTGATATATTGTGTAATGACAAAACGTATCTCAATCTCTATGTTTAAACTACAAGTCACTAATGTTCGTAGTTCTTCCTGACTACTACGCCCATTCCTTCTGACTTTTATATGTTTGAATAAAAATAAAACTTCAGTCAACTTCAGTGTATACACCAGATCGTATCATACATGTATCTAAACACATTTTACCAGAGCTACGGTCCAACATTTCCAAATCGGACAGTTTGTACCTACCTCTTGCAACCTACAGCAGGTACCCGGGTAGGTTCGGGCAACCTCGTTTGCTGGGATCTAGCATATAGTAATCCCAGATATCTCTCCGTTAATGACATATATGGACACATAGAACCGTTTTAGAAAATCCACAATAAATACCTAAAAGAAAAATGATACTTGCACTGTAAATACCGTTATATTGGTATTTCAATGACATCTCTGGTCTTGTGACGTTACTTTCGGTTTCTGACGTCACGTCCGTTTCTATGGTCGATCCCATTCGGTTTCAATGGCGTCACTTCCTGTAACCTGATCTTACTTCCTTCAACGACGTCATTTCCGGTTGCACTGACATCACACTCGGAGCAGGCGATATCTTATGTTGTCGTCACTTGCGCGGAACCCTAGAAAACGTCAAGAAATTGAAATGCGGGCCAGTAGTCAGCCGATGAAGTCCGGAAGCCGGTAGTTGAGATCCAGAGGCAAAACCAGGTTGATAGGGGTGTGTTGATGTAGAGATTCCTTCTTTGATAGGCATTTATAAGTTGGAGTACTAAGTAAGGATAAGAATCTATGGATGAACAAAGACAGAGGGGAGAGGGCGTGACGAGCTTGGAGGGGCACGAGAAAGGAAACTCGGCCTGAAGCGACATGCCCCCTCTTGGGTGGATCTCAAGAAGGAGCTGATGTGAGGATGAACCTCTTGACTGTTCCCGCGAGGTTCATGGTAGACATCTGGATCCTAATCCGTGTAAGTTCAGATTGAACAGAGGTGGTCGGGTAGCCTTGTGGTTCAAGCGTTCGCTCATCACGCCGAAGACCCTGGTTCGATTCCCGACATGGGTACAATGTGTGAAGCCCATTTCTGGTGTCCCCCGCCGCGATATTGCTGGAATATTGCTAAAAGCGATGTGAAACCAAACTCACTCACTCTGATGGAACAGCACCGGGGCAGTGTTGGCTACCGACTTCTTGACAGTCTCAGATATCTGAGAGCAGACCTGAGATAAAAGGTTGTGTCTCTGGATGAGCTGACGCTGACGCGACATCCATAACTGCGCCGGGATACGGTCCATCTGCATTTTCAGCAATGCTCTCCTGCGGAAAGTGACCGAAGCACACCTAGTTCTGTCGTATCTCCAACGGATGCATGACCTGATATATGTAAGCAATTTTATAACCAATTTATGTCAGTTCCGATATCCATCGTCAAGCGATTTATGCTCTTCGTCTACTTGAACTTCGCCATAGAGACGATCATGTTGGGGGAGATGGTGACTTGACGAGACTATACAAATGATCAGTAGATGGTAATTGAGCAACCGCATGACGGTCAAGGTAGATGACTTCCCTGACGACCGCGACTTCGGAGATTCTGATGAAAACACAGGTGACCGTTGATGATCCCTGGCTGCCCGTGGGGTGCTGAACGATGGGTCGGAGACATCCGCGCCAGTTGAGCATCTGGATGGTAATGTGCAGAGCTCTTCTCGACAGAGGAAACACTGATTGATAACGACGTTCTCCGACAACCATGGCGTGGCCACATCCCAGGTAGACAGTGGTTGGTGAGTGGTGAGTGGTTGGTGAGTCCATTGTCTATTGTCCCAAAGTACGTTTTAAAATACTACCTCCGCAACTGTTAACGGCAGAAATGGTACAACGTAAATATAGTTGTCTTTAATAGTCTAGGCTAATTCTACACAAATACGTGTGCTAAAATAACTTAAAGAAATCCAGGTGTTAGGCTGAGCACTCACAAGAAAGTGACGAGTTCCCCGCTCTGCGCATGCGCTGAGGCATATGGCACGCTAAGCGTTTTATCTAACAACTGATTACGGTGACTGAGAGTGAAGAGGAGGTTTGTTAAAATCTAAGTTGCTTTTTTGGTGTGATGTGTGATTGCAGAAATATTGGCCATGATGGCATAGAAGTAGGGCTTTAGGAGGAATTATGGTTACACGATGGTGATGTATTGATATGGGTGTTAGTGTGACTGTTTTAAGCCTCGTAACGCTTTGATGACGTTTGTAATGTTTGGGTCAAATCCAATTTTCAAGTGTAAACTTTCTTTTGCTGGGCAAGTCGACGTTACTTAATGGTCCATACTGAATCATTATCGACATCCGCGTGTCTCGAACTACGGCCAACTCGAACCATGTCGTAGGATCCCTTGGGTTTCCAGGTGCAGCATAGAACCGTTTAGATGTAAGAGTATGTGTGTTTGAGTGTGGTCCAGATGCTACCTGACCACAGCAGGTGCTGTCAAATATGTCAGAGTTTCAGAAGACCAGTGTCTGTTTTGTTCAATCAAGATTGTTGAGCACAGAACAGAAAAAAAGGTTTTTTTTATGAAGACTTGGGCTACTAGCCTCTCATCTTATATTTACAAACTCAATAACATATGAAAATACTTCTTATGATAAAAATGATTTTATATATTTTCTGTACATTTTACTGATTTACTGTTACATCTTGAGACTATCTTGACTATCACACAACACAACACGGCGCTGCGGTTTGACCTTTGTATTCACCATAAAAAACGTTTTTACCATCTATGCCTTTGCTTCCCGAGGTATTATGCCGGTGACGAAACTAGTCGAGTGAATCCGAATGTGTGACACCCGTGCCTACAGTAACTGGGAAAGACTGCTGAAAAGCGATAAAAAAACGAACAATATACGTAAAATAATTGAAATATGTATCGTGAAGTGACTCTGAACACTGTAACCGTAATATTCAACCTTTTACTAAGATCCTGTCATTCAACCGGGTTCGAATGAATGTGAATGTTGTTTAACACTGCAGTATCACGGCTCCATCACAGCGGACAAACTGAAAAACTGAGCACCTAGCCAAGCCATCGGGGACGATGACGCGCAATCAGCCAAGTGACGGAGCCTGACCATCCGATCCCCTCCTAGTCGTCTCTTACCACAAGCATGAACGAGGGACCTATTCTGACCGGAACCAGCACAGGGCCCAGGTACAGCTGCAAAACAATGTCACGCGGTACCCCCGGTAGGATACGCCCACCAATGCCTTGTGGCATCACTGTTGTATAGTGATGCATAAACACATGCTTATGATATGATCGGAATCATACAATGGATATTTATTATGGTTAAGGAAAGGTATTTTGTCGCTTTAATATACATAATCTGTCTGCGAAAGACGGACACAAGTCAAGACATTGTGTTAATTCTGTTAACGCATGCCTTGACACTTAACGTATTTCAGAAATACCATTCTTCGATTTTTAGGATGTTTTCTTTTTAAAAACCTAGTTTTTTAAAACTGGAAATGACCACAAAAGATTTCCATCGCACTGTAACAGTGTATTCACCTTACTCATAGGCTCCGTACAGTGGACCTTTTTTTTATTTCGGAAAGGTTTTGACGCTTTTATTTTGTAAGCCATAACACGCTCATGAGGCCAAGACGACCGAGATTTGTACATGATAAGTGCAGATTACATCTCACTAGGTGCAGGCTTAATGCAGCGTTGTCGCTTCGCCCGCTTCTAACCAGTCACTTAACACGGCAAGGAAACGCCAATTCAATTTTCAAGCGTACGGACTTTATTTATTCAACACTTGACTCGACTCTGTACAATCCCCGGGTCACAGTTAGTTGACTGCGGGGCATATGTAGCACAAAAGAAGTGGCGTCGCATACTATCACTGTTTACTTACATGAATTTTACATTGTGTGCTCTGAAACCGAGCTGTCAAACTCATGTTTGCCTTGAAGTGAGCGACGGTGAAGACGGTTTGGTTAGAGACTGTCATGACATTAAGGCAACTTTGCGACATGACATTACTCAAAGAATGATTATCTGTTGTGGGTGAATAGGTGTTCCAATGCTAAACGGTATCAGCGGGACCCCTGAACATCCAAGGTAGAATAGGTCTCCAGCTACCGTACATCCTTGTCGTAAAAGGCGACAACGCTTGTCGTAGGAGGCGACTAAGGGGATCGGCTGAATCATGCATAGATGGATGTACATGATGTCAGTCACTGGATTGTCTGGTCCAGACTCGATTATTTACAGACCGCTGTCATTTTGCTTGAATATTGCCGAGTGCAGCGTTAATGGCTTGCTTGATTGACTGTTTTGTTTACCGATTTGTTGATTGGTTGTGCAAAGGTTGGTTTGTTGGTTGGTTGTTCAATAGGTTGATCATGTTTAGTTTAAAACTAACGAAGTGACGAGGAAGTGTCTACATAAAACCCGTGTCTGTGCGAGGTCAGCATAAAACAAAGGCAATTCAATTCAAAACTGACTCCGACAATCAGCCTTCTATACCGCACGGTTGACTCGGCAACTATCCCTGATACACTTGAATCAACCAACATTCTGTTCCGCTCAACAGACAAAATATGTTAACCTCTTCCCGTAGAATTGAAACATACACCGAGATCTCTTTTACTTTGTATTCCCTGGCCATCTGAAGATAGCATCGTTGACTGGCGGGAGACATTATCGCGCCTCAACACACAGCCTGCTCGACTGTCCGTGGTTGCTAAGTCGGTCATTCAAGAAGGGATACCTGAAGCGCGATGTCACTAACTGGTCAAATGTTTCTAACGGTCAGGGCGGGTAACTGTTATTTTCTTTCTCAAATACACCTAGGGCTGGTTATATATTTTTCTGGGAGAGTTTTTGCGTGCGCACGTGCGTTCTACTTACTAATTAGAACATCTAGAGCGTGATCAACCACCAGTTTTAACGCCACTTTTAACAGTATTACAGTTATATCACGGCTTTTCAGCTTAATGTGGGAGGAAAGCCCGAAGTGATGCAGGTCTCATACGTTTGCCACTTTGGTGAAACCCACAAGCACGGGAATGGTGCTGACAGACCTAGGAACATAACAGGGGCAAACTCGTAGCGACTAACGGGATCGGGTGGCAAGGCTCACTGACCTGGTCGGTGCATGTCATCATATCCCAGTTGCATAGACCGATGCTCATAATGTCAATCACTGGACTGTCTGGTCAAGACTCGATTATTCACCAACCGCCGTCATTGTGCTGAAATTTTGCTGAGTGTGGGGTTAAACAACAAACAATCAAACAAACCCACGATCATAGGTTTCTGGCGTGCCTAAGGGACGCTACTCTGCACAGGGAATTGCGGCGCCTTAGACAATAGGGCCACCGTGCCCAGGAGGGCCGTACTGAAGGAGTATCGCTGTAAGAGTGAGTGAGTGAGTTATGTTTGCGGACGAGCAAACGCTGTAACCACAACACTGCCCTCTGCATCACATTTCGCCCAACTGCATCTTCACGAGTACTTTAGTGGTTGATAGCATGAGCAACGGCCACATCGTCGGGGTACGACAACACACAAACAGCCAGGCCTTACAGTGTCAGCATAGCTACATAAGCAACTTGTATCATTATGTTGATGTATCACATACAGCCTCAGGAAACTTTGTAATTCAATATTTAAGGACGTAAACCGTAGTACAAAAAACAGAAAGCACAATACCTTTGTGAAACTGTACGGCAAAGACAGGAAATACGTTGTGTATCTGTTGATGCTGTGGTCAGTACAACAGTAAACTGTAGTTGGAGTTATGTGTCGCTGTGTTGTCTTATCGGCGTCACATTAGAAGTATGCATGGCAATATGCACCAAGGTCATACCAGCGTTGTCAAGTCGACATCTAACTACAAGACACTTGTCCTGGTTTCAAACATAGTTTAGAAGACTGAGGTCACCATGTAAGTGAGTACAGACATTCAATACGCGCTCTATGTCCATCGGATTATATCCACACGTCACCAATTTTGAAAAGAAAGGCGATTTTGTAAACAAATCATGAAACAAAAATCAAGTCTTTTTATGATTTGTGCCGAATTTATATCGAGGTCATTAGCCATTATTTTATTTTCTAGCTACCTCCGAGGTTGTTTGTTTAGCAGTCGGTAAGTTGTTTGGTCTGTAGAAAATGTGTTAGCTGTTTTTAAGGACGTAGTCATAGTTGTCAGTGCAGCAGCATGAGTTTGCTTGTTTGGTTGTTGTTTAACGCCGCGCTTCGCAATATTCCAGTTGTATGACGACGGTCTGTAAATAATGGACCAGACATCATGAGCATCGATCTATGCAATTGAAATACGGTGACATGCATCAACCAAGTCAGCGAGCCTAACCACCCGATTCAATTAGTTGCCTCTTACGACAAGCATAGCCGCCTGTTACAGCACATGGGTTGCTGAAGACCTGTTCTACCCCGGATCTTCACGAGTCGGGTTTGCATGCACCAGACTTGATTTCATGGATTTCACATGCATATGTTAACCTGACCTGACCTCAGGGGTTTCACATACACACGTCTCACACCGTCCACGAAACTGACTGGCTCAGCAGTGGACGTTAAACACCAAACTGACTGACTGACTGACTGATGGACGGACTGACGGACTGTCTGACCTGCCTCAGTTTGCAAGTACCGCACTTGACCACATGGGTTTCACTGCCATATAAGTGTCTGCCGTTGGCCTATATAAGAGTGATGTTAGGGGTTTCAAGTACACGCACCAGCTGTGCTTTGCCAGATTTAATACCATGTGTTTCAATTACATGCATCAACCACGGTTTTGCGGGTTTTAATTACATATATCTACCTGATTTGGCTGTGGTAGGTTTCGTGATATTAAATTTAAAAAAAACGTTTTTTTACTCTCATATATCCCAAATACCTAGGTATTGGCTCCGTCATTATATTGTTATCTTTGTACATAAGTCCTATCTCACTGGCTTTGCCGTTATATTGGTATCTTTGTATATTAATCCTATCTCATTGACTTTGCCATTATATTGTGTCTTTGTTTATCAATCCTATCTCACTGGCTTTGCCGTTATATTGTTATAATATAAAAAGATTTAATTTGTATAATTATCATTCATTCACGAGATGAATGCTGAGCAAGTGCATAGAGTTTCTTACATATCTTAAATCATCATGAGATGAAAATACCTGATGCCAAGCAACAGGTACACACCATGTCATTAGATATTCGATATTGGTATTTGTAACTCAATGTGAACATGTCACTTTGAAAAGCAAAGCAAATGTGCTTCGTCAGCAGAATAATTCAGGATAGGATTTCTACAAAATGGCAATTTGTTTTATGGGAGTAGTGCCCAACATTGTTCTTGATGTATGTATATACCAGTAACTTATGACATTCACTGACATCGGTTATGTATCATATCATCCCAAACGCTTGATGATCTTGGTAAATAACATACATTACAAGTGCTTTTGTGTATTTATTGCAACATGTTTGTTTATTTCTTGTTAACGCCATGTTCCAGCTATATGACGGCGGGTTGTAAATAATCTAGTCTGGGCTAGACAATCCTGTGATTCATATTGTGAACAACGATCCCGACGTCGGGTTACCTAGTCGCCGAGCCAGACCATCCGATTCATTTGGTCGTCTCTCACGACCAGCTCCGGTTCTAGCGGAGAATCCTTGCGGGGCAATAAATAGGCGGATAACCAGGACAGAAACAATACTGATGGCAAACAGGACTACAACAACACACAGACTCCTCGGTCCAGACACTGGTGTGCTGACTGGAGTCATAATCCATCACAAAGGCTATTGTTGCTTCTGGTTGCGGTACGGAAGAACATGACCGCCATCCATGGGAGCAACATCCTGGATAAGCAAGTGTAATATGTACAGGATATTTCATACGTCGGGGGAAATATCACGTTTCATTCATCGAGTGACAGGGGAAAGGAGATATTTTCAAGACTGACGTAGCCGCGAGTGAAAAAATGTCCTTTCCGCCGTCACGAGATGAGAGAAACATGATATTTCACGAAATACATGGAATATCCTATTTATTATGTACTTTTGTGTGTGTAGTTTTCTACCGGAGAATTTACTTTTTTTTCGCTACAAATGTAAAACCTTGAAACGTAAATTCTCCGTACCTAGCACACAGGGACGTTTCACCGCCAATTGTAACTGCGACCTAAAAAGTAGTTCCGAGCCTGCAAAATCTTAAAAAATATAAGCAAATGTCTCAAAAAATATTCAGGGTCGCGAAAAATTTTAATCATACATTTGGATATGATTATATACAAAATCAGCTTAAAAAAATATGTATGACAGCTACGAAACCGCTGTTGGAAGCAAATGAATTGTCTTGTCTTGATTGACTGGTTAAATGGGACATTTACAGTTTATTACGAACATTTTTCAGAGAATAACAAACCGTAAGACGCGATATTAACTCCAGAAATGACCATCTGTCATTATTTTGCCTTGTCATTGTGGAACTAAGGTCAAAAGGACGTCAACAATGTACGGGCTAGACACTTACGATAAAGGGAGACAATTTGAGGGGAGGTAACTCTTCTATGATAATAGTTCCGTCAAAGTGTTATGTTCACTGCAATGAAATATCAAGTGTTGTGTTCAATGCAACGAAAACATAACTTTTCTCAACTTAAGAAAACTCACATTGAAGTATGTAATACATTTATATGTTCTTATCATCATGAGTATGAAGGGTTCGATGGCACGTCATAAACCGAGTCATCAGGACTGACCACCTCGTACGACCGGCATAGGCTGCTAGGGACCCCTATTCTAAACCGGAATCCCCACGCAGAAACAAGCATAGGTTGCTTGTCACCTATTCAAACCCAGAATCCACTCGGAGAGACAAGCGTAGGTTGCTGGGGACCTTTTCTAACCTAGAATACCCACGGGGAGACAAGCATATGTTGCTGGGGACCTATTCTAACCAGGAATCCCCACGGGGAGACTAGCATATGTGCAGGGGACCTAATCTTATCAGGAATCCTCACGGGGTGGCATCATAAGTGGTCATCGTACTGGCAATGACAAAATAGCCAGAACTCAAGCATGAGATCATCAACCCTGCTCAATAACCATATAACTAATAATTAATTATTGAATCGAATAAATAAACTCTTGATAGATACACAAATTGAAAGAAAATCTAAGATGAGATTAATTGGGTTAGATTTGAACACAATATATCGTGTTTGAGCTAGCATTGAATAACTGAACATTCAAATTGAATAATTTGAATATCATAATTGAATAACAAATATTTGTCAACAGAGCAACAAGTTTGAGGTTTAATTTGAGGTATGCATTTAGCTCCTACAACTAGCCATGATTCAGTCTAAAGTACTCACGGAAATGGAAAAAACCTGTTTTTCTCAATTTAAAAATTGACACAAAGTGTTACGTCGCTGTGAATACGAAATAACAAAACAACTCGAAAAGTACTAGTCTGGATTTGCTAGTTTGATCTCAGTGAACAATACAAAATGTACTTTACAGGAGGTAATTTGTCTTCACTTTCAACATTCAAAAATAAAACTGAGTCCAAATTGACATAGCAGAAACAGACTACAGGCATTATGCACCTGTTGTCACTTGTCGTCAAGGTGTCATAGGTCATGGACATTCACCTTGATCTACTTACACCTGGTTATACCCTGTTTTACTCACATTTTTACACACTTTTACTTGTAAAAAGACATAAAAACCTTCGATACGCTGTATTTGTGCCAAGGCCCAATTAGTACTAATTGAGTTGTTTGAATATTTACATATTTTGTATATTAACTGCATTTATTTAAGATCTGAGGTCGAAAAAACAGTTTTTTTTCATTTCCGGGAGTACTTTAGTCCATGTTGCTTTACGACCCTTCCTTGTTGTGCTGTCTGGCAATAGGGACGGGCTTGTTCGTGTAGGTGAGCGTGCTGGCCCCTTTTCGCGGACACTTGGGTCATGGTTGATTTTCGGGGGTCCATCCATATGGTTTTCACTCCTGTTTTGCCAATTGCGCCTCATCAGATGGTGGGGGCTGGTCGTTTTCTGGCATTCCCGTTTTGTTTTTACTATGGTTTTGCAACTATACTAAAGTACTATAAAATGTAATAAAACGACTTTGACAGTAATATCTGACCTTTCTAGATGAGAACAGGCAATGAAGCGTGTTTCTCTCTCAGCCAGTAAAACGGGTCACATTGATGCCAAAACAGGAACTAGTGCGGACTAGGACACGCAGCCACACACAAACAAGTGCATGAATGTCGTTTTGTTGTAGTAATCCTGAAGAGTGCGGACTAGGACAAGCAGACACACACAAACAAGTGAATGAATGTCGTTTTGTTGTAGTAATCCTGAAGAGTGCGGACTAGGACACGCAGCCACACACAAACAAGTGCATGAATGTCGTTTTGTTGTAGTAATCCTGAAGAGTGCGGACTAGGACAAGCAGACACACACAAACAAGTGCATGAATGTCGTTTTGTTGTAGTAATCCTGAAGAGTGCGGACTAGGACACGCAGCCACACACAAACAAGTGCATGAATGTCGTTTTGTTGTAGTAATCCTGAAGAGTGCGGACTAGGACAAGCAGCCACACACAAACAAGTGCATGAATGTCGTTTTGTTGTAGTAATCCTGAAGAGTGCGGACTAGGACACGCAGCCACACACAAACAAGTACATGAATGTCGTTTTGTTGTAGTAATCCTGAAGAGTGCGGACTAGGACAAGCAGCCACACACAAACAAATGCATGAATGTCGTTTTGTTGTAGTAATCCTGAAGAGTGCGGACTAGGACACGCAGCCACACACAAACAAGTACATGAATGTCGTTTTGTTGTAGTAATCCTGAAGAGTGCGGACTAGGACAAGCAGCCACACACAAACAAATGCATGAATGTCGTTTTGTTGTAGTAATCCTGAAGAGTGCGGACTAGGACAAGCAGCCACACACAAACAAATGCATGAATGTCGTTTTGTTGTAGTAATCCTGAAGAGTGCGGACTAGGACAAGCAGCCACACACAAACAAATGCATGAATGTCGTTTTGTTGTAGTAATCCTGAAGAGTGCGGACTAGGACACGCAGCCACACACAAACAAGTACATGAATGTCGTTTTGTTGTAGTAATCCTGAAGAGTGCGGACTAGGACAAGCAGCCACACACAAACAAATGCATGAATGTCGTTTTGTTGTAGTAATTCTGAGCATAACGTGAAACCCCATTTCACCCAGCACCTCAGATGCTGATTTGGTGTGCGTTTTTGATTTTGTGAGAATTTTATTGCTGGCTGTTCCTTAAATATTTTTAACAGAACAGACGGATAAGATGAGGGGAGGTGAAATGGGATTTAACGTCGTGTCCAAGATTATTGCACTTATACAGCGACGTGCATGCACGTGTGTGTGTGTGTGCGTGCGTGCATGCGTGCGTGGCTGTAAGTACTAGTCCAGACTGATGCTGATTTATTGTGCTGCCACACTGGGATATGCCGCAGTTTAACATGAATACCCCACTGAGGCACAGTATACTGACCCCGAGCCGACCAGTCCTTGTTTTAGCCCCTAAATGCCGAGCGCCATGAAGCGGCCGAGGATCGAACCCCGGACCTTCCGCTCTTCGGGCGGCCGTTTTGAACACTATTCCAGTTGTATCACGGCGTGTCGGCTTGATGTGGGAAATGACTATATCATATGACGTGTGATGTCAATCTAATGTTAGAGGCATGGGAATATTTGATTTAAAAAAGTCTTGTATTACATATGTATCAAACACAGTGTTTGGGTTGTCTGAGGGTGTTCGGCTAAAACAACAAGTTCGAATGTGGAGTCCAGCTCACATCAGACAACACGTCTGACGTGAATCAGGAAGGGGGCGGTCGGGTAGCCAAGTGGTTAAAGCCTTCGCTCATCACGCCGAAGAGCCGGGTTCGATTCCCGGCATGGGTACAATGTATGGAGCCTATTTCTGGTGTCACACGTCGTGATATTGCTGGAGTATTGCTAAAAGCGGCGTAAAACCATACTCACTCACTCACTGAATCAGGAAGAGGCCATGTCTAAAGCTGACCAGGTCTATTCCCTGGTCATTTAAATATTGTCTCCAGCCGTCAGCTAGGTTCTCACGGCCACTCCCTTGTCCACAACCCCGTGCATCTTGTCCTGTATGACTGACCAGGGTAGCTCTTACATGTCAGGGTGCCATTGTACAAAACAACCTTAGCGCTAAGACTGTCGCAAGTCTATGTTAAGGTGTGGGAGTTACGATCACCTTAGCGCTAAGACTGTCGCAAGTCTATGTTAAGGTGTGGGAGTTACAATCACCTTAGCGCTAAGACTGTCGCAAGTCTGTGTTAAGGTGTGGGAGTTACGATCACCTTAAGGTGTGGGAGTTACAATCACCTTAGCGCTAAGACTGTCGCAAGTCTATGTTAAGGTGTGGGAGTTACGATCACCTTAGCGCTAAGACTGTAGCAAGTCTATGTTAAGGTGTGGGAGTTACAATCACCTTAGCACTAAGACTGTCGCAAGTCTATGTTAAGGTGTGGGAGTTACAATCACCTTAGCGCTAAGACTGTCGCAAGTCTATGTTAAGGTGTGGGAGTTACAATCACCTTAGCGCTAAGGCTGTCGCAAGTCTATGTTAAGGTGTGGGAGTTACAATCACCTTAGCGCTAAGACTGTCGCAAGTCTATGTTAAGGTGTTGGAGTTACAATCACCTTAGCGCTAAGACTGTCGCAAGTCTATGTTAAGGTGTTGGAGTTAAATCACCTTAGCGCTAAGACTGTCGTAAGTCTATGTTAAGGTGTGGGAGTTACGATCACCTTAGCGCTAAGACTGTCGCAAGTCTATGTTAAGGCATGGGAGTTACAATCACATTAGCGTTGAGATCGCTTTGTACAACGGCACCCGGGTCCCGCATCTTTAATACCTCTCTGCGCGGCTCGTAATTACTTTGATAATGTGGTTCTGTTGACCAGGACATTATCACCGAGAAGCCATCTGCATGTCACCTGCTTGTCTAATGCCACTCTTGGTTCAAGGTTTACTGCTAAACACCTGACCAGTACGTACACATTATCTATGGGAGGACAATCTGGCTGGTATTGCCTTTCGGCGACAAGTGTCAAATGACACATCTATGCCACTATCCCATTATGAGGATAAAGGGGTCCACTGACCTGTGCACGTGAGCCGGAAAAGGACTATCCCCTATCTGGAATATATGTTTCCGCCATCATCATTCAACCTATGCATATAACTTTCTTCTTAAGGTAACGATCAGCAGTACTGCATTGGGCATATGTTTTCTCAAACTGGAAGCACTATCATTAAATAGGAACTGGATATCGTGAGTGAGTAAGTGAGTTGTGATAAACGCCGCTTTGAACAGTATTCCAGTTTTATCAGATTGATATGGAAAGTCTGGTCTTAGGTGTTTACCACTTTGGTGAAACCAACGGGTATGGTGCTGACAAACCTAGAAACCAGGGTTACGCACCTACAACGATAGGGTTATGGCCAGCCCAAGGGACGCAGCTCTGAACTGCGACGCCTGAGACGAGTGGGCCTGCCGTGCCCTTCGGAAGGGCTTATTGAGGTAGCTATTAGCATCGTACGGTATAAGGCATTCGTTTTCCCAAGGTGGATGTAATTATCCCTTTTAAGTTACTATGAGGCACATAAGTTTCTATTTTAAAGTTGTCTGGCAATGGATTGGGGTTTCCCAAAGCGGAAGTGATAACAATAAACCAGAAGTGCTTATAATGTAATCATTAAGGTAGCTGCAGACATATCATTCATATATGAAAGTTGCACTGCTTCGAGCATCTGTTTACCCATCTTCCCCATTCAGGGGAGTTAACTGACTGTAAAAGTCCAGTTTTCACCCTTGCCGAACTTAACTGGCCTCGATCGTAGCCCGACCAGTGATTATTACGAGTTATGTCCCTTCTATGTCCCTCCTATTGACTAATCAGATCCCACCTTTCATATCACTTGCATTTGCTTCAAATAAAATGGCGTCACCCAGTGAAGGCGATCTGATCGCTAGTCAAGATCTATATTGTAATAAAACGGTTCTTACTTCTCGAAATGCATCAAATCACGTGAGCATCTTGATTAAAAGCATGAAAAGATTTGGAAAATAAGTGTTGACGCTAAGTTGTCGGTACACATGCTTTGCAAATCCTGCAATCGACCAAAATCTGCACGGCTGTTGACGAACCGTATGTCAATTTCGTTACGCGATTTTGATTAAAAGACTCGTGTAGCCAAAATATAACTCTGGAATTCCAGCCTATTTTGACAAGGGTGGAAACTGGACGTTTATCGTCAGTCAGCTCCCTTGCCTCGGGATGATGGTGTTTACCCAAAATGTAAGTTGTGTTGTTAAACCTGAATGCTGATACCCTGGAAGTTTCGGTCTTCACCAACCCATGTTCGTCGCAAGAGGTCAGGGTCGCTGACGTGGTAGCTGCATGTCATCGTATCCCAGTTTTGCAGATCGATGTTTATAATGTCACTTAGTCCTGCACCATGACTATGGAATATATTTATTTTATGAAAAAAAATCTAGAAACGCATACAAAATTATAGCAATTCCAGCCAGCTCTAGCTAGCTCTATTCCATGAAATCAGCATAGAGAATTTTGTGTGTGTCTTTTTTAGAGTCAAGAAGGATATTGTGTAATATAAAATTTCATAGACTAAATGTAAGTCTAAATGTCACTGAACTGACTCGTTTATTTTCAGACTGTCGTCATATAGCTTGACTATGCGTTGGTGCAGCGTTAAAGAACAAACAAATAAATTGTACAGTATTAACAAATGTGATGTCATGAATTCCGGTTATTACTGCGTTCTTAAGGTACCTAAAGGCCCAGTTTGGGGGCATTCCGGATAAAGTGGAGATGGAGCTGCTTCTGTTTTTACAACAAATACATTCATATTTAATATTTAAAAAGAAATTGCAACAACAACAAAACGCCAATGAAATTACAGATTCACTTGACAAAGTATTTTTTTAAAAACCTTGCTATCACATGTTCACAAATAAACAAGACAACATTCAATAACCAAAATGATTTCATTGATAGTGTTTTACGTTTTGTTGAGTTGACGCAAACGTATGTCAAACTGGTGTGAAGGTATGAACACTGGTGTACTATACAGGCTGTCAGTGCTTAATGACTGACAGGAACACCAAGGGGGCGGTCGGGTAGCCTAGTGGTAAAAGCAGTCGCTCGTCACGCCGAAGACCCGGGTTCGATTCCCGACATGGGTACAATGTTTGAAGCCCATTTCTGGTGTCCCCCGCCTTGATATTGCTGGAATATTGCTAAAATCGGCGTAAAACCATTCTCACTCACTCACTCAGTAACCCCAGTATTTTACAAAGGACGCGGACACAACACAGTGTTAGAAACACTGACAGGGACCCAGGCAATCCATTGAAAATTGTTTACTCTGATACGAAACCTTTCCGCGTGAAGATCTGAGGTCACCTCCATTGAAGGTCGCGTTATGTGTCAGCCTGGTTCCCTGGCGCCAGCGCAGTATCCTCAGAGAACCAGGCTAGTTATTCGAACCCTGAGCGAACTTTAAACGCCCAATCAAAATCAAAAGCTTAGGTTCTTGAGCCAATCAGATGCCAGCTTTCAGAATCGATTCTGCTTCATTACTTTACCACCATCATTCTGAATTAATTTTTTTATCAAAATTAAAAATGACACAGAACAAAAATATTCCTTCGACGCTATTCCTGCTTGCTATTGATAGATTCCATGGCGCTCGATCAGATACGAAAGGGTGAATAAGTTATCCACAATAATATAATGGCGCGACCTGTGTCGGTTACATTCGGATCAAGTCGAGATTAACTTCCTTTTCGAGATACAGAAAATGATAAATGCAGGTGCGAATGATAAGTTCATTCATACTGAGTATTGAGAAGCCTCGACTGCTGATTGGCTGATGGAATTGGAACCGATTCTGAAGAGTGTAGAGCAATGGACACTGACTTAACGCAGTTGTACACAGAGTTACCCAACGAACACCTCCTGTCGTCACTCTGTGATAGGGCTTCAGAAACACCTGCTTAAGATGCTGTCGGAATCGCACAATGGACTCTGCTGTAAGCTGAGATAGATGTCTGATGACTATGGAAAGGATTTTGTAGCGTTTATGTACAGATACTGTTGGCTGGACAAACGACATAACACCCTGTTATACTACCTCATAGCAACCCAGTCTAAGTATTCGCCTTATCGCCATGTAATATGCTCTAAATAAACTGAGGTCAGTTAGTGAAAAGAAATCGATTTATTACAAAATATGTGTTCCTCATTAGGCAACGGATATTATAAAACGCCTTCTTGGGAACGATATGATGATATCAACCCACGCTGATGTTCAAAGTATACAAGAAACCCTTATTAAGATTAAATCCTTCTTTAATGAGAGATGATAAAACCTATAAATGATGAAGCAGAGAAAGGAATATCTGCCTCCAGGTATAATTCATGAAGTTCCCTCAGCGCAAAGAGAAACTCATTTAAATCAGCTATTAAAGGAACAATTGCAGCACAAACCACCTTGGTACCACGCTCCCTGACTGGAAATGGGAACAGTGTGTAAACGAATGGTTTAGGCACTATGGTGAATGAGAGTATGCGCATTCAGTTAAATTATCTCGGCTATTAAATGTAAATAAAATGAAATATGAAATCTATTAAAATTTATGGATTTCCTGTCCCTCCGCTGGCACTTATGTCTCAGTTGGACTCGAAACAGCGTCAGACGACCTAGTGATCTGACAATTGTTTATTTGCAATTATCTCGGTCTTACATTGACTCTTCAGCCTAAGTAGTGGTAAGAACTGCCAGTTTGTATTCACTCCGATCTTTACCTATTACCCCTGGCCCCTTGACAATGATTCAGTGGACATGTCGGCAATGGCAATGGACGGAGAAGACGCTAGTCTGAACCGATAAAAGAGTCTCCACGGCACCAGGGTTTCTTCATACACATACGAATAAGATGACTTCTCACAAAAGCATAATTATCTAAGTTTTTAGATCACAGAAGCTATAGAAAAAAGCCCTCCTCTGGGATTTGTCTTCAAAGGTCAAGGTCAAATTGCGCTCTGACTGTCACCTGCTGAACGACCGATGACCGAGCTCTGTGATTCTCAACATATCTCAGGGCAGAGCACAATGATTTACCATTCGGTGTCATCTCTGGTATAAATTGGCAATTTGAATGTCAGAAATAAAACGCTGGGCGTTCGTTCCCTTGTCTCCGCATCTCAATTTTCGTGGTGGCGGGAGGTGATGGGGGATCAATCAGGGGAGGTAATCAAGGCCTGACCAGTATCATGATTGAAAGGAGGCCGATAACTTCATCTGAGGCGATGAACTGACAGTTAGGCTACAGACTGATAACTCCATTTGGTCACAGCTCCAGATACCACAATCACATTCACAAACACGCTTATAGGTAAGTGAGCCGCCACGGACAAGCGTTAGCAAGGTGGTAGGGGACATTAAGTCTGGGTTTGACGCTGATGAGATGAATCGATCATGAACGCATATTATTTGCCCGGTCGAACACTGAGTTTGTTCGCAGAAGGAGAAAATCAGCCTCACAGTTGTATGAGGCTGTGTAGAGATTCGAACCTTAACATATAAATACACACGTCACACGTCAACGCCAGAGAATAACCAGTCTCGATTATCCGACGAGACAGATTCCTGAGGGAATAACGGCAAATAGCGGTGAAAAACTATACGATTAGATCACTGAAAACCCTTGATGACACCAGGTAGTCGGGAAAAGGGTAGGCGTGTCCTGCCCGACCGGTAACCAGTAGATATAAAAAAATGTATGGAAAGGCGCAGTGTGAGATACCACTAAGTATACTGTTGAGTGAGTGAGTTTGGCGTAACGCTGCTTTGAAGTGAGTGAGTAAGTGAGTGAGTGAGTGAATATGGTTTTACGCCGCTTTTAGCAATATTACAGCAATATCACGGCGGGGGACACCAGGAACGGGCTTCACACAATGTACCCATGTCAGGAATCGAACCCGACGAGCGAACGCTTTAACCACTAGGCTACCCGACCGCCTCGTCGCTTTGAAGAGTATATCAGTTGTATTACGCTATGTTTACGTCATGTGATGAAAGCCATAACTGATATAAGACTAAGACACTTAACCAAGGGTAGGGTGCTGAGACGACGACTCATAATCAGGGCGAATCTGAGATTCGGACTTACGATCCTTGGATTCTGGCACGTCTAAGGCCCGCAACTCTGCACAACGCATTACGATGCCTCAGTCGACTGGATCTGCCGTACCAACTACGGTAGAAGAACAGACCTGCTAGAGGATGTGTGTGTCCGTGGTTGAATTTAGACGTTACAGGTCAAACGTTAAACGTCAAACGCCACACGTCATACTTATACTTCTGGGGTCAGATTACATGAGCCACTTAATTGGGCGTCGACTTGTTGTGAATTCCCGCGATTTCAAAGGATATTTTCTTAATAACACGAACCACTGTTATATAAGCAGCTGGCAAAAGAAAGTACACGCCCATGTTTGATGGTAGCTAAAAGTGAAACAAACAAGAACTGTTTCTTCGATAGCGATGTATTTGATAGGGGAATCATGGTTGTGTTTTGGAAAGTGTTTCGGCGACTGTGTTCAGCCTAATAACGTTTTTGGTCAAATCCAATTTTCAAGTGAAACTTTTTCCCGACAGTTTATTTTAACACTCTTCAAATTTTGAACGTGAATCAGGCATATCCATGCATACACGCTGACATATACCAATGCACGCATGTTTAACCTTCAACTGACATACCACGGACAGAGGTCTACATAAGTCATCTATAATTACCTAGGAATGATTTAATGAAGACAGCTTTATCATGTTAAAGTGTACATCTTTAAATCTGATTTTGCTATAATTCAACAACCATAGGCGTGCGGCGGGTGCATCTCGTCGCCCAAAATGGCGAATGTCACGTGACCCCCTAAAAGCGTGTCTACCTGAATAGACGGTGTTGGCATTGTGAAATAAGTAAGAACTCTATCGTTGTATTTATGTGAGGAAATTGTTCATGTCGGGAGCGGATTTGGATAGTAGGCGGAAGCTAATGGGTCGTATTCATATGCGACAGTATCCCTTCTACAGCCCGTATGTTTCGAGTAATTGAAAAAAGTCATCGTGAGCAGCGACATACGACGCGTCGTGTCTGGGAACACCTCCGGTAAAAGACAATTTGGGTAAAATCCCATTAAGCAGTTTTGACAGCAGTTCCCACTAGTATCTGTGATTCGAGTACCACCTTGACAGGGGTTTCATTAAACACTTTTTTTTAGCCACACATATACTCGCGATGTTATGTGCAATGTCATGTGACGTGTCATGTGAAGCATGCTTTAACAATCGATTACAGACGACGACTTATTGAGCAACTATCCCACACGACATCTCAAGTCAAAATTATGTCCTAACCTAATGACAACATAGAATTTATGTCTGATGTGACTCTTTCAAAGCCGGTGTTCCAGTTATTACTGCCCCGTAGAATTTGGTACAGGTAGAGATTCTTCGCCCACGTAAAGGATATTCAAAATTTAAAGTCACGTCAGCAATATTCACCCGCATGTTGTACCAGTCAACATCCATGACTCAAAGATAAACCAAAATCCTCACCAAGGAAGGACTTTCTTACAAGGAGAGTCGTATTGCTGGGCTCTGCAAATGTACCACCAAATCACAGTCCTAATCTTTAATACTATCATGGAAGGACTTTCTTACAAGGAGAGTCGTATTGCTGGGCTCTGCAAATGTACCACCAAATCACTGTCCTAATCTTTAATACTATCCAGGAAGGACTTTTAGAGTATATATAATATTTGAGACGAGTAGAATCAATACCATTCTCGGAAAAGAACCAAGTTCAAATCTATCAAACTGTACACCACTATTCCACAGAACAAACTTAAAGAAATAACTTCCTTCCTTGGTCCACGGGAGGTTTGTTTACTAAACGTGGTGGTGATAGATATAGTTACATTTCTACCTTCAGAGCTTCAGGACAATTTGTCAAAAATGAGAGCAAATGACATCTGAAGTTTACTGAGAAGACAATGTGTCAAATACTGGACTGCCTCATTGATAACATCAATGTAAAGGTCAGGGGTAAGACATTACAAGAAGGAGGCATATCCATGGGTACCGATTGTTCTCCCTCCATTGCTGATCTGTTTCTTTATGCATCTGAATGAATGATATGAGTTTCTATTCGCATTGACAAAGTCGAAACAAGGGACTTTTTAAAACCCAGTTGAAGTCATCCCACTTGTCATACAATCTGGTGGAAAGTGGCGCGACCTTAACAACAACTACCCAATAAAATAACTCTGGGAGGCATTCTGGGATAAGATGGTGACGTCATTTCCGAGACGAAGCTGTGGTGGCGAGGGACCAGAGTAAACTGCCGGGCACAAGAAAGTATGCACTTGAAAATTGGATTTAACCA
This sequence comes from Haliotis cracherodii, assembly GCF_022045235.1. Lineage (NCBI taxonomy): Eukaryota > Metazoa > Mollusca > Gastropoda > Lepetellida > Haliotidae > Haliotis > Haliotis cracherodii. The sequence goes on from NW_027266297.1 coordinate 3,752,137, forward strand.
AAAAGTTATCATAAAGTTACGAAGCCGACCTGTTGTTAGATATGTATTGTTATAATGCATGTAGTATCAACTATGATACCAGAATCAAATACCTCACCATCGAATAACCATTTATTGTTTGTTTCATTTTTAGCCGCCATCAAACATGGGTGTATACTTTCTTTTGTCCGCCAATTTATTTATGATAGAATGGAGATCTAATGCACTAATTAATTATGTATTCGCATAGGAAACCTCCATACCATGAAGGCTCCACACATTCTTCCAACCTGAGGTATCGAACCCGGGCCTTCCGCGCGAAGAGTGAAATCTAGAACCACTGAGCCACTCTATCGCACCAATTAAATGATCAGTGTCTGCAGTAATTTTAACAACTTTGTAGGGAGATACTTGCCACGTTTAAAACAATAACTAACAACCCGACTGTTTCCTCATCGCAGATCTGTTTCCTCTGTGTGATGCTGGTGTTGGTACATTTCCCTGACAAATTCTAAATCGATTTAGACTTGGCTACATTATCGTCAGTTCCAGCTGTACATGGTAAATACCACATGTTATTAAAGATCTCGACTCTCGTCAAGAAGGGCAACACACTTTACAGTACACCGACATGTCTGATGACAGGCAACTCTGACGCCATTGGTACGCCAAGGAGACAGCCGATACAGGGAATTAACTTTGATAGCTTCCCTGGTGTTAATGCCAAAACAAAGTTCGTTTAACTATACAGGCGGTAAATGAAGCCTTACCACTCTTTGCATTTGGAATTTGTTTCATGGTTTTCGTAATTGATGTAAGAGATAGTTGTCATGAGAACAACACATTAACCTTCGTGAGGTCGAGATGACCCCACTTGGTTGATGAAAATGGCAGTACTGATAACGTTGTTATTCCGTTATGGGGATAGACTGAATTGGTTGTTATTTTCGCTCTGTAATTGACAGCAGCTATGACGTAGTGGACTCTGTCCTGAGAGTCATCAAATATCTGAGAGCGGAGTGGCCCAGTGGCCTAAGTCGCCATATCTTGCCTTGCAGAGTTTCCTCCCTTTGATGTACCGGATCTACATGTAGTGGAGTGGCAGTCCCAATCGTGCCCGGTGTTTACAAATGAGACACACGTCTTCGATTAGAATGACGTTTAGTCCAAGAAATGAAGTTATCTCATTGAATATATAGTATCTACAAAATAAAAAGAATAAAATCCAAATGGAGCCCAGAACAGTCCTAAAATTTCAGGAGATGAGGCAATCTAGGCTTGCCATATCATTCTAGACTTGAGTCGTACTCCTTTTCAAATTTTATTTTAATTTTCTCTTGGGTCTGGGAGACAGACTAGTCTACGATCATTTGTTCGTGTGCGTCATATGTTCCCTGCTTTCTTCCCTAGCACAGCGTCGTGTACTGTTCCAAGTGGCACGAACCCCAAGTCACTCGCCAAATTTATACGTCCCCGAGTAAGGGAGAGAGTGAGTTTTTACTGTTTGTCTTGACTAACGGCGCACTCTATCCAAGCTATATGAGGGCGGTCTGTAAATACAGACAATACAGTGATTGACATCATGAGCATCGATCCACGCAATCGGGATACGATGACATCAATCAAACTTGTCAGCGAGCCTGACCACCAGATCCCGTTAGTCGCCTTTTACGACAAACATGGTTTGCTGAAGACCTAAGCCGGATCTTCAGGGGTCGGGTTTTAACAATCTAGTTTACAATTCTAGTTATATCACGGCGTGTCAGCTTAATTTGGGAGGAAAGCCCGAAGTGATGCAGGTCTCAGACGTTTACCACTTTGGTGAAACCCAAGAGCACGGGTATGGCGCTGACAAACAAAGTAACATGATCGGGGGTTCGAACCCACGATCATAGGTTTCTGGCGTTCTCAAGGGACGCAACTTTGTACAGCGAATTGAGGCGCCTTGGACGACTGGGCCAACCTAAAACTCCCCCGAAACAGGGACTATATGTTAACACACATAAAGTGTACACTCCCTACCAATACTCACGATACATAATGCGTGGTTGGTGGCGGAGTGGTGAAGTTTTTTATTTGTACATATACAAACTGTCCGTCGAACTACTTAGAAATTGAATGATCTGATTTTATATATTATGAACCAATTTGGAAATGCAAATTTGAAAAGTGAATGAATGTTATCCGCCACAGTACGTGATATTGCAGCTACATCACGTTGGTTTCGCGGACCAGGCAAACCAGTGACTGATAACATGAACAACGATCCATGCAGTCAGGATCCGATGACATGCACTCGGCCAAGGCACGGGGTCTTACGATTCTAATCCCACAGTCGGCGCTTAAGAAAGGCACGAGGTACTGTAGGCCTATTCTTCACCCAGGACTGTTTGCAATGGTACAGCATTTGGTGAACTCAAGCGATGGAATAATCACAGCAGTGATACTAGTCTGTCGGATTAGAGAGGTTTCACTGTAAAATCTTTTCCGGTTGCAAAACGTTCATTATTTCTCCATGAAACTTTGCACGTTTATGAGGGTAGTTAAGACTGAAGCCTATAGTTTTCACAGATAGCTAGGTTGATTTATTCAGAATTGCCAGCTTACAATGGTTGGGAGATGGACTCTGTCTTCGTGTAACGTCTGCATCGTACCAGCATGTGAAGGTCGCCCTCTTTGATTACGATAAATACAGTTGATCAAATCAAAGAACTCTCATGAACGAGAGACACCCGGTGCTATGCTATGAGAGATGAAATAGTGAGGTCACTTCCCAAACAAAGTAGCTCTTATGAAGTAAGGGCCCAGGGTACTTACCGAGGAAACAATACACTGGATAATCGAGGATGTGTGACGTGTGCACCAGCAAACTGTTATTTCAAGTGTATTTTTTAATGCTATTGACTCATAATAATACAATACTGTTTTCTGTCGTAAAAGTATTCGGAGGTCTATCGATTGAAAGTGGTGGTTAAGTCGCCATTGTAACAAATGTCACTGCATACTGTTTAAGATGTTTAAGGCACGTGACCATCACTATACGTCTTCTCCTCTTCTCGTTAACAGCTCCTACCAAAATGTCAGCACCGATATCGATTGTCTCCATCGTCCAGTATCCCCTCAGCATGGCTAGCTGCTTCTTGTAGCGTGCGGACATTATCCGAGTCACTGTACAAAACCGATTGCCCTTCAGAAACGAACGTGCCCCCCCCCCCCCCCCCCCCCATGTGAAAGGCGTTCCACTTTGACCATACCTTGAAGGATCCTTCATTTATACACCTGTGCCGTAGAGGGAAATAATGATTTGATTTTAAAAATAGTGAAGAAATTACTTTTTTTCCGAACGTAATATTCCGTCTGTAATAGAATATACTAAAATATGAAATGTCGGTTCCTTGATTTGTTTGTTTGTTGTTTAACGCCACACTCATCAACATTCCTGCTACATGACGGGGGTCTGTAAATAATTAAGTCTGGACCAGATGGTTCAGTGATTGACATCCTGAGCGTCGATCGACGCAATTTGGATACAATGACATGCGAGTCTGACCACCCGATCCCGTCTGTCACCTCTTACGACAAGCATAATCGCCTGTTACGGCAACGAGCGGGCATATGGGTGGGTGGTTGAGTGGTTGAGAGAGTGAGTGAGTGAGTGAGTGAGGAGGGTTTCATACCACTTAAAGCAACCTTCCAGCCATATCAACTCTGGTGGTTTGAAGAAACAGGCTTCATACATTTTACCTATTTTGAAAACTGAACTCGAGTCTCCAGCCAACGATTTTGCCCCACAGATGCCCCACGCCCCCAACATGAGAGGAGGATATTAAAGTAATCAGCTTCACAAAGCGTCTTGGAAGATGCTACTTGCGTGTGTTTGGCGATACGATGTACTCATGACAGCCACTTGTCTAGCCTATCAATGGCAGTACTCTATAGGAAAATAGCTTAAAGCTTTAAATGTCAGCCACAAGCTGACGCCATAATTGCGTGAAGTGGGTCTTGCAATGACGTGTCATATCCGACCTGCGCTGCAGCTTATAAGTAAGATTGGACAGACTTTTGTCACCTACGATCATGGCGATGTGGATCTATACCTACATGCAACTTCGAAAAGGTCAACACTAGGTACTCCAAACCAACAGTAAGGAGTTCCGTCAAAGAATCCCATTCGATGAACATGCCACACGGAGGAGACTTCCCATAGCCCGTGGGAAGCACTGCCATACAATCTCAGCCATCAATAAGAATTTTCATTTGTTCAGTTTTCACATTTTGAATCGGGAACATATTCAAAACATTTTTCAAATTTTAGTCTCGAAAGGAAGTTGCCAGTTTGAAACTGGTGCCGTAAAGTTCGAGAAAGATTCTTTTGGATGGGCAAAAATCGTTCTGACTTGACTTCTAATGGGATGTCTTCAGATCTGATTGTAATGAGATTGGATGAATGAAATGTGATTACACAGAGTTGGAATTACAGGTTTATTGGATGGCTGGTGTAGGACAAGGGGGGAGTATTGCAGGACAAGGGGGGAGTATTGCAGGGCAATAGTTGAATATGGTAATTGGTGTCAAAGATTAACTCCTTGTCATTGTCGCCCGAAATTGAATTATACTGCCACCCATCCTGTGTCAACTGGAAATGTCCGTTATCATGTAAACGATTCTCCATCTGAATACAGTCCTCCACACTCTCTTGTGATTTTGTCGTTTCTCACTTTCATGAACAGAATAGTACTAGTATTTGATAGTGATTCATAAACACATGCTTATAATATAGATGGAATAGATGGAATCGGACAATGGATTCTGCCTTCAGCAAAACAGTTCTTGTCATTATGGAAAGGTGTTTGTCGCTTTTATTCCCATGACTTAATTATACACACGATTATGCATATTTCTGATCTTTAAAATGCCCCTATTAATTCTTCTGATCTTGTGTATTATAGGTTGGACATATGGCATCACCAGGTACAGTTTCGACGCATGGCATCACCAGGAACAATTTGAACGCATAGCATCACCAGGAACAGTATGAACGCATGGCATCACCAAGAACAGTTTAGACGCATGGCATCACTAGGAACAGTTTGGACGCATGGCATCACTAGGAACAGTTTGGACGCATAGCATCACCAGGAACAGTTTGGACGCATGGTATTACCAGGAACAGTTTGGACGCATGGCATCACTAGGAACAGTTTGGACGCATGGCATCACCAGGAACAGTTTAGACGCATGGCATCACTAGGAACAGTTTGGACGCATGACATCACCAGGAACAGGTTGGACACATGTGCAAGCGATGGACACAGTGGACTACATCATAGGTGCTGTCAATCCCAGAGCGAAAATAACAACCAATTCAGTCTTTCCCCATAACGGAATAACAACGTTATCAGTACTGATCGTAGACTACTCTGTCTCCCAGACCCAAGAGAAAATTAAAATAAAATTTGAAAAGGAGTACAACTCAAGTCTAGAATGATTTGGCAAGCCTAGATTGCCTCATCTCCTGAAATTTTAGGACTGTTCTGGGCTCCATTTGGATTTTATTCTTTTTATTTTGTAGATACTATATATTCAATGAGATAACTTCATTTCTTGGACTAAATGTCATTCTAATCGAAGACGTGTGTCTCATTTGTAAACACCGGGCACGATTGGGACTGCCACTCCACTACATGTAGATCCGGTACACCAAAGGGAGGAAACTCTGCAAGGCAAGATATGGCGACTTAGGCCACTGGGCCACTCCGCTCTCAGATATTTGATGACTCTCAGGACAGAGTCCACTACGTCATAGCTGCTGTCAATTACAGAGCGAAAATAACACCCAATTCAGTCTATCCCCATAACGGAATAACAACGTTATCCGTACTGCCATTTTCATCAACCAAGTGGGGTCATCTCGACCTCACGAAGGTTAATGTGTTGTTCTCATGACAACTATCTCTTACATCAATTACGAAAACCATGAAACAAATTCCAAATGCAAAGAGTGGTAAGGCTTCATTTACCGCCTGTATAGTTAAACGAACTTTGTTTTGGCATTAACACCAGGGAAGCTATCAAAGTTAATTCCCTGTATCGGCTGTCTCCTTGGCGTACCAATGGCGTCAGAGTTGCCTGTCATCAGACATGTCGGTGTACTGTAACGTGTGTTGCCCTTCTTGACGAGAGTCGAGATCTTTAATAACATGTGGTATTTACCATGTACAGCTGGAACTGACGATAATGTAGCCCAGTCTAAATCGATTTAGAATTTGTCAGGGAAATGTACCAACACCAGCATCACACAGAGGAAACAGATCTGCGAGGAGGAAACAGTCGGGTTGTTAGTTATTGTTTTAAATGTGGCAAGTATCTCCCTACAAAGTTGTTAAAATTACTGCAAACACGGATCATTTAATTGGTGCGATAGGGTGGCTCAGTGGTTCTAGATTTCACTTGTCGCGAGGAAGGCCCGGGTTCGATACCTCAGGTGGGAAGAATGTGTGGAGCCTTCATGGTATGGAGGTTTCCTATGCGAATATATAATTAATTAGTGCATTAGATCTCCATTCTATCATGACTAAATTGGCGGACAAAGAAAGTTTACACCCATGTTTGATGGTGGCTAAAAATGAAACAAACAAGAAATGGTTATTCGATGTTGAGGTATTTGATACTGGTGTCATAGTTGATACAACATGCATTATAACAATACATATCTAACACAGGTCGGCTTCGTAACTTTATGATAACTTTTTGGTTAAATCCAGTTTTCAAGTGCATTCTTTCTTGTGCCCGGCAGTTTACTCTGGTCCCTCGCCACCACAGCTTCGTCTCAGAAATGACGTCACCATCTTATCGCAGAATGCCTCCCAGAGTTATTTTATTGGGTAGTTGTTGTTAAGGTCGCGTTCAGTCTCGGAAGTAATTTCGCTCGTCACGCGGAAGGCCCGGGTTTGATACCTCAGGTGGGAAGAATGTATTGAGCCCGTTTCTGGTGTCCCCCGCCGTGATACTACTGGAGTATAGAATCATCGTAACACTCTCACTCACTGGGTCACTCACCAACTCAACAGCTTGCGATTGTCGTTGACATATTTAACTGTAAGATACATGCTACATATTGTCAGACACACTCTACGGATATTCCAGGTCAGGTTTGATCCCCTGTACATCATGTTTGCCATGTCAAACTGGTGGCTAGACTCGCTGATGTGTTGGTCACGTTGCTCGTTGCTTATGCCGTTCAGTCGCCAGTTTTGTGTCCCAGACTCAATGTTTACCGGACGAGACGTGTGTGGGAGTTAAGGATGTGACAACATCAAGTCTCTCACCATTGTTTTGTTTTGTTTGTTTGTTGTTTGACGCCGTACTCAGCAATATTCCTGCTATAAGAGGGCGATCTGTAAATAGACCAGACCACCCAGGCCTTCATCTCCTGTTGTTACCAGGGCTGCATGGACGTCCTTGGGATGCCGGAAACAGACTCGATACATTGACGTTGGCAGTTCATTGGTTAGAAAGACTGCCAACATCTTTTATGTTGTCATTGCATCCACATGGCATGGCTGTACCCAACAGTCGAATGCAATTATCTTCTCTGGACATTCCATAACGTCGACTGCACTTAAGACTTTTAGGTGGATTGTATATTTTCATCGTATCTTAACTTCCATGCAGTTGAAATGTTCGTGGGCACATTTGAAAACATTTCTGTCGATGCCCGATCAATGCTGGCTGCCTCACATAACAAGCTGCATATTTTGAAAGTGTAACAAGACACCTATTCAGTGTTCCACGTTCAATGACAGGCCTAATCAACCATCAATCATAATATACAGCTGTACTGGAGTACAAGACACACCACCAGCATCAAGTTCCAAGTTCCAAGTACGTGTGATGGAGCCGACTTAGGCAGCGTCGGATGAACGTTTCAATACAATTTCACTGCAACGATTTCCCCACACAAAATATGCCAACTGTCAGTTCGCACGAAAATATTGATAGAATTCATGCCCTACATCACGACATCGCGTACCAAGCACAGGGCAAGTAAAAGTCTTTTTGCTGCTTACAACAACAAGCGAAATGGTTGAATTTATTGTCTTGTAATTAAATGTCGATATTTCCAGGTAGATAAAGAGTCAGTGGAGGAAAGAAAGCGTGTGTGTCTGGAATTAACATGGACATTTTATTTCATATGGACACGAAACATTTATGTTAAACCTCCATGGGATTTTTCCATCCTTCCGTCTGATCACTTAGGTGGTCGCTATCACGATATATTAGCCCCGGTATGAATTGTTCCTGTGCGAATACATAATTAATTATCCAGTCTATTAGATCCCTATTCTATCATGATTAAACTGCCGTACAGAAGAAGGTACAAACCCATGTTTGGTGGTTGCTAAAAGCAAACAACAAATGGTAATTGGATGGTGATGTTTATGAGACGGGTACAATTGGCGATATTACATACGTCACATCAAGTATCCCACACAGGTCAGCCTGGTAACGTTTTGATAACTTTTGTAATTTTTTGGTTAAATTCAGTTTTCAAGTGCATACTTTCTTTTGCCCGGCAGTTTATTCTGGACCCTCCGCAACCACAGCAGAAGTGACGTGACATCTCCATCTTTCGATATCTCTAACATATCCCAGAATGCCTCTTAGAATTCCCTTTTGGACGATTTCTTCCTCACTTACCACACTGGCCTTGTAAGTGACATTATTTGATCTGTCAACATATTAAATGAGCGATGCTTACATATAAATTTATAATGGTTATGTTATTTGAGACATTGTCAGTGGGCTCTACAAACTTTTCATATGACTTTGGATGACAGCTGGGTTTATTTCAAATTTTTTTTAGCAGTTTTTTTAGCAGTTCTACGAGTAACATCACGCACTGACTTAAACCGTTCCGAAACACATCCAACAGGTTCCTCTTCTCTTTTTGCGTATATTTTGGCATCTGCTTCTATCATGATATTACAGTTGTGGTCCCAATTTTACCCAAATTGTCTTTTACCGGAGGTGTTCCCAGACACGACGCTTCATCATATGTCGCTGCTCACGATGACTTTTTCAATTACTCGAAACATACGGGCTGTAGAAGGGATGCTGTCGCATGTGAATACGACCTATTAGCTTCCGCCTACTATCCACTTCCGCTCCCGACATGAACAATTTCCTCACATAAATACAACGATAGAGTTCTTACTTATTTCACAATGCCAACACCGTCTATTCAGATGGACACGCTTTTAGGGGGTCACATGACATTCGCCATTTTGGGCGACGAGATGCGCCCGCCGCACGCTTTTGGTTGTTGAATTATAGCAAATCAGATTTAAAGATGTACACTTTAACATGATAAAGCTGTCTTCATTAAATCATTCCTTGGTAATTATAGATGACTTATGTAGACCTCTGTCTGTGGTATGTCAGTTGAAGGTTAAACATGCGTGCACTGGTACGTGTTGGTGTAAAACTGCAATAATGCTCGGATGATGAGCCTGACTGTCGGAAGTGATGAGTGAGGTATCTGTGTCTTTCAGCTGCTCGCGGGAAGGAGCGGGGGTAGACGGGTGGGGATAAAATATTCGGGTTACACATCAAGTACACAATTTGAAGAGAGTCCTATAGAAATAAACCGTCGGTCAAAAAGAAAGTACAGATTTGAAAGTTGGATTTAACCAACAAATTGCGATATCAAAACGTTACTTGGCTGAAACATCCCCGTATCAAATAGTTCCCCATCGAATAACCATTTCTTGTTTGTTTGACTTTTAGCCACCATTTAACATGTGCGTGTACATTCTTTTGCCCTCTGTTTATAGGACAGTGATACGTGTTATTCAGAAAACATTCTTTATGATCACGGGAATTCCCAACAAGTCGACGACCAATTGAATGGCTCGCGTAATCTGACTACGAGCGCTGCAAGTGTGGCAAGCTTAAGTATTTTATACTTATGTACATAACTTTTATTTAAGATTTATCAGTAGTGGTAAGGTTGTATGACCTTGTTACCATTTTAACTAATTAGTTTATGACGATATTTACATTATAAGAATATACTATTAGTTAGAATATTAGTTTTGTTTTATACTTTAGTATTTTATACCTTAAACATGAATTCCATAGCTCTGTAACATGAAGTAAGTTTTCTCTCAGTTTATCATTCACTAATTCTCACACTGCATGCTTTTGACTTACAGCACTCTTTGCCCCAGCGCGCAATCGGCAACACTAGAAGCGCTCTTTATATCTCCAACATCATCATCATCATCAACATCATCATCATCATCATCAACATCATCATCATCATCACCGGCCAGCGCGCCCTGACCCAGTCTATTGTCTCGTTGATAGGCCAAGCTGACCACAGCTTCAACAATGTTAAGATATTATATTTCACAAATCAGTAGCTGCTCTGCCTCTCAAGGGAGGACATATGTCGTACCGGTGTACAGTATTGTCGTGATCTTGAGTCACAGTTTCTCATCATGTGAGGAGTTGGATGTGAGGAAATTCATTCACACTTAAGGTTAGTTGATTATGTATCGTATGATGTTGTATATATGGATGTTGTCTTATTATTGCGATTAGAAATAAGACATATTGTGGAGTGCATTCTTGATTTGATTTATCAGAAACATAATGTATCTTGTATTTAGCTATAGTTCTTGATGAACTCACAGTTCAGCGAGTCGTTATTATCAGTATAAGAAAGTATTAAACTCAAAACTTAAATAGTAAAATTAATTATCATATGTTAAACCCCTCTGTACAGTAATGTAAAGTAAATGTGTGTCTGTATGTTTGATATGAGTGATTGATGTATATTATTCTGCATATCTATTTCTTCATTGTGAGGATTTATCAGTGGCAACGTTCGCTGTGTGCATTGTTCCCAGGTACAGGTTTCACCTATCTGGTATGTGATATCATCTCAGATATTGTATAAATATTCTATATTTCATGTGTGGATGCAAGAACACAAAACTAATATTCGCATCAACAGGGTTTACTGTTTGACGTTATACAGTGTATAGTTGGAGCCATGGCTTCAGGACGAGTTGGTGACAAGTTCGTAACGACTTGAAGCGTTGACAAGTTGATGAGGCTCAGGAAATTACAATAAACAATAGCTTTCTGTAAATTTCAGAAAATGTTTACCAATGTTCCAAGTATTTAGCACATTCAAAATTCCATCCAAATAAAGCAATAGAAACACGGACTACATTGAAATTATGCCAAAATTAACAACCACACATTTGCAAATATAATAGAGCAGTAATACTTCCTAAAGTTGCATACAGTATGTTCACTATATCTTTATAGTTAGTTATATTAATTTATTTTGTATCTGTGTATATTAATGTATTGTACGGATAATTGTGGTGTCTTGTACAGATACCTGCAGTACTAGATGATGTTAAGAAGTGATATTTATAAATGAAAATGATATCTATATTTTTATAAATTCAAAGAGTTTACTGTAACAGATTGTATATATTTATTAGATTCCTTTTTAGATTTGCTTATGTTGCTGTTTCAGGCTGACTACATATAACTAAAGCTGTTTGTGATTATTCGGACTTGTATATCGGCAACTATACTATCGGCCAACACACGCGGGGTTACACAAGTTCCAAGTATAAGTGTGATGTGTGGCGTTTGACGTTTGACGTTTGACCTGTAACGTCTAAATTCAACCACGGACACACACATCCTCTAGCAGGTCTGTTCTTCTACCGTAGTTGGTACGGCTGATCCAGTCGACTGAGGCATCGTAATTCGTTGTGCAGAGTTGCGGGCCTTAGACGTGCCAGAATCCAAGGATCGTAAGTTCGAATCTCAGATTCGCCCTGATTATGAGTCGTCGTCTCAGCACCCTACCCTTGGTCAAGTGTCTTAGACTTATATCAGTGATGGCTTTCATCACATAAAGCTGACAAAGCGTAATACAACTGATATACTCTTTAAAGCAGCGTTACGCCAAACTCACTCACTCAACAGTATACTTAGTGGTATCTCACACTGCGCCTATCCATACATTTTTTTTATATCTACTGGTTACCGGTCGGGCAGGACACGCCTACCCTTTTCCCGACTACCTGGTGTCATCAAGGGTTTTCAGTGATCCATTCGTATAGTTTTTCACCGCTATTTGCCGTTATTCCCTCAGGAATCTGTCTCGTCGGATAATCGAGACTGGTTATTCTCTGGCGTTGACGTTTGACGTGTGTATTTATATGTTAAGGTTCGAATCTCTACACAGCCTCATACAACTGTGAGGCTGATTTTCTCCTTCTGCGAACAAACTCAGTGTTCGACCGGGCAAATAATATGCGTTCATGATCGATTCATCTCATCAGCGTCAAACCCAGACTTAATGTCCCCTACCACCTTGCTAACGCTTGTCCGTGGCGGCTCACTTACCTATAAGCGTGTTTGTGAATGTGATTGTGGTATCTGGAGCTGTGACCAAATGGAGTTATCAGTCTGTAGCCTAACTGTCAGTTCATCGCCTCAGATGAAGTTATCGGCCTCCTTTCAATCATGATACTGGTCAGGCCTTGATTACCTCCCCTGATTGATCCCCCATCACCTCCCGCCGCCACGAAAATTGAGGTGCGGAGACAAGGGAACGAACGCCCAGCGTTTTATTTCTGACATTCAAATTGCCAATTTATACCAGAGATGACACCGAATGGTAAATCATTCGTCACCACTCGCCTCTTTCCGTAACCTGCAAAAACACTCGTCCTCCTATCGATGAATGTTATGTGCGAAAATACGACAAACCAATCAGAATGCGCGTATGATTTCAAGTATTTCGTCAAAGAATCCTTCAGAAATATATTTTGATCTTACATATGTATTGCATCTAAAAATATACCCAAGGCTCAGTTAAATGTGGTCAATCATGCTGTATAATTCCGCATGCCCCGATGTGCTTTAAATTGCATCTGAAATATATATAATATATGGGGAAATATATGTTAACCATTACGCAACGAGTCGACAATTGTTTTACGTATGCCCGTTTGCGCTAATACGGAACCCGGTCGCAAAAATGGCCAGGAGAGGGGCACGAGTCGCTATTCGGCTTGTCCCGGAATAACACGATTTGGTCACGAATGAGTCAGAGCGCAATTTGACCTTGACCTTTGTAGACAAACCCCAGAAGAGGGTTTTCTGTTTTCTATAGCTTCTGTGATCTAAAAACTTAGATAATTATGCTTTTGTATGGAAGCCTATTAGGACCAATTTTCTTTCTTGAAATTTCAAGATGCTTTGTTGAAATTTCAAGATGATATGTTGAAATTTCAAGATATAAAAGTTGAAATTTCAAGATGCATAAGAAATCTGCAGAGATTTCTTATGATTATGGAAAGTGTTTTGTCTCTTTCAGTCCGATTGTGCACATTTCGAGGTTATTTTTGCAGTTTCTTTACAATACAGACATAGGTATAAATGAGTATTATTCACTCCCCAGGCCGCAATAGTCTAGTTATATATGACGACGGCTTGTAAATAATGGAATCTGGACCAGACAAACCAGTGGTTAATGGTATGAGTAACATTCCACGCCTTTGGGGCTCGATGACACAAATCAACAACATCTGGCTGACCCTAGATACAATTTTGACCCGACCAACAGAGTAAGTGAGTGAATATTGTTTAACGCTGGTCAATAGAGAGTTTGTGATCATTTTTATTCCGGATATCCATTTGTTAAAACTATGTTTAATTCAAGTCGTGTTCTTTGAGAAAATAATGCATGGACGATACGTCATATTTCTTCCTTTTGACAAATGTCTCTGATCAAATAATGCCTCTGATGTATTAACGTCTCTGATCATCCCACCTAGAGAGATGTGGTACGTGCTTGTATTTCTCATGTACATATTAGATGATACTGTAAGTCTTATAAACATAAAGATTGTTGGTTTTGTTTGTTGTTTAACGCCGCATTCAGCAATATATGACGGCGGTCTGTAAATAATCGAGTCTGGACCAGACAATCCAATGATTGATATACATCAACCAAGTCCGCGAACCTGACCACCCGATCCCGTTAGTCGCCTCTTACGACAAGCACTGTCGCCTTTTACAGCAAGCATGGGTTGCTGAAGACCTATTGTACCCGGATCTTCACGGGTCGAAAAACATATAGAGCTTAATGTTAGACACATTGACACTACCAGCGACTTTCATTCATATCGCTATTGACGTCTTGCACAATGTAGGACAAGTCAGGTTCTTCACAGGAATAAGTTTTGTTAGTGTTCTGTCTCAGCTGATTGCATGAATTACGCACAACGTTTTACAGAATTTAAAGTGCTGAAGGTCTGATAATCTGCGCTTTCCTGCAAATGATGACAGACATTCTGTGTGGCACACATACGCAGTAAAGTGTCATTATACAGAATCGAGGCAACAGGGGCAGGTGCGTGGCGGCGTCTGCCCTGAGAGAAGCCCCCCGAGGTCCGCCGTGCAAGCAGCCAGCCAATCATGGTCATCATTGAACTCAAATGAGAATTGAAACCAATTCTCACAGAAGGAACACACTGTAGTGTATGAAGCAATATTACCTTCGAATAGTTTAAGAGCATCTTCAGGCGTCTAATATTTAAAATGAGATATTTTCACTCGACGTTCACAACTGTCAAGTATAAGTGAGAGACAAGTGTAAGTGTGTTTGAGTTTCACGCTTCCTACGTCGTTATTAGCCACTTGTTTCAGAAATATAAACAATAAAGAAATATACATGTAAAACCATTTCCATATTCATAAGAAATCTCTGCTAAAAGCAAAGTCCATTGTACGATTCATAAGCATGTCTTTATGAATCACTATCAATAGTGATTATACCAGGTGTTCGCGAAAAGGTGAGCGTATCCTTCTCCACCGTTGGCACTTTCACGAACACATGCAAAGGCAAGACAATTGTTCACCTGAAGGAACATGGTACAATTCAAAATAGTGACTTGCATCGTGCACCATTTTTGTCACTGACGCACCAAATTTGGAAAAATCCTCCACTTTACTACAGAACTTTATGGTGAATGTTGTGACCTTGATCAAACAACTTTTGAGCCAGTCATAAAGGGGCAGTTGACTATTGAAAAGTTGAAGTCATCCCTCTTGTTATACAATCTTGTACATGTATAGTTATTTGCCACATAGTTATTTGGACTCTAATATTTCTAGTTACGGCGGGTACACTGGTGGAAGTGAATTGATTCTTTGACCATTATTGAACGATATCAGCTCTTCATAGGCAAATTGGGGGCACGGGTGGCCCAGTCGTCTATAGCTAAGGCGCCGCGATTCGCTGTGCAGAGTTGCGTCCCTTGGACACGCCAGAAACCTATGATTGTGAGTTCGAATCCCGGTTCGCCCTGATTATGTTTCTAGGTTTGTCAGCACCATACCCGTGCTCGTGGGTTTCACCGAAGTGGTAAACGTCTGAGACCTGCATCACTTCGGGCTTTCCTCCCACATTAAGCTGACACGCCGTGATATAACTGGAAGACTGTTAAAAGCGGCGTTAAATCCAACTCACTCACTCACTCACTCATAGGCAAATTCCCTTGTTTGATTTTCCCCCAAAACGAGTAGAAATTCCGATTCCTATGTTTAAGGAAACAGATAAACAACGACGGAAACACAATTTGTGCCCATAGAGACGCCTACATCTTGCCTAAATGGTCTTTGTCCATATGTCACATAAATTTGAGTGTAGCAGGTCACATATTTCGTTTAGGAAGAGATCCCCATCACAGTCCGCCTCATCAGTAACTTCCGCACAAACTATCTTGCTCATGAAAGTAATTTGAGGCTATTTTATTGTCGCGTAATTCAAACTGAACTCCAAACAAGCTATGGGTATTTTTCATGTAATATGAAAAGATATAATAGATTGTGTCATCGAAGAAGGTCGGTGATGGCGTGGTACGTTGCACATGATATCAACCACTGGTTTGGCCGACCCAAACTCGCTCATGTGGTCTTTTTAAAAACTGAACAAAAAGTTAAGGACCATGAGTGTTTTTGGAGATTTTTTTAGTAGTGACGACTAAGCACACAATCATAAAATATCCTTAAAAAATTTCATCACTCCTAACGTTTTTTGTTCAGTATAGATACAGAGCCTGTTATCACAGGCCGCGTGACCGCATCAAAGAAAATCTGCCAATTCCATTCGGAAATCCATATTTAGATAACCAATATCATATTAACCAGCGGTGTCAACGAGCATTCGTTATGTAAGAAACATGTCATACATTTTGTAACATTGCCCAACTGAGAATGACGAATGTCTCACGAACGTAACACTATTTGATAGTGATTCAGAGACACATGCTTGTGATATAGCCGGAGTCGTACATACAGTCGGGCAGAAATTTCTTATGTGTATGGAAAGGGACTTGTTGCTTTTATTATACGCGAAATGGGCCTGTGAGTCCCAGCGGACAAGTCAGACGACAGTGGTACCGCTAATGGCTGGAGTTTCCTGCCAGACGCCAAAAGGTTTTAACTTTCGACCACATGCTGCTCGATTCCCTTGACCTTCACCTCTGGGGTTTCTTCAACGACGCTAAGACATCGGTAATCTGACTGATTAACGGAGTTGATGCATTTGACCCCAAGTCCACAACACAGTTCACATTACAATGGCCAAAGCGAGGTACTCTGACTGACGTTGTTTCTAAGTCTTATTAATGTCTAAATCAGATTCTCTACGCGCAGTAATGAGTGTGAAAATCAACACGCTTTCCGTATGGCTGGTGGTTGGAAGGTTAGGTCGAAGGTGTGTTATTGATGGTCATAGTGTCGTGAAAGGGTGATATATGATAGGAGTATCAACTGGGGTTTTGTATGTGGTTTGTATTTCAAACAGAATGATACACAGTGTCCTCTAATGGCATGTTATCATTAAAGAAACACAAACGCCTATGCAGCTAGACCATCGCCAGTGAGATATACTCTTCAAAAATAGAAACGCAAAACGGATATTTTTACCATAAAAGCAAAATAAGCGGACTAAGGGGTGCAAAATGAAGAGGTTTAATGTGTTATAGTGTCAGTGACAAATTTCCTGGATCATAAATGATCACAAAAAGGACATGCAAACCATAAGTCGGGAAAAACGTACGATTCGGAAAAACGCACCCAGTGCATTAACAAAAGGGCCATGGAGCAGCACCATAAATGGTATTAAAGTGCAGGGTTTTTAATTGCCTGGCATCTGCGTCAATCGAACAGTGACAGTTCAACAACATGCCAAGATTAACAGAAGTGCAAAGAAACAAAGTCAAAGGTCGCTTGCAGGCAGGAGCATCCCGATCAGCTGCAGCCGGGGTTTCAATGTAGCGCCCGATCACGAGTAATCATCCCCGTCCAAGATCGCTAATTTTCGACTGCGCCACCTACGTGAAAGGACGACCACAGCCACCTCAACTCAACCGCATCCCAAATACCCTGACTACGGAGAATCTCCGACCAGACCGTATGAAACCGTTTAAGAAAAGCAGCTGTACGAACATGACGTCATGTTCGATGCGTCATATTGAGTCGACAACATCGTCAACAAGGACTGCATTGATGTCGTCAACACAGGGTATGGCCTCAACTGCGATGGAGTGATGTCTGGTTGAGCAACGAATCAAGATTTCTCCTCCGTCGAGGATGGAAGTGCACGGGTCTACAGACGTCGGGGAGAACGTTACGCCGGAAACTGCGTACAGAAAGTGGACAGGTTTGGTGGGGGTAGCGTTATGATGTGGGCGGATATCTCTCATCATGACAGGACAGGTTTGGTCCATATCCAAGGCAATCTTACGATACATCAACGAAATTCTCCTGCCACACGTCTTACAGACCCTGATACAAATATATATCAAATGCAAGTCTATAATGTTTGGCAAGTCTAGATTACTGCAGTATCTGAAAATGAAGAGAGTCACTGGGCTCCCTTTTATTATATTTTTATTAAGATAATTGAACAACTGGTTTTCTTCTGTACGATATGTTCATTTCAGAGACTAGATGTTAGTCTAGTCATGATGCCAATCACCGGATTGTCTGGTCCAGACTCGATTATTTACAGACCGCCGTCATATAGCTGGAATATTGCTGTGTGCGGCGTTACACAACAAACAAATAAACCACACGTCCTCCCAATCGCAGCCAACGGCATCGGTGTATTCCAACAGGACAACGCTCGACCGCATATAGCACGGATCACAAGAATCAATACAACAACGTTGATGTTCCCCCCTGGCCCTCCAGATCCCCGGATTTGAACCCGATAGCGCACCTGTGGGATGAATTGGGATGAATTGGCTTTTGCGTTGCAGGCCGAGTGGGCTACCATTCCCCAGAATGTGATTCGCACAGTCGTCTCTTCCATGGGCAGGAGATTTCAGGCCGCTGTCCATTCCAACGGGGCGTTATTGATGGTAGCTGACCTTCACCTTGGACTTTTCCTAAGTACCGATAACTGAGATGACTACAATCACCAAGGGTTCTCTCCACTACATTTTGGACAGCCTCCGTAGTCTTGTGGTAGAGCGTCCGCCCGGAGAGCGGAAGGTCCTGGGTTCTTGTTCTTGTTCTTGTTGTTACCCTGTCTGGCGCTCGGCATCAGGGGCTAAAACAAGGACTGGTCGGCTCGGAGTCAGTATGCTGTGTCTGAGTGGGGTATTCATGTTAAACTGCGGCATGGTATCTCATTGAGCTAGCACTATAAATCGGCATCAGTCCGGACTAGTACAAGCAGCCCCACACACACATACACGTGCATACACTTCGCTATATAAGTGCAATAATCTTGGACGCGACGTTAAACCCCATTTCACTTCACCTCACCCACTACATTTTGGCTCAATACATTGTATAAATGTATTTTCCTACCTCACACAAATCTGGCTTTGCGATTTTTGTTGTTTTTTAAGAGTATATAAATTTTGTCTAAAGTACTCATGGAAATGTAAAAAACTGTTTTGCTGGATTTAATAATCGACACAAAGCATTACGAATTACGAAGCAAACAGAATTACAACTTTTTCATTACCAGAATTCTCTCATGATTAATCTCAATGTGACAAAGCCTTGGGGTTCCTGGCTTGTCTGGTAGTTTTAAAGTTCGGGGTTCGTTTTCCCTTGATAAACCCATGAAGCTCGCTCTCTGCGTTCTCCGTTGTATGGCTTCGATATTGCCGGAAGCGCCGTAAATATGCCTTGGTTTTTACACCCCTCCCCTAAATCATTCCACGTCGAGTCACAGCCTCGCGAAGCATCGTTACCGTCAGAGCCAAAAAGACATTTAAGGAGTCAAAAAAGGTATTCTGCGCAGGTAGCAATGACATTAATTACACTTGACCTCCGCTATTTCAGAGACACACGCCACGTTGTAGTATCTGTTAATTATGTGCTACCTGCCTGTACTATCATGTCTTCTTCCATACCAGTGCCACGGTCATTACTTAGAGGATGCTATCACTCTCCTGTTATCACGCAGACATGCTCACAAGGTGAATGTTATACAAGTGAATTCATCAACTTGGATAATTACAAAAACAAAAATATTTTCTGGAATGTCTTGTTCACGTTTCAGATTCAGCTTTGGGTGTACCACGTGGCAGTGGATATGTCTGCTAACACACGCCATCTTCGACTATAGAGTGTATTGCATCTCCATTCTATCATAATATATATAATGGAGATATGTATAGGACAATCGAGGATGGCTTGAACCACTGTTATAATGTTTGTCGCGGCGTGATTTATAAAAGCAAAAATGAAATCGATCCTTTATTTTATATAAATATGAATATGAAATAACGTCCAATATAGCATAACTGAATTTGTAATTAAAAAGAATCAAATTGAGATATTGCCCCATATTTCAAATCGATTGTTTCGTGACAGTGAAAATATCACCAGACCATGTTGTCACCTCTTAAGGATGATAGTCCCCCAATTTAAATACAGGTTGAAGTTAAACTTGCATGTACATTTAAGTATGAATGTTTGAGGCAACTTAAATTTAAAATAACTGTGCGTGCGTGAATTAATCTCATTAAAATCAGACCTCAGTTCTCGCTGCCGCTATTTGTTTAGCGGTACCGAGAACTAAGATCTGATTTCAATGAGATTGTACGTGAATGTGTTTGTTTTCTTTGGTTTTTGTAATTGGTGGATGCGCCAGTAAAATATATGGCATTGACCCTACATCCATTCATTGCCTGTCGTTCAACCGGCACACTGCGAAGCATTCCATACTCCCTATCACACATGCCGGTCTACTGTAGCGCGTCCTGCTGGTTCATACGGGCAGTCGTTGTGGAACATACCACGAGACACGATGAATTAGAACACGTGTCTAAGAGTAAACATTCAAAAGACTAATTTCGCTGCTGATGTCATGGCCACCAATGGTACCATGCGCTGGTTCCTAAGACTGACATAAATACAGGAGGGACTTAGCATTGGAATTGTTGCAGCACTGCTCCCCATGTCTCGAAGACAAGACTAATGCTTTTCCATCACATTGCTATACTTATACACTAAGGCTTTATAAAAGGAGAATTTGTTTGTGGGATGTGTGGTCTCCGTTGCCCTAATAAAACGTATTACTTAAGTTTGTGTAAAATGTGTTCCTTATATTCGTTGTTCAGCGTAAACCTTGTGTCAGTTTGGTTTTGCCAAAACATCATAGGTTTTCGGACATCATACGTTTTCGGACGGCCATGTTTATCGCGATGACTCACGCTTTAGCAAGGGGTGTGGCGTCACACAGACATTGTAAATAATCAGATGATGGGCTGTTTTTAAGATAAAGTCGTCGTTTATTACCGAGTGAGATGTTTTACAGAAAACTACGAATGTTCCTTAAGCCCCCGAAAACCCATAACAAGGGGATACATATCATTCACAGCTCGTTGCAAAAAGTGGATTGAACGAACTGTGAATACACAGGAGATCATGGAATTTTTGATAACCAAGTTCATATCAGATTCTTGGTATTTTTCAAGTTACAAAATACCGCTGTGAGTATGTAACAATCTAGAAATAACAATAAGCGAAAGATTCTCCGCCAAGAACAATTTGAACTTTGAATTTGCAGTTCACAATTTTTTACTATCGCGTTTAAGATTATTTCCCAAATAAAGTGCCGTGCATGCACGTTTGTGTGTGTGTGCGTGCGTGCGTGCGTGCGCGTGTGTGTGTGTGTGTGTGTGCTGGTTCTAGTCCGTCCATATGCCGGTTTTATAGTGCTTGCCCGCTGAGATACCATGCCAGATAGACACATGGACAACAATATGCTGACTCCGAACCAGTTTTTTATCCCCTAATGTCGGGCGCCAGGCAGGGTACGAGCATGTACCATCTTTGCTATGACGCGGCCAGGGATCGAACCACCGACCTGCCGCTCTTTGTACAGACACTCCATCCACTAGGCCAAGGAGGCGGCCCGCTATTACAAAACATTGCAACGAACACATGAATAATCTATGTCCACATTTAACAAATCAACTCCACCTGGTTCATTATTCCGACGGGCATGTGACGTCTTTCGTCGACCGGATTTTTTTCAATAAATGCGCATTGATTAAGAAGAAACCATGCCAGTTCGTTCTGAGGAAAGATGGTTCTAGGGTCGCCCCGATCATTGCTGGAATCGTAAACTAGAAACAAACGCATTATATTTTGCCTAACCGTGGTGTTTACCTTTCCCCGAATAAATGATGAGTCACCGCCAATTATAACCTCCTTGAGTGTAGACTTACGTCTGCGGCATCGTGCCATAGGTCATTGAGTATATCAGCGTCATCACCCGCCATCTTGTTTTTAGTCTCGCAGCAATTACCAACAGTACATCAAAGGACCCACGAAGTGCCGTCAGCCGCCCGAGCATGTTCCTGTGATATATTCGTGTGACGTCCCCACACAGCCTCTGGAACTACCACGTCTCGAGTTGCTTAATACTCCGTTGTCACTGATATTACTAAACCAGAGGCTTTGATGAATAGTTAGACTGAAATTGAGTTATTTAATTAAGGATTGTAACATAACAAAAATAAATATACAGAGACTACTGGTTGGGGTCATATGGCTAAACATACCCGTATCTCAGTCGTATGTAACGAACATTTAGTAGCGCAAGAAACCCGAGTGCCGTTGTGCAACAGTCGTAGCGCTAATGTTTTGTACAACGGCACCCAGAGTACTAAAGGTACAGAAGTTCACGATATATATATATCTAATCAGAAGGATTATTAGTTATCAAATGAAGATATAGTGGCTATTTTATGTGTCAAGTGAAATATGTTTCACTACCCCTTGTATTTGCGACTAAAAAGTAGTTTCGTGTTTACAAAAATATAAACAAAAGTAACAAAAAGTAGCTAGGGTCGAGAAAATTCTGTTTTATACATTTAGATATGATTACAGTAAACTACGGTTATAACGAACACGCTTATAACGAACTGACGGATATAACGAACTTACTTTTTTGGTCCCGACTATTTGCTGTTGTTATACTGTATATATGCTTATAACGAACTACGGTTATAACGAACTAAATTAAGTAGTACCTTTGAGCTCGTTATAACCGTACTTTACTGTACATACAAGATCAACTTGATAACTACGAGATCGCTGCTGAGAGCCAAGGAATACCAGCTGGTCAAGTAACAAACATGGCTCTTTGTGAAACAAACAGTCTCGACTGACCGGTCAAATGAGATATTTACAGTTTATAACGAAACATTTTCAAGGGAATAAGGCCAGGTTCACACAGTGCCGATTATGGCTCCCGTTTGAGATCAGACAGCGCAACGGCACGAAAAGTGAAAAAGTCGGATTACTATTCTCAATGATCTGGAAAGTTCTATCATTGTCTAGACGCAGTCGTATACGTCCGGAACACAGTCCTACGTACCAGAAAAGGTCCAAAGAGGTCGGCCAAGCACTCCCGACAGTATGGTGCGTCCCTTAACATTCGGGAAACTCAGCCGATTTTGTCTAGTCGGATTACAATCGTGACTATGTCGTGACAAATTCTGCTGTATCGGATCAAAGTCGCAACAATGTTTTGTGTTGTCTCGACGGTGCTCTGTGGATCGGGACGCTGTCATGATGAACGGTCATGAACTGTTTTATTGCCGAACGTCTTTGTCGGTTCACTGTCCGGTCACTCTCTTATCTCTGTCGGCATTCGGGAGAATCGGGACGCTCTCGGGACAGATTCGGTCGTTTTTTTACCAAGCGGAAGAAACAAATAGGATCAGATTCGGATTGAGAACTGGAGAATCGGCTGGTAGCGGCTGAATTGGGACGCTTCTTGTACAATATCTGATTGTTTGTGAATTTCCCGCCACGAATCACAGGATCTTGATCAGACTTTTGACAAGTTTTAATCGGGAATGGTCCTATCAAGGACGGCAGTAAACATCCTGAATGTGTGACTGAGCCCTTACAAACGGCATGAAGCGAAATTATCCTCACAAATGACCATCTGTGATCTGTCATTATTTTGCCTTGTCGATGTGGAACTAAAGTAAAAGGAAGTCAACAGTTTGTGTACGGGTCAGACACCCTAAAGGGAGACAATTTCAGAGGAGGTAACTCTTGTTTGACAATAGTTCCGTCACAGTGTTATGTTCACAACAGTAAAATATCAAGTGCCACTGCAATGAAAACACCAGTTTTCTCAACTTCGATAAACTCAGTCTTTCACACTGAAGTATATATAGAACATGCCGTGTATTAGATTGAGCTTTGAAAGAAACGAGCATTTATAAACTATGTTTCTTGATTCGGAATATGAGGGAAAGAAATGTTGTCGAACATATTAAACATCTCGACACATACTCGAATTGTGAACCGTATAAAGTTCACCTATAACAAGAGGAATAAAGCGACAAAATCCTTTCCATAATCAAAAGAAATGCCTGCTAAAGGCAGACTCCACTGTACGAGTCCGACTATATCATGGGCATGTGTTTATGAATCACTATCAAATAGTGATGACACCAGGTGTTCGAGCGTATCCTACCCTACCGGTGGCATCCGTCACAAACACATGCAGAGGCAAGCCAAGTCTTCACTGAAGAAGCACGGGAACAAATAATCCACGCAATAACGGGACAATCTGAATTTTTGTAATAATTATTTTTACAACATGAATGAGTGGTTTGGGTTTAATGCCGCTTATAACAGTATTCCAGTTATATCACGGCGTGTCAGAATAATGTGTGAGGAAAGCCCGAAGTGAGACAGGTCTCAGGCGTTTACCACTTCGGTGAAACCGACGAGCACGGTTATGGTGCTGACTAACCTAGAAACATAATCGGGGCGAACCAGGATTCGAACCAACAATCATAGGTTTCTGGTGTGACCAAGGGACGCAACTCTGCACAGCGAATCGCTGCGCCTTAGACGAGTGGGCCACCCGTGCCCCCTTTAACAACATGAAATGCTTAAAATACGAATCACCGAATGTTACATCACAATGGAGGTGAGCGAATATTGTTTTACGCTGCTTTTAGCAATATGTGTGGAGATTCGATATTATGTCAGCTACAGCTGCAAAACCAGATACTTTTGAAATTAAAAATATGAGCCAAAATGTCGCACCAATGTAATTTGGGGGGTAAACAATTTCCTCTTCTTTTCCAACAGTCTGAAGCATATATATTTATTTCAAGAATGTTCTTAGGCAGTTTAGTTGTTTCCGATAAGATCCCAGCCAAGCACCAACACCCCGCAAACCCCAATCGACCTGTGAAGATCCGGGTTAGTCTGGGTCTCCAGCAACCCATGCTAGCTTGTCGCAAAAGGCGATCAAGGGGATCGGGTGGACAGACTCGCTGACTTTGTTGATGTGTGTTATCGTATCCCAAAATGCTCATGATATCAATCGCAGGGTTTTTTGGTCCAGACTCAGTTAATTAAGTATGATGTTCATTTAAAATTATATGACTTTAGCGGTACTTAATTCCCCAAAATGGACAGTACTTGCACTTCGTCAGCACTCACAGAATACTTCTTCATGGTCGTAATTTTAAATTTTAAAAAAAAAATTCTCATAATAAACAACTGCTAATGGATATCATAGACATCTTATCTTTCAAAATCAATTTCATTTCATTTTTTTCGGCACAGATTTACATTTCTAACATTGTAGGCACAAGGGGTCATGTGGTGGCAAATTTATGTCCTCCCCGAGTCTTCATTGAACCAATTGCGGCAATTTATTTAAAATGACATAATCAAATTAAAGAACAGTTCTTTCAATTTTTACTTACATAAAACAAACTTGTTATTCTTTCTTTTGCCCCCTCTGTTTATTTTTCTGCATTGTCATGTAATGTAAGGACGATAGCTGGCGGTAATTTGTGAAATAAACTGTCTATGTAATACGTTGATCACTGAAGCATTTGCAAAAAACATGACAAGAAACATGCATATAAATGATTATGTCTGTGTGCCGTACTGATTGTTAAAACTGGTGTCGCTCGGTAAGTACTTTTGTTCTGACGTCAGAGAATAACGAGTCTCGATGACCTGCGGAAACAGATTACAATGGGCGGAAAAAGAAGACCTTGTGGAAGACCTTGACTCTTGACTTGACTGATCCATTCTTCATGAGAGGATAATCAGGATATATACTTGACATGATATGCCTGCCATACCCAACAATGGCTTCAAACAAAATACGAGGGCCACGGTGCCAGGTCAAATTCTGAAAACAACTTCATTAACTGTAATGAAAACTGTCGTCAACAAGGACACGTCGGTAGTGACTTAGCCATAGTGTGCTACCGTTTCAGCAGGACATGCTTGCACGTTTCGCGAACACCTGGTGTCATTGATTTTCGATGCTCAATTCATATAACTATCACCGTTATTTTGCCTTTCACGCCCAATAATGGCATTAAAATCATGTTGGTTCTTAAAAACTCCAAGGATTTGCTTTTGCAATCTCAGAAAAGAACAAAATTCAACTCTGTCAAAACATTTGATATATCAACATCACTATCTTCAAAGGTTCGGGGCAATTTGTCAAAAATGAAAGCAAATGTCATCTACTGTTTGCTGAGAAAACAAATACATGAAATACTGGACTTCCTCATAGATAACATTCATGTGAAATTGGTTTAATCTGTTTCATCTCTACATAGATGCATAAATATTCAGAGCCCTACTTTTTGAGATACAGCCGAGCATGCTCTTTCTTTGAAGATTTCAAAAAGTTGTTTGATCAAGGTTACATCATTCATGGCCATAGCAAAGTTTTCAAAAAGTTACAGATACACCTGTGGACGCCATCAGTGACCAAATTGATGTCCGATGCAATTCCCTATTCTGAATTTGACCACACGTTCCCTTGTTTGTTCGGCCATATCATGACTAGCACAACTTATAAATCAACAAGAGTTTGCCACTAACGTGGCTATATCCCCCGCCCCTGTTGCAGAATTTATGACATAATTGAATCTAAACAAACCCTAACCTTTTTTAACCGAGGTGGAACTTGTCATGGAAATTGTAAAAAAAAAAGAGTTTGGAACCATGTCCATCTTGTTGCAATGGAAACGTAAAAAATATATATTTCTAAAATTTCTCAATAGCAGAAGGCACCAGTTCAGCATGTACCTGACAGACCTGCAAAGTTTGATGAAAAAATATTGAACGGTTTATGAGTTATGCTCCGGAAACGAAACGTGACGGACGGACGTACGGAGCCCGTTTCTATATTTCCCGCCAACTTCGTTGGGCGGGGGATAATAACACTTCGTCTTTATATTTCAACATCAAGGCCCTTCAAGGGTACAGCCACAAACAATCTCAGTTACTAATTCATTCTACCAAATTTTAAAATAATCGTTTACTTTTTACAAGGCATTTTTTGAAATGTATCTACTAATTCAACATATCATTGAAGTGAGGTAAAATGGGGCCTAACATCACCTCAAAGATTATTGCATTTATATTTCTCATGCATGCACTTGTGTGTATGGCTGCTTGTACTAGTCCAGACTAATGCCGATTTTATAGTGCTAGCACACTGAGATACCATGTCGCATTTTAATATGAATACCCCACTCAGACACAGTATACTGACTCCAAGTTGACCAGTCCTTGTTCAAGCTCCTTATTGCCGAGCTATAGGCAGGGTAACAAAAAGCACCATCTTTTGGTAGGATGCGGCCGGGGATCAAAACCCGGACCTTCCACTCTACCAGTAGACCACGGGGTCGGTCTTATATATCATAGAAGCGAACATATGACTAAATAAGTGTTCACACTATTAAAAAGGTCCTTAAGATGGTGGTGGAGAACAGGACATTCTTGACTGTGATTCTCTCATTCCAAGGAACACATATCAGAAGATCCTCACCTTTCAGGAAATACTCAGGTAAACTTGTACGGCCAGGACGACATGCTCGTAAAATGACCTCTTCTAAATCTGGGACCACAACCAAAATAGGTGTAACTGGTAGTGGGTGTTTTCTCATGTAATCTGTTTATACATACTCAGGAATCCCACTTCTTTTGCATTAGATCTCTTGCATAGCAGTCGCTGTATTGTATTAGACGTGGAGTCACACATTTAGTACAAGCATCAGCCATTTTGTTACCCGCCATGACAACATAGTGGGTCAACCATCAAAAGACGATGTCACGTTGGCCAGTGGAAACAAAGTTATTCATTTCCAAAATATCAAGAATAGGTGGAGAATTAGTTGTCATATTAGTAATTGCCTGAAGTCATGAAAGAGAATCTGAAATGATGATAAACGTTTGAGATTTATTTTGAAGCTGAATATATTCCAAAGCATTGGATTTAGCAGTGAAAATAGAACTTATGTCTTGCGGAATGATCATGGATGCAATGCCAGCGCATTGGCCAGTGTGCAACCATACTTGGATCCATCAAAACTGAACGATGAGAATCGTATTTACTTCTTTATTGAACATACTTATGTTGATAAACCAATTGATTGGTGTCAACTTTGTGAAACCTTGTGAGGGAAAGGTCTACTGACAGCCGCAATATTGGACTTGTCTGAATCTCAAAGGGTGGTGTGTTTTCTGCATTTCCCTACGCGTCTACATTTCACAACGTTGTTAGACGTACGATCGAGCATGCCCTTTCAAAGAGCCTCAAACGACTCTTTCTCAAAAGTTGTGTCATGAAGATTGCAACAATCAAGGTTTTAATAAAGCTTTCAATAAGTGTTTGGTAGACATGTGGAGGATATTTCCAAATATGCCATCGGTGCGGCAGGATACGCTCACCTTTTCGCGAATACATAGTATCATCAGTATTTGACCGTGATTCATGAAATATGCTTATGACAAAGTGGTAATTACAATGGACTCTGCTCTCCCTTAGCGGAGATTTCTTATGAATATGGAAAGGGTGGTCTTGCCGCTCACGAGGATTACATATACACTCATGTTGGACGTGATGGGTCAGAGTTTAATTTCATAACATACTGAAGTGCTAATTTGATACAACGTTGTTTAGGTATGGCTCATCAACCTCCACATGAAAGCAGTCAACAGAATGTCCTATAGGCTTGGAGGCAAAGCCTTAGTCCCCTGTTGTTGAACAGAATCTAACGTTTCTATATTTCTCTTACACGCATCGCCATATCCATTGGAGCTGTAGTGCAATTTAGAGCGGATCAGTGTTCAGTACAAGTGAAATAGGGTCGAGGGAACCTCTTCGGAATCAGACAATGTATCGGATGCCATGTCGTCTCGACTGGTACTTGGTATCTTTTGCGTTGTGACTAGACAGGGACCCGGTTAAATTGGCACCAGTTACCTCATGATCTAGGGGAGAGAACTCAGGCCTGTTTAGCTCGAAAACGAAGACCTCCTAACGGCATACATGTCCACATTATTGTGAGCTTCCTGCTTTCACTGAGAGCAAAAATGAGTGTATATATATTCAAACACTGATATCAACTCATTCTAATTGCTTTTTGTTTCAAATAAGAAAGTGATTTTTGCATGTACACTTCAGGCTCAGGTAAGTGAACTTACAGAAGTATCCAGTGCTTCCAGGCATCTTAGTCCCACCGAACATGAGAAGACAAACGGATTATCCAACCCTGTTTTGTCTCCTTACTATCTATGATCTAGAATTTTGTGGTATTTTGCAACATACAACAATGTAACAAGCCTTTCTCATGGAACTTTTAACATCAAAACAAGGTCCATCCTGTCAGTCTACAAACTAGACACACAGGTAGATTCATTTGAAATCTAAATAAGATCATCAAGACAAAACTATTGAAGAATCAAATACAACAACGACAAACTATCACCTGCACTTTTTTTTATTCACTTTAATTGGTTCGTGTCCTCCACCATACTGCAACCCTGAAGACATGAGGTAAGGTATTCATACAAACATTAAGCTGACACGCCGTGATATACCGGGTAACTGGAGTACTGTTACAAGCGGCGTTAAACCCAACTCACTCACTCACTCTGTTCATACTATATATTTTATTTGTCAACACTATTTTTGAAAATACTTTAAATAAATTATATAAAGATTCTTAGTCATCTTGTTCAGTTAATAACAAGAAATCTTTTCAGATCTGAGGTCAGGTTTTGTAGCAATCTTTATGTGACCTTGACCTAACCTTATTTCCACAGATTCTGCTGCATTCGATTTGTAATTGAAACTGAATTTGGTAAAAACATCTATATTTGTATACTAAGGGCCCAGAAACCAATCTGAGGCCAGTATAGCTCATTTGACCTTGGAGATAATTTTCAAACTGTTACTGATTATTGCTCTTTATACGTTTACAGTGGTGTCGTCTGATTGAACTTTCAACAAGGTCAGTCAAGTGAGCTTGGACCTTTTTCACCAATTTTCTGATCTTATTTATTTGATCCATCTTCAATTAACCAAATCTGGTGAAAAACCATCAACGTCTGTCCATGTTATTGTCTGGAACTACAAATGTAAGGTGGAATGAACATGGAACGTTTTGACGCCGTATTAACTCTACTGGACTCCGACCAGTTGAGGTAATCATATTATGACCGCAGAGTAAAGATAAACATCTTCATAAATAGAAACAAATTGATTCTGAATTTACAGCAAAATATCAACAGGCTGTCTGAAAGAACACAGACACTGAGGGCAACAACATATGCAGAAATAATATATATCAACCAAGCCAGATTCAACATAACTTATGTTTCAACAATATCAACAATAACAAGGAGTGCAATAAATAAAATTATCAATACAGAGAATTCATTGTGGTGAACTGTTTTAAGAATTATAATATAGAGAATTGATTGATAACATTGTCAAGAAATTATTAATATCGAGAATTGATTGATAACATTGTCAAGAAATTATCAATATAGAGAATTGATTGATAACATTGTCAGAACATTATCTATATAGAGAATTGATTTATCATAAATGCAATCAAACATAATGAAACAAACATGCACTGGTACATACTGGTACATACTGGTACATACTGGTACATACAGCCAGTTAAGATTCAACACAGAGAGGTACAATACATAGTGTTTGTCAGATGTATATCTGTAAAATAAAAACAAGTTCTGCATGTGCTGGAATTTCTCACTGCAAGGATGGAAGTACACTGCTACTGTATTTGGTTCAATGGTGGTACTCATAGGCACTAATCTGTGGATGTTCTCTCACATAAACATATGAAACAGTTTTGGATAACAACAGCTGTTTGATAACAGCCATGAGTCCCTCTTCTTGAAGGTCACTGGTAAGGTCATCAGTGTTGAACAGATGATGTGGTTGATGAAAACAAGAATGGTGGGAATGGATGACAATTTCATAATCTTTTCCAAATATCTTTCACTGAATACTGTGTGTAGTCGAGGACCATCTGACTCACTTGGAGGTAAGAGGCAGCAGCCCTATCTGTGAATAATGTACAAAGTTTGGCCTGCTGGCTGGTCCCTGCCCAAACAGGTCCTATCATTCTGAGGTAGTTTCCTGGTGGCACCAGGACGCCTTCTAGCATAGCTGACACCCCCTACTGCTGTAGACGCATTCTGACACCCCTTCACTACAGTAGACTCATCCTGGCCCCCATGACTACAAGCCACCGTCATATAGCTGGAATATTGCTGAGTGTGGCGTTAAACAACAAACAAACCCTTGACTATAGAAGACTCATCCTGGCCCCCTTGACTACAGGCCGCCGTCATATAGCTGGAATATTGCTGAGTGTGGCGTTAAACAACATACAAACCCTTGACTATAGAAGACTCATCCTGGCCCCCTTGACTACAGGCCGCCGTCACATAGCTGGAATATTGCTGAGTGTGGCGTTAAACAACATACAAACCCTTGACTATAGTAGATTCATCCTGGCCCCCTTGACTACAGGCCGCAGTCATATATCTGGAATATTGCTGAGTGTGGCGTTAAACAACAAACAAACCCATCACAATAGTAGACTCATCCTGACACCCTTTCACCACAGTACTTATCCTGACACCCCTCCAATGTTGTAGACTCATCCAGACACCCCTTCAGCACAGTTGACTGATCCTGACACCCCTCCACTGAAGCAGACTCACCCTGACACCCATTTACAATAGTAGACTCATGCTGACACACCTTCAGCACAGTTGACTGATCCTGACACCCCTCCACTGAAGCAGACTCACCCAGACACCCATTTACAATAGTAGACTCATCCTGACACACCTTCAGCACAGTTGACTCATTCTGACATCCCTTTCACAACAGTAGACTCAACCTGACTCATCCTGACACCCCTTCAAGTTGGAAGGCTTTTCATAAATGACTGTTTTCCGCCTGTGTAGCATGGGGCGACACTGTTGGGAAACAGCTGGCCACGGAGATGTGATTGTCCATCCGTTGTTCTATCACAAATCCTGTCATGATACTGAGATAGTTTAGATCTGCCCCGTGATGGTGGCGAGAAGTCCAGCTTTGGAATGTACACATCTGTACAGCTTGTCACGTGGGTTGTGAGTCCTATCTGATCTGGGTGTCGGACAGTGGGGTGTCGGACGGTAGGGTGTGGGCCGGTAGGGTGTCTCTCAATACCCATCTGTACAAAAGTAAGCATAGACATGATAGACAATGCCCTGACCACAATCTCTGATGCCTATCACCATCCATTTCTTGTGTTACTGCTATAGATTAGTATAAACATCAACATGTTCCACCAAAGATAATCTTTTGATATAGACCTTCATTGTCTTTTACTGAAAAATGAAGGAATTATGTAGTAAACTATTTTATTCCGAGCAAAGACTTTATCCGCAGAAATTATATATTATCTTCATCGTTAGCATTATGCAGCGTTAAATAGTTTCGAACATTTTGCTGATACTTTGCACCATCCCGTAACCCTAGTAACTCACACTAGCTACTGAAGTCTACAAAGACCCAAGAGTCCTGCAAGAAACAGACAAGCTTGTGTTAGTATGCAGAAGGTGAGTACAGAAACATGCCATGCTTTCATTTCAATAACGGTTGTACAAACAGCTGAGTGAGTTAGTGAGTGAGTGAGTGAGTGAGATAGTGTTTTGTTGTTTAACGCCGCACTCAGCAATATTCCAGCTATATAATGGCGGTCTGTAAATTATCGAGTCTGGACCAGACAATCCAGTGATTGACAACATGAGCATCGATCCACGCAATTGGGACCGATGACATACATCAACCAAGTCAGCGAGCCTGACCACCCGATCCCGTTAGTTGCCTTTTACGACAAGCATAGTCACCTTTAACAGCAAGCATGGGTTGCTGAAGACCTATTCTACCCCGGATCTTCACGGGCCGAGTGAGTGAGTGAGGTTTTATGCCGCTTTTAGCAATATTCCAGCATAATCACGGCGGGGAATACCAGATATGGGCTTCACACCATGTTACAAATATATGATGATGATGTTGTTTAATGCCACACTCGGCAATATTCCAGCTATTTGACAGCAGCCTAAAAATAATCAAGTCTGGATCAGTCAAACCAGAGATTGTTTATGAGCATTAATCTAGGCCATTGGGGTACAATGACATGGAATCAACTAAATCAATGAGCCGCAACCATCTGATCCATAAAGTCAACTCGAATGACCGGCACAGGTTGCTTTGGACCCATTCTGACCCGGAATCCCTACGGGGGCATCGAGGGTTATAGGTCCAGCACAATAGCTGTATTATCAAGCCCTGCAACATAATATACCGCGATAACTACAAGCATTGGCAGCTGGGCCACTGAAGATATTTGTTTATACACTCATCAATTGTTTTCTGGCAACAACACATTTACTGAACTGTTTGATAGGCATTACTTAGAAGTTGACAAATGACAAAGTAGACACACTTTATGGATAACAACTTCTTTAAATACTGCAAAGGTGACGTTTCGGTATAGATCCTTATACTGTTGTCAAGCAAGTCAAGATGGGAGACAACTGGGGATCACCAAAACTAAAGGGAGGCAACTAGGGATCATCATTGCTAAAGGGAGGCAACTAGGGATACCATTACTAAAGGGAGGCAACTAGGGATACAATTACTAAAGGAAGGAAACAAGGCATGACCCCAGCTAAAGTGAGGCAACGAGGAAGGTACTATCAGACACTGGTCAGGTTATTTGGTTATTTTAGGTGCAAGATGGACTTAAAAAAATGTTATTCATGAAAGTTACACATCCAGAAATCAGCTGATGCTCTCAAAATGAAAATGTCTTCAGTTCCAAACTGTTTGTTGTTACAGATTTCTTACTGAAACAAGTGGCAATGGCTGTTTCACGATGTTTCAATTTTTTCCATTGTGCAAAGACAAAGAATAAATCTAAGTGTGAGTAAGTGAAAGAGTGAGTGATATTGTGTGTTAGCTTGATGAGGAAGGAAATCCCATAGTGATGCAGGTTCTAGATGTTCAGCACTCTGGGAATTGGTTTTGCATAAACATTATCATGGTATCCTGGCACAATTAAGGGAAGTAACTCAGCATAGCACTTGATGCCTTAGACGATTAAGCCACATGTGCCAGCGAAACCAAGGAGGGTGCAACCACCAACATTACTGTACATAACCAAACAGTCAACAAAGTCAGGATGTGTAGACTGATACAACATCATCAACATACAACATCAAAGGCATCTACAAATTGTAGCAAGACATTTGAAAACAGGACAACATTATAACTAAATTTGAGCTCTTGACTCTTGTGCATCAAAACTTTATATTTACCCATGAGAAATAGTCAATGATTATTTTTGGAAAAGCACACATCAGTAGCTTCGCATGAAGTCTGCCCCATTAATCATACCTGTCAACAAGGTATTTGGGGGTTGGGGTGTGTGTGTGTTGGGTGTGTGTGTGTGTGTTGGGGGGGGGGGGGGGGTTGTTTCTTGTTTAATGCTGCACTTAGCAGTATTCCAGCTATATGATGGCGGTCTGTAAAAAATCAAGTCTGGACCAGACAACCCAGTGATTGATATCATGAGCATCAATCCAATCAATTGGGATACGATGGATACACTGGCTATCACCTCGATCTCAACCAATTGAACAAGCCATGCACCTTTAACTTAGATATGGATTTGGGTCCTGGGGGTTCCAGATAAAGCTGACAACTTGTTGATATTTTACTTTCACAATACTGCTCTTTTGGATCGAAGAAGAACAATCCATAATTATAGTACATTTTCTCAAATTTGCATCTTCAATAATGATAAATCAGCTTGTGAATATACATGAAGAAAACACATTAAAAATGTTACATACCCTTGATCTGAAATTTTTAAAATGATAATTGTACCGTGGTTTTAGTTTCTCATCCTCAACCTTTGGTTAAAAAAGTAGATTTGCTCAATTAGACATAAACAGCTTGGCAGCCATGAATAAATGTTTCTCCATGCGAGCATGCCCCTACATGACAGACATGACATACTGTCTAAAAACATGCACACTGCACACAAAGCATGCACACTGCACACAAAGCATGCACACTGCACACAAAGCATGACCCTGACCTTGCTAATTCATGTCCTTCAGGAAGCAATAGGAGACAGGAGGCAAAACTTAGGGAGCAGTTCAAAAGTACAATGTTGGATAAAAAATGGATTCTTAAGTTTTGAGACATACCCCACCATTCCAACATAATTGAAAATGTTGACATCCTCAAAGAGAATCTGTCATCTAACAAATCCTACAGTACAATGATTCATAAAATTGGTGATGCAGCAGAGTTTTTGTGTAGTTGAGGATGTCGTGTTGACTGCACCTTCACCCAACATATCATCATGGGGATCATATTCATTCTCTCAGAAAACTTAGATGATTAGAGCTGTTATTTATTCACTTGAACTGAAATTCCAGAAAGTTGATCTGTGTCTAACAGAAAAATTGACAACCCAGTAACCCCAACTATGTTTGACCTGCTCCCAAAGAGGTTAGACAAGCAAGAAGCGAATGAGTGAGTACATCTTGTCGATGCCCCAGTAGTCCAGTTGTAATACTTCACTGGTAAAGTATTGGGTGAAGTATTGGGTGAAGTATTAGGTGAAGCAGGGTTGAGAATTGGATATTTTCCTTTTCAGCTGAAACATATTTCCAATGGAGCGTGGTCCACAAATTGGGGATTTTCATCATAATTATTTTAACAGATTTGTGGTCACTAAAATTCATGGAAATTTGCAGATCTGTGGAAGAATCTCACCCCTGCTGATGTCAAGATCAAAAGACAACGTTCGTAAATGTTTTCAGAGTTGGGAGTAAAATTGAAAGATAAAACATCCGAAATCAGCTTTCAGTTGGACTTTACATTTCCCTGTCTAAAGCCTAGGAAGGAGAGGTGAGAGTATCATGGCATGACAAAAACAACTTACACTGGATCAAGGAGAGGCTACAAAGAGAGGCACATGAGTGAGTGTGTCAGCTGGAGGCCGCATTGAACAGTGTTTATGTTATATTACAGCATGTTACTTCTTTCAGTGGCATTTAGAAGTTGGTGTGATGAAGTAAGACAAGTTCTATGGATGAACAACTTCTTTATTACAATGAGTGCGACGTTTCGGTGGAGATCCTAACGACTTTATCAAGGAAGTGATACAGCATGTTATCGTTAGCTTGAGGTGAGATGCCTGAACTGATGCAGGTCTTTGACATTTATCATGCTGGTGAAACAAAGGAGCACGGCAGCGAGCTGACAAACCAAGAACACAATCAGGGAGAATCTGGTATTTGAACCAACGTGTACGTTTCAGGCACGCCAGGGGACACAACTCTGCACAGAAGACTGTGGCACCACGGATGACCAGGCCACATGTCCTCCTTGAAATGGGGTTTAACATCGCGTCCAAGATTATTGCACTTATATGGCGACGTGCATGCATGCGACGCTCTACCACTAGACCACGGAGGCGGTCTTCCTTGTCATCAGTGCGTGGTTATAAAGCCACAGTGGCTAAATATAGTACTAGTTTCAAAATGGCAACTTTCATTCCAGACTATGTTTCAAAAAAATAATTTGACAAAGTTCTCAATTCAAAGTTTAAAACAAAACAAGAAAATTACGGAATGTCTAAAAGATGGCCGAGATTGTATGGCAGTTCTTGCCACAGGCTTTAGAAAGAATATTACATTTAATGTTTAATGTTTGTAAAGGTAGTGAGCATTAAAATCTGACTTAAATGAGAATATGATCAGTAATATAAAAGTTCAAGATAATTTACTTCTGTGGTAAAATGGATTGGTTTGTTGTTTGTTGTTTTACGCTGCACTCAGCAATATTCCAGCTACATGACGGCGGTGTGTAAATAATCGAGTCTGGACCAGACAATCCAGTGATTAATATCATGAGCATCGATCCGTGCAATTGGGATCGATGACATTCATCAACCAAAATGGAACCGATCTCCTACCTGAACATGACCATTGGGACAGTCCGGGGTGGGGTTATCTCCTTGTGCTACTGTGATGTGATTGGTCGAGTCTTCGGTCCTATAGCTGGACTCATAAGGCTGTGGTCCCACCCAGCTGAGGATGACAGGGAGGTAGACCAATCCATGGAACAGCCCAAATATCACAACTGTCATGAACACCTGTCCAACACACATCATCATGTCACAATTATCCTGGTAGAAATCTGTATGATCTGTCTGTGTTATCATAAATACTTAAACTTTTGTTTTTGTGTGTGTGTTGTCGATTACTACATGCAGCACATCCCATCTATATGGTGGCAATTAAAACGAAATTTTTCCCGAATAATCACATCAATATTTTGTTGATAGCCACCCTAAAAATTGTGAACCCGACATATTTGGGGGCAACTTTTCCCAGAATATCTCAGCCCCAACCCTTAGTTAAATTCTTTTCTATTTTTTTATTGTTCCCACACTCAGCAATATTCCATATGACGGCAGACTGGAAATAACCCAATGTGGAGTGGAAATTCCATTGATTGATATACTGAGCAATCATCCATGCCAGTGCGGTAAGATGACATGCATTCAGTTACTACAACAGGTATCAGGTTGGTTGGTTTGTTGTTTTACGCTGCACTCAGCAATATTCCAGCTATATGAAGGCGGTCTGTAAATTATCGAGTCTGGACGAGACAATCCAGTGATTAATATCAAGAGCATCGATCCACACAATTGTGATTGATGACATGCAACAACCAAGTCAGCAAGCCTGACCACCTGATCCCTTTTACGACAAGCATAGTCGCCTTTTACAGCAAGCATGGGTTGCTGAAGACCTATAGACTGGATGAGAAGCTGCCATTACGCGGAAGAAGAGGGCAAATCCATAACTGGAGCTGTTTGCCAGGAGGACGAAGGCCAGGAAGGTACTGAAGCCGCCATTGAACACTGCAGGACCAATTGTCTTCAGTGTCAGGATTGACCGATCTGCATCAAGATATATCACTATTCTGACTGAAAATATTTTATCACTGCTTGAAGAAAAATCAAATTATACAGTTTGGTCAGACACCGTCTGCAAAAAAAACCATACAAGTCGGGTGTCTGTACTGATAGCATAATGTTATTTTTGACTTGTAATCTAAAGTTTAATGTCATTTGCTGGTTGCATCACAATTAAAAATTGAGTTCCCAATCCGAAAATGTCTGATGCAGCACAATGCAGACCTCATGTCCCACAAACCTATTTCACCAAACATTAGTCTGTGTAACTTTGAATGTTCTACAGATGTTGGAGTCAGGGTGTTTTATTTAAGATATATTGCACTGCCCTGAAGTAATGGTACCCAGATATTGACTGCTTGTTGCCATGGTGACTCACAGTTGCGGTCTCCATGCACCGTCATGAAGGTGTGACCTATATGTGCTGAGTAGTCAACGGCGATGCCAACGGAGAGGATGAGGAGGACGCTGCTGGCGGTGTCGATTGTCACACCCCACAGCTCCAACGCACCAGCAACATCAATCTGCAACATCCACAACAGCAAAATGTAGGAAGGAATATATCATTGTAGTCCATCTTACAACCTCCAAGGCAAAAAATAGCAAGAAAAAAGGGGCACATGGCATATAATTGTGAGAAAAGAGTGCCAAGCACTGCACTCAGATGGTATGCAACATTCTGGAACACTTCCTGAACACTTCCTGAACACCAAAACAATGAAGGAATATTTGCACCAGTATGTTCTAATGAAAACACACAACTCTGCAAGAACTCAAAATGGTTGAATTTTGTTATCCAACGAGTTGAAGCAAAGGAATAGAATAATGAAAAAAGGCTCAGAACTAAGAAGGATTGCTACCTGGATTAGCTGTGTTTCAGGTGTCTGTGTTTAAAGATCGTTCTCCATATCATTAAGATGCAGAAAATAACTAAATTTGTTTGGTCAGCAAAGTTACAACCGTAAGAAGACTTCTTTTTTCAGGAGACAAAACCAAGATGGTCATGTGACTGATATATAGATCATAAAGTAGTTTTGGTCCCCTTACATATTATTAACAGTGATGAATGCCTGTGCTTCACTCAAATACATCGGGTTACTGCCTGGCTTGCAAACCAAGTTCCTGACTCACCAGAGTGAAAACAACGCAGGTGAAGACCAGCACTGATGTCCAGATGTTTGCGATGAGGAGCAGCGTCACCAACAGCACACACCCACCAGCCAGACCCAGGTTCCGGTACAGCTCCGACAACAGCACCTACATGTCAACAACAGCTACAGCTCTGTCACAATGGAACAGCTACAGCTATGTCACAATGGAACACTAACAGCTCTCTCACAATAAAACACAGCTCTGTCAAAACAAAACATAGCTCTGTCACAATGGAACTCTTCCAGCTCTGTCACAATGAAACACTTATAGCTCTGTCACAACAAAACATAGCTCTGTCAGAATGGAACTCTTCCAGCTCTGTCACAATGAAACACTTATAGCTCTGTCACAATGAAACACAGTGCCCAAAATGCTATGATTGTAGGCTCAAGACAAAGATTTGATTAAGATTCCTTGTCGGTCAGCATCATGATCAGTGATCGTAGGTTTCACCAAAGGGGTCAATATCTACGACCTTCATTGCTTCATGCTTTTCCTCACACTTCAAGCTGACATACCGTGAAATAACTGAAATACTCACTCACTCACTCACTCACTCACTCACTCACTCACTCACTCACTCACACACAGTGACACAAACCTTGTTCGTCTCGTATGTCAGGTAATTCCGAGAGTAGGCAAACGCCTGGTATTTGGGCAGATCTGCACCGGAGTATTGTGGGAAGCGGATGTCGTCGATGATGGATCGTAAGTCTTCCATTGCTGCTATTTCATCTGATGAGTCTGGTTGTAAAGTGTGCCGCAGAGTCATGTACGACGCCTGGAACGAGATATTCAGGTTGTTGTTTGTTTGTTGTTTAACGCCGCACTCAGCACTATTCCGGCTATATGACGGCGGGATATTCAGGTAAACAGTTATCAACCCCAAATAGAGGCAGTTAGGACTATCTGGTATAATTGGCGTCTCAATATTGGCGATTTGGTGCCTCACTCTGGCTGTGTGGGTTCGAATCCTGGACGAGACTTAACCCCAAAAAGTACATGAATTTGTACTTTACTAAGGAAATGTTATCCCAAATATTACATTTGTTACATTTGACTACTTTCTAAATGGCAAAGTGTATTCAAATATGGAATTTAAGAAAATGATAATAGTAGTAATTGTTTATTGACGGTAGGGGTCCTCAACCTTTTGAATTGCATTTTATCTCCCAAACTTCTCAAAATCTTTCATAAAAATCTCATAAAATTATATTAGGTGATCGTATCGTGAGCTATGGGTGCTACACAAAAATCAGTCACCGTCCAGCTCACCTCTATACTTATTGGTGGAAGAGTGGAGTTCATCTTGACATATCTGGCCAGCTGTACGCCAGGGCCTGTGAGGAACGTGTACATCAAGTTGTAGAACTCGGCCTCAGAAGTCGGGACCATACCTGTAACATCACTGCACGAGTCAATAGTTAAATCAGGGTATTTAGAAACAGCATCAGGTTGTTACAGAGAGCAAGCAGACTATCAAACTGGTGGCAATGTCTGTATTTCACAAACAATTCTTTGTGATGTCTTTCCGCTAAGAGTTTCCATAAATGAAGGATATTGTTTCATCTCAACATCAGATTGTGTTCAACATACTCCAAGCTTTAACAGTTTTTAAAAAAAGTTTAAAACAGTATTATAAATTTCAGTTTGTATGAGGACTTCAAGTTTTGAATATTACTCTGCAAGACATCCTGCAGAAGATGGAATCAAACCATCGGACCCACCTGACCATCAGACTTAATAAACCACAGCAATCAAAAATATCTTTGTCCATAATTTTAAGATGTCTGATTCATGGAGCAAATTCAGTTGATATTTTGGGTTTTTTGTTTAGCTTTACTTTAAAGGGAAAACACATGGTGACCTGACATTCAATATTCTGGGGGAGTCTGTAAGAGATCAGATATACACATTTTTCTATGAACCGAGAGCTGAACAATTTACAAATGTATACAACACATTTCGTTTCAGGACATCAAGCTTGTCTATGCAACAATTCCTGTTTGGGATAAAAGCTGAGGATATGATTTTTTTCTGGAACAAATGATATTTTCCAGAAATAAAATACCATGTGCTAATCGGACATCAAATAGTCAGTCTCTTCCTGACATACAGTATGTACACCTCCCTCCATGTATGAAGATAGGAGTAAGTATATGGGTCATCCCAAATGTTCATTGGGTGGAACTAGATTCATCTATTTTTGGTTGTTTTAGACCAGACGACCAAGTGATTGTTACATGCTGTCAGACTATGATGGCATGCTATCAACCAGAGTAACTGAGTCTGACCAATAAATCCATTTAGTCACCTTTCTAACCCGCAAGGCCTATCTGGGGCAGTGGGGGGGGGGGGGGGGCTCTTCCATGGGGGGCCTCTTCTAATCAGAGGGGACCTATTCTAATTGGAGGGGACTTATTCTAACCCAGAATCCCATGGGGGACCTATTCTAATTCAGGAGGGCCTGTTCTAATCCAGGAGGGCCTATTCTAACCCAGGAGGGCCTATTCTAACCCAAGAGGGCCTATTCTAACCCAGGAGGGCCTATTCTAATCCAGGAGAGCCTATTCTAATCCAGGAGGGCCTATTCTAATCCAGGAGGGCCTATTCTAACCCAGGAGGGCCTATTCTAATCAAGGATGGCCTATTATAATCAAGGAGGGCCTATTCTAATCAGGAGGGCCTATTCTAACCCAGGATGGCCTATTCTAATCAAGGATGGCCTATTATAATCCAGGAGGGCCTATTCTAATCCAGGAGGGCCTATTCTAATCCAGGAGGGCCTATTCTAATCCAGGAGGGCCTATTCTAATCAAGGAGGGCCTATTCTAACCCAGGAGGGCCTATTCTAATCCAGGAGGGCCTTTTCTAATCCAGGAGGGCCTATTCTAATCCAGGAGGGCCTATTCTAATCCAGGAGGCCTATTCTAATCCAGGAAGGCCTATTCTAACCCAGAATCCCATGGGTGACCTATTCTAATCCAGGAGGGCCTATTCTAATCCAAGAAACCATTCCAACCCAGAATCCCATGGAGGACCTATTCTAACCCAGGGGACCTATTCTAACCCAGAGGACCTATTCCAAACAGAGGGGACCTATTCTAACCCGGAATCCGATGAGGGAGATTCATATAAGAATATGTCATCTTTATGCAACATGAAATGTGACTTTGCCAAAATACATCAGCCAAAATATTAGGCCATGCAAATGTGATGTTGCACCTTTAATGTTAGTCCAGATATTTCTTGAAACTATGCAAGGCTAATATTAAGACAAGCACAAGGCAACTAAAGAAGATATCTATTGGCTGCTAGTGACCTTCCTGCTACCATGACAAAGCAAAATATATGAAACAAACAACAAAGAGTTTAAACAAATAAACATTGAACTTGAAACCAGAAGTAGAAAATGTTGAAAATTGATAATCTGTTAAGCAAATATGCATACAAAAAACATTGCCCCCTGAGAAAACTTAAAAAAATAAGGTAGATGCTAAAAAAGCATTTCGGATTTCAGCTGTTTCAAGATTTTGAACTAAGCTATTTTATAACAGAATAGTTTTGGATTTTATCAGAGTGCAGTGAAACCTCTTTAACCTGATATATTGTTTAGGATGTTGCCTTAAAGTCCTAGCTGTCGGAATCCTCATCAGCACCAGCGTCTTAAAGCAGCAC
The DNA here is from genome assembly GCF_022045235.1 of Haliotis cracherodii. Lineage (NCBI taxonomy): Eukaryota > Metazoa > Mollusca > Gastropoda > Lepetellida > Haliotidae > Haliotis > Haliotis cracherodii. The sequence goes on from NW_027266297.1 coordinate 3,794,925, forward strand.
CCCACTTCCCCCAAACAAGTGATAACTTGACACATTTGTGACGAGTGAATGAGTGATTTCAGATTCACCCCTGGAGGGTCAGCTCAAAATATAATCAAGACAAATATAAGATTCAAACCCATGATCATCAGATCCTGGCAAAGCTAAGCGACACAATTCTGCATGTTAAGAGAATGAGAGTGCCTCGTACCTCTGGGTCAGCTGTGCCAGATAGACTACTCAACTTTTGACAGGGATAATCAGATATGTCACATTAATTACATATATACTTGACATATGCCAATCAGTTTGTGTATCACAGAATGATAAACATTACCCCTGTCAAATGTAGAGCAGTATATATATATTTTATTTCAAGAATTTCAAGTTAATGAGGTTTCACTGTCTTTACAATTCTCTTAAAAGTATTTCAACACTGACTGAAAACAAAAGTAAAACTGAACAACACCCTAAGATGGTGCTCACAACACGGAAGTCTGTGATCCGACATGCGGACCTGGCATGCAAGACAGGATGTTAGTACAGAGTATTAGGACAGAAAAGATTTAGTTGCGAGGTTAGGAATATAAACAACCTCATATTTCACTTACTAGTTGTAGTACCGTCAGTATCTGTAAAGCAGGTTGAAACAATAACACACAGCTAACATATAATCTTGCATCGTCAATATCTCATCCATATTAGGATAACACAAAGACAGATGCCAAATTAGGCTTTCAAATTACTTCCACAAATTCTAATAAAATTCCATAAAATATTTGATAAAAAACAAAACTGACATAATATATAATAAAGATGCATATCATTCATGAAAATATTGAAGATGTTATGATTCAACTTTAAAGAACCTTTATTAGATTCACTGCAAAAGACATAACCCCCTTGCAATAGCCACCAATTCATTGAAATGGTCCATTTGAATGAGTTGATTTCTATATCCCCTGTCAACTTTTTTGGGCGGGGGATAATAAAACAATAAAACACTGCAGAGAGAATAAACCATGAGATGCAGGTTGGCAGTGAACAGGGCCCATCATAGTCTTGGATTCAAACCCATGACAAGTGGATCTTTGTGGGACTGAAGGAGGCTTGTCATCATTCTGTGATTGGAAGTAACCTGCATAAATCGTAGGAAGTGTTTTGTGGTCGCATGCAGGAACAGCCTTGTTATATTCTTTTACCTAACTTGATGACTTGTTTGACAATGGAATGAACATTGTTAAAACAGACAGACATGGGTTCTTTATACACAAGCAACACACGCCATGTCCTCGCACGTTGTCTCTAACTGCGAGACAAAAGCAAACCAAAATGGCCGTCGTAAAGTCATTCCCAAATTTGCAAGCGACAGCAGTTTCGTATTCAAGGGGAAGTTCCGTATTCACACATTAACAAGCATTTGTACCAAAAAAACATTACACTGAAAGAACAAATAAGTTGAAATCCATATGTCAAGTTCTGGAACTACATCTCCTCGTGCAACTTGAAGATGCCAACCTGTGTACCCACCATTCCTTCTCCTCCAGTCCTGGAACACCTGGAACCAGCTGGTGACGGTGCCATTCTGGGTGAACTGGCTCTCACTCACAAACTTGTATGCAGCGTCGAGAGACTGAGAGTGTTCATAGTAGTTGAATCCTCCTAGAAATCATCACCATAGCAACATATCATCATGATCATCATCATCATCATCATCACCATCATCATCATCATCATAATTGTTATAATCATAGGAGGCAAGGCCACCCAGTTGTCTAAGGCACTTCTTTTTCTTGTGCAGAGTTGTGTCCCTTAGGCATGCAGGATCCTATGATCAACTGTCGACAGATATGAATCATGTCAGTGTCAGGACAACATATGGGGCGTGCTTCATCAAATCAAGACGAGAACACACATTGTGCTATTCTTCATCTGAAATTCCTTGAGACAAGTAAATTATATTATGGTGGGAGGGACAAAATTGAATAACCAATGGCCTTACTGTGCCCATTGTTCACATGTATAGAAATACCATGGCAACTTAAGGTCAGAAAGGATCACCTCAGGCCATCTTTAATACAATATACTCACCAAAGTATACAGCTGTGTCTATTCCTTCATCGGGGAAATATTTTTCTTTGGCCTTGACAAAAGCAAAGGCGTAGGAATCATTGGGAATGTAGTTGACGAGGTCGAAGTCTTGCCTCAGCAGGATGAACCGCCACATGAACACCCCAAGCAGGCCCAGCGTCGTTACAATCACTAGTATCTGGAACCGAGGGATATAGGGTGTGTTTGTTTGTTGTTTAACAACACACGTAGTAATATTCTAGATGGACTAACGGGATCTGGCGGTCAGGCTCGCTGACTTGGTTAATGCATGTCATCGTATCCCAATTGTGTGGATTGATGCTCATGATGTCAATCACTGGATTGTCTGGTCCAGACTCGATTATTTACAGACCGCCATCATATAGCTGGAATATTGCTGAGTGCGAAGTTAAACAAAGAAACAAACCAAATGTAAATCATAAAATGAATGAGCGTATGAAAATATTGTGAAAAATGTAATGTGCGTTTATTGTGACATCAGATTCACCGTACACGGGGTGAAACAATGACATTTACATAGCAAGCTCCCAATAAACAACACAGTTCACTGCTTGACCTGATGCTTCTGCTGTAAATATGGTTGTGGCAGCAAATGACTTAACTACTTTGGTTCATTATTGATTAAAAAAACAGTAACTTGTTCGGTCTTAAATGTAAAATTTAGCGTGTTTAAGAACCTCAAAATTTAAACACAAAACAGGTTTGTCTTGGATATTAACCAGATTCTTTCTCCTTCACACATATTCAGTGCAGTGATGAGGTCAGAAGTGTGGTCATGAACGACTTCAAATTTTGTAAAATTAAGAAACTAAAATTATATCATCCATCAGAGTCATGGTAAAATCAGTATTTGATAACAAAGGTGAGTATATCCTCACTTTTACAGGTAGTTTCATCAGAGCTCTGCCGTAGTACTTCTCCATGAACTTTGGCATGAAGGATCTCTGGCTGCAGCCGTTGGGTCGGTAGTCCTTGTGTTTGTAGCAGCAGATGCAGGCGTTCCGATGTGATTCTCGGCGCTTCTGGTCCAGTGATAAACACGCAACAAAAAACGTCGACTGCAGGACGTACAGAGCCAGGATACCCAAGGCTGCATAGATACAGAAGGCACTGAGAGCTGGGATGACCTGTAGACAAATACACGAATAAGAATGACGTCATAGATCCATGATTTGAGATGCACCATTTGGCTCGTGCAGGAATAGCGTGTAAAGTTAGCGTGGAAATCACAAGCAGCATATTGTGATAAGAATGAAGACACCCTGACGTACAGAGCCAGGATGCCCAAGGCTGCATTGACACAGAAGGCACTGAGAGCTGGAATGACCTGTAAACAAATACACCAGACGTCAGACTGACCACTCAGATACATCCAGTATATTCTTGTCATTGCTTCCAGATCTTTCCTTTAATAACACACAACATAAGCTACCTCCAGACGAGAAGCCCCATATGCTGTGGTCTCACAACACTACATGTGTGCAGGAAATCAAGTGAAGAATTATTTGGGGGTCAAAACCTAAAGCAACAATATTTCTCTTCCTGGAACAATATTTTCGTGAAATCCCAAATTTTCAAAACTCACTAAACAGCAAAATGCACCGCGTTACCATACGGTTGAAGAGTTGATTTGCATAAAGAGTATTAAAAATGATTTTACTTTGCTCTTGAATAAAATTGTTATATATTTACTGTACAATTGAAACAAAAACTTGTCTTTGTCAATGAAAGATTTTTCAGAAGTTGTGTTTCTGTCATATGCGTTTTTATTATATGGCGTTTGTGCGAACAGGCACCCTCTGTACCTATCAGTGGGGTCATGCCAACTTACAGTTGATGCACCTATTCCAAATGCTACGATGTCTGTGACTGATGTGACGGTGACCGACACGCCAGCGTGTTTCATCATCACCGCGACTCTCTGTGGCAAGGGAAGCAACTGCTCCTCCGAGGTGAGATTCTTCCAAGCCTCCACGATGACGAACATGTCGTCCACACCGATACCTGAGGACATCATACCAACATTCTTCATACACAGAGACCATGAGCTGATCACGTTTGTGTCAGAAATATCATATTAGGAATAGAGATTGACTGTGAGACTGTGGTGAGGGTGTTTCACACTTATACACAGGAGTGATGCTCGACCTGCATGTACATCCTGGGATGTGGGACTGTTCACATTACCCATTTAATGTATTAAAATTACACATATGCTATATACAGCATTTGAAATAGAGCTGGCTGGCTGCCTGCTATCCCTCCCGTGACCAGTGAAGGGGGGCATCTATTTTCCGAAACCCCTATCCCACTATCAATAAATTGGTTTTAACGCTAAAGTTCCAACATTCAATTTTAAACAAAGGATGCGCTAAAATATTCTATCTCATCGTTATTCTCCCCCTATCAGCTATGTAATCACGGTAACAAGGTTGTGTCTTGTTTGTTTGCTTGTTGTTTAACGCAGCACTCAGCAATATTCCAGGTATATGACGGCGGTCGGTAATGTAAATAATCGAATCTGGACCAGACAATCCATTGATTGACATCATGAGCATCAATCTACTCAATTGGGATACAATGACATGCATCAGCCAAGTCAGTAAGCCTGACCACCCAATCCCATTAGTCGCCTCTTACGACCAGTATAGTTGCCTTTCACAGCAAGCATGGATTGCTGAAGACCTATTCTACCCCGGATCTTCACCTGTGAGGTTTTGTCTAATATGTACTTATCAAAACAGTGTAATACATGTATATAGAAGAAAAACAGTTTCGTAGCACTCCTGTTGCACTTGTAAACAGTATTGCGAATTTCAGCTTTCAGTTTGTACTCCTGCAATGACACCAGTGATCTTGCTTAGGTCCGGACAGTGAAAGGTAACAAGCCCCCACAGCCAGTTGGATGTTTGTTTGTCATTCACTGGTGATGTCATGGAGGTCAGGTGTAGTGCTGTGGTCTGAGACTTCTGAGGGGTGGGTGAGATGTGGCTTAACTTAATAGCGACATGGATACCCCACTCAGACTCAGTGTACCGACTCCAAGCCAACCATTCCTTGTTTTAACCCTATAATCCCGAGCACCAGGGTACATCTGAGGGTATGACGCAGCTGGGGGATCAAACCACCCACCTTCCACTCTTCAGGCAGACGCCCTACCAATGACATCACAGAGGCAGTTATGACATACGAGGACAGTATACGAGGACTCATAACAGTATCGGTTTAAAAAGAAACAATTGAGATAATAATTTGGCTCAGCCATGACCAATGCTTTTTTTTCACAACTGTATCTTTCTATCCCAATAAATCTGTGACTAAAAAAAAACTTACCTAGCAGAAGAAATGGCATTATAGACTGTATGGGGCCATATATAACATCAAAGGCTGTAGCTAGTCCATAGGCAAATAGTATTGCTAAGCCAACACTGAACAAACCAATGAGGGAGAGGTATATCTGAAACAATGGCGTGACAGATCAAGTACAGTAATAGGTAAGAATCAGGTGTTCTTAAGCTTCTTTTGAGTAGTACACATCAACAAATCAACTTTAATTGAAAATTAGCCCAAAATGATACCATTGAAATAAAGATAATAATTTGTCAGATCTCTGTCAATTCTCTTCAGGGATTGGACCCAGCACGATAGATTTCTGGCAAGACAAAGGTATGTAACACTACACAGTACACCCAGAACAACTGGGCATTCTGTGCGATCCTACGCAAACAACTCTGATACCATCTTTCTGAGGCAGGGGATTTAACTGACTAAGAAGTCCAGATTCCACCCTTGCCGAACAGGGCTGGGATTTCGGAGTGACATTTTTGCTGAACTATAGAGTCTCTGCATAGTCGAATCAAAATCGTGTTACAAACTAGACATCCAGTTTGTGAACAACATGGATTTCCACGTGCAGATGTCAGTCGACTGAAGGATTTGCAAAGCATGTGTACCATCAACTGGACCTACACAGATATTTTCCAAATCGTTTCATGATCCTTATCAAGGTGCTCATTTGATTTGATGCACTTCACAAGGTAAGGCTGGTTTTATTACAAAAGAATTTCTTATTGATCAGATCATCTTGACTGGAAGCCTCCATTTTGTTTGAAGCAAATGATATGAACGTCGGAATCTGATTGGTCAATACGAGGGACATAGAAGAGATGTAACTCATAACAGCCACTGGTGGCGCTACAATCGAGCCAGGAAATTCAAGCCTAGTTCGGCAAGAGTGGAAACTGGATTTCTATGTTCCGTTAACTTCCTTGCCTCGGGAAGATGCTCTGACACGTGAAGTAACGAACCCTTTGCTCCACCATGTTGAACTTCCCGAGGGACAGCATGACGAACACGAACACGATGCTGAATCCCGCAGACAGAAGATTTGTGTCCTTGTTAATGGCGCCGTAACCTTCATCGTCAAAACTACAACAGACATGGTTGCAGATGCTACCCTTCCATTCACTGTACATGCTGATATTCTAACAAGATGCTACCAAGTACCATTTAGTTCATATTGATCAATTCAGTGGCAATAACGATGAACAAATTAGACATGCAAGATAAGGCATTCATTCAGTCTGTAGTTTCACCTGCAAGTATTACCTGCGAGTATTGCCTGCGAGAGGCGTACACGTGCACACTGTAGTATTGCCTGCGAGAGGCGTACACGTACACACTAGTCTTACCTACGAGAGGCGTACACGTACACACTGTAGTATTACCTATGGGAGGCGTACACATACACACTAGTCTTACCTACGAGAGGCGTACACGTACACACTGTAGTATTACCTGCGAGAGGCGTACACGTACACACTGTAGTATTACCTGCAAGAGGCATACACATACACACTAGTCTTACCTACGAGAGGCGTACACGTACACACTAGTCTTACCTGCGAGAGGCGTACACGTACACACTGTAGTCTCACCTGCGAGAGGCGTACACGTACACACTAGTCTTACCTGCGAGAGGCGTACACGTACACACTGTAGTCTCACCTGCGAGAGGCGTACATGTACACACTGTAGTCTTACCTGCAAGAGGCGTACACGTACACACTGTAGTATTACCTGCGAGAGGCGTACACGTACACACTGTAGTATTACCTGCGAGAGGCGTACACGTACACACTGTAGTATTACCTGCGAGAGGCGTACACGTACACACTGTAGTATTACCTGCGAGAGGCGTACACGTACACACTGTAGTATTACCTGCGAGAGGCGTACACGTACACACTGTAGTCTCACCTGCGAGAGGCGTACATGTACACACTAGTCTTACCTGCGAGAGGCGTACACGTACACACTGTAGTCTCACCTGCAAGAGGCGTACACGTACACACTGTAGTCTCACCTGCAAGAGGCGTACACGTACACACTAGTCTTACCTACGAGAGGCGTACACGTACACACTAGTCTTACCTACGAGAGGCGTACACGTACACACTGTAGTATTACATGCGAGAGGCGTACACGTACACACTAGTCTTACCTACAAGGCGTACACGTACACACTGTAGTCTTACCTACAAGGCGTACACGTACACACTAGTCTTACCTACAAGGCGTACACGTACACACTGTAGTATTACCTGCAAGAGGCGTACACATACACACTAGTCTTACCTACAAGGCGTACACGTACACACTGTAGTCTCACCTGCGAGAGGCGTACACGTACACCTCCAGGGTCTGCACAATGCCCTGGCGGGCCAGCTTGATCACCTCCAGCTCCCACGCCTTCACTGCCTCTAGAATCTGTAACACAGTGTCACAGTACAGATGCCTCACAGATTCAGACTGCCAGGCTGATCTCCCCCCAATACCTCCACTCCCAGCCACACCCAGGTTGATCTCCCCCAAATACTTCCACTCCCAGCCTCACCCAGGTTGATCTCCCCCCAATACTTCCACTCTCAGCCTCACCCAGGTTGATCTCCCCCAATACTTCCACTCCCAGCCTCACCCAGGTTGACTCCCTTCCCCAATACTTCCACTCCCAGCCACACCCAAGTTGATCTCCCCCCAATACTTCCACTCCCAGCCACACCCAAGTTGATCTCCCCCAATACTTCCACTCCCTGCCTCACCCAGGTTGACTCCCCCCAATACTTCCACTCCCAGCCTCACCCAGGTTGATCTCCCCCCAATACTTCCACTCTCAGCCTCACCCAGGTTGATCTCCCCCCAATACTTCCACTCCCTGCCACACCCAGGTTGATCTCCCCCCAATACTTCCACTCCCAGCCTCACCCAGGTTGACTCCCTTCACCAATACTTCCACTCTCAGCCTCACCCAGGTTGATCTCCCCCCAATACTTCCACTCTCAGCCTCACCCAGGTTGACTCCCTTCACCAATACTTCCACTCCCAGCCACACCCAGGTTGACTCCCTTCCCCAATACTTCCACTCCCAGCCTCACCCAGGTTGACTCCCTTCCCCAATACTTCCACTCTCAGCCTCACCCAGGTTGACTCCCTTCACCAATACTTCCACTCTCAGCCTCACCCAGGTTGATCTCCCCCAATACTTCCACTCTCAGCCTCACCCAAGTTGATCTCCCCCAATACTTCCACTCCCAGCCTCACCCATGTTGACTCCCCCCAATACTTCCACTCTCAGCCTCACCCAGGTTGATCTCCCCCCAATACTTCCGCTCCCAGCCACACCCAGGTTGACTCCCTTCACCAATACTTCCACTCCCAGCCACACCCAGGTTGACTCCCTTCACCAATACTTCCACTCCCAGCCACACCCAAGTTGATCTCCCCCCAATACTTCCACTCTCAGCCCCACCCAGGTTGACACCCTTCCCCAATACTTCCACTCCCTGCCACACCCAGGTTGACTCCCTTCACCAATACTTCCACTCCCAGCCACACCCAGGTTGACTCCCTTCACCAATACTTCCACTCCCAGCCACACCCAAGTTGATCTCCCCCCAATACTTCCACTCTCAGCCCCACCCAGGTTGACACCCTTCCCCAATACTTCCACTCCCTGCCACACCCAGGTTGACTCCCTTCACCAATACTTCCACTCCCAGCCACACCCAGGTTGACACCCTTCCCCAATACTTCCACTCCCAGCCACACCCAGGTTGACTCCCTTCACCAATACTTCCACTCCCAGCCACACCCAAGTTGATCTCCCCCCAATACTTCCACTCTCAGCCACACCCAGGTTGACTCCCTTCACCAATACTTCCACTCCCAGCCACACCCAGGTTGACACCCTCCCCCAATACTTCCTCTCCCAGCCCCACCCAGGTTGACACCCTTCCCCAATACTTCCACTCCCTGCCACACCCAGGTTGATCTCCCCCCAATACTTCCACTCCCTGCCACACCCAGGTTGATCTCCCCCCAATACTTCCACTCCCAGCCACACCCAGGTTGACTCCCTTCCCCAATACTTTCACTCCCAGCCACGCCCAGGTTGATCTCCCCCCCAATACTTCCACTCCCAGCCACGCCCAGGTTGACTCCCTTCACCAATACTTCCACTCCCAGCCACACCCAGGTTGATCTCCCCCCAATACTTCCACTCCCAGCCACACCCAGGTTGATCTCCCCCCCAATACTTCCACTCCCTGCCACACCCAGGTTGATCTCCCCCGAATACTTCCACTCCCAGCCACACCCAGGTTGATCTCCCCCCAATACTTCCACTCCCAGCCACACCCAGGTTGATCTCCCCCCAATACTTCCACTCCCTGCCACACCCAGGTTGATCTCCCCCCAATACTTCCACTCCCTGCCACACCCAGGTTGATCTCCCCCCAATACTTCCACTCCCTGCCACACCCAGGTTGATCTCCCCCCAATACTTCCCCTCCCTGCCACGCCCAGGTTGATCTCCCCCCCAATACTTCCACTCCCTGCCACACCCAGGTTGATCTCCCCCCAATACTTCCACTCCCTGCCACACCCAGGTTGATCTCCCCCCCCAATACTTCCACTCCCAGCCACACCCAGGTTGACTCCCTTCCCCAATACTTCCACTCCCTGCCACACCCAGGTTGACTCCCTTCCCCAATACTTCCACTCCCAGCCACACCCAGGTTGATCTCCCCCCAATACTTCCACTCCCTGCCACACCCAGGTTGATCTCCCCCCCAATACTTCCACTCCCAGCCACACCCAGGTTGACTCCCTTCCCCAATACTTCCCCTCCTAGCCACACCCAGGTTGACTCCCTTCCCCGACATTTACCTCGTCATCCTTCCTGAGGACCCAGGTGATCTGTGTGGCCGTGGCATCCTCGATGTCCCCTCCCTGTCCTCGATGTACTGTTCCCCCAATCATGTTGGACACATCGAAATCTGTGCCATACACAGGGCTGTCAATAAAACACAGTATGGTTCTCAATCATCACTATTGCTGTAACTAGAAACAATATGGTTCACAATCATCACTATTGCTGTAAATAGAAACAATATGGTTCGCAATCATCACTATTGCTGTAAATAGAAACAATATGGTTCTCAATTGTCACTATTGCTGTTAACAGAGACAATATGGTTTTCAATCATCACTATTGCTGTAAATGTATACAATAGGGTTCTCAATCATCACTATTGCTGTAAATAGAAACAATATGGTTCACAATCGACACACTACTGCTGCAAATATAAAATCATACAGGCAGATTTCAGTAACCGACTCGAAGGTGTATTTTTCCAATCACCGATTTTATTGCAAAGATTTATATTCAACAACTACCAAGGATACAAGACTGAAAAACTTTTTGACAAATAATGCTTGCAAGAGTGTGTGAGAGAGTTTGGTTTAAGGCCGCTTTGGACAGTATTCAATTTATATCACTTCATATCAGCTTAATGTTGGGGGAAAGCCCAAAGTGATGCAGACAATGAACAAGGACAAAATAATTTGAAACTTATGACCAGTTGACTTGAATAAATATTCTTTCAAAATCTTTTCTAACCATGTTTTTTGGCCCTAACTCAAAGATTATAGACAACAAGGGAAAGAAAATGTACCTCTGCTTGATGGTATTGACCGCCTGCAGGATCTTGCCCCGGGTCAGAGAACGGATGATAGTTTCATTGTAAGACCAAAGTTCTAATAAACTTGTCACACGGCAGTGGTACCCAGTTGCTGTCCGAACACTGAAATGTCATTATTGGCAACACTTGATATCCATTAAGCATGTAAAGGTGTTATCTTGAATCAAAGCCTCAAAGTATCAACTTCAAAAGTCATGTCAATATGTTTTAATTCTGCACAATAAATATCATTAGCATTAATTTTCCATTAAATTGACAAATCCAACAACCAAAATATTGAGCACCACAACTTATCTTTATTTTTATTTGTCAGCAAAAATCTGCAAACAATAAACTGAGAGTTGAGTAAGAAGACACACCTGTAGCAGATGTCTGGGTACTGCCTCCCTCCAACACTGATGTTGTTACACTTCGTGTAGAAATCAAGCAACTGAAATGAAATTTAAGTCAATTCATTATCAGGACTATATTTCTAAAAAGGCAAAAGCATATTCATGTGATGATAAATAAATTGCAAGCGATTCAATGGCATTTGATTGGTTAACCAAGGATAATTATTTTCGTTTGTTTCCATGAACTTAAAAGAATTATCCCACGCCAACAAATCATGCTAATGGACTACTGTTTCCTGACTGGCTGATACTGGAAATGGCAGGCTTGAGTTGCATCATGGTGCTGAACCACGTCACTGGTTCCGCATCATTGTCTGCTGTTTTGTTGTATTAAAAATAGGACTGGCTATCGATATAGATCTTCTAGATCGTTAATCGCCAACTCAATATCTATCAATTATCGATAAATATCGGAAAAGTAACTTTGAGCAAATATGCTAAAAGCTCAGAGCCAAAAAAAAAAAACCTATTTCGCATCACTGGTGAGAGGTGACACAATATGCATGGATGACTTTGTGGACTAAATCTGTCTTGGGCAATGGACAAAAACAGGTCTGCTTCGGTAAATTAGAACTTTATTTCATCACAATAGTTTATTTAAGATATCACAGATCACACAATTTTCATATCGATAATTGTTGATATTTCTTCTCATCAATTGCGGCCTGGCAACAGAAGACACACATCTGAAATAATATAATGTGGCTTTTCGTGCAGACTAGTGTCCAAAGAATGCAATTCATTATTTGTAATTATAGTAAACTACTGTTATAACGAACTTAAAGGGATCACTAATTTTAGTTCAGTATAACCGTTGTTCGTTATAAGCATATATTCAACATATATATACAAAGCAAAAAAAAACAGTTTGTTATATCCTCCAGTTCGTTATAAACGTGTTGGTTTTAAAATACAGTAATGGAGCACCTGTGGGAATGAGGCACTTTTTAATCCCCGTTAAGTAAACAACAAGTCAAAAATATCATGTCGGACATTTTAATTAGACTAAAGACAGAAATGGTGTGCTATGAACACCATGCCCAATGTCTTTCTGAATACATGGCTCACTTCCCGCAGCCTGTTGTTCAGGTCTATACAATCAATTGCGTCCCTTACTTGACACGGAAGTCACATCTGACCTATTATCTAAGTGAAATTGTGCCTGTTCAACTACAACATTAGTTTCATCCTCAAGGTGACTAATCTCTCTCGTTTTAGTGACATTTTCACCTTGCTGATTCTTTGCAAAAGCCAGAGTGAGTTGTGTGATAACATCTATTGCTTTCACCAGACTTTCATTTACTTTATCTATACCATCTCGTATGTCTATTCAAGATGGTTGGTCAGAAGATTCTAGTAAGCTGTACAGCTTGTTTTGGGCTTTTGTAAAGGTTGATTTAACATTTGCTTTTTGTTGTTTTAGTTTCAAAATGTTCTCCAGTTTTAACAGAGACCCTTCTGTTTCTTGGGCCAGAGACTCATTGCTCTTTACAGAGACTCCCTCCTGCAGATACGACATAATTTATTTGACTTACCTTTTGAAAACCACGCTCTGCTACCATATGGGAATGAGGCACTTTTTACTCCCCGTTAAGTAAACAAGTCAAAAATATCCTGTTGCACATTTTAATTAGACTAAAGACAGAAACACAAACCTTCCTTGCCACACTGACCAAATCCCCCAAAAATGAAATGTTTCTATATATTCAACGAAAGTGAATAATTGACCACTTTCTGTTATAAAGTGGATAATGGAAGTTCATTCTAATATTACCAAATGCAATCTCCTGACTGGAGTTCTGAGGACGTCTTCGTCCCACAAATAATGTCAACTCAAACATGTTACTCCGTTGAACGTAGTGGTCCATCACATCAGCATGACACGCATGAGATATACCAAAAAAAGAACATGCGCAACGGGTGTGTTTGGGCGAGCACTTCCATATCAATCGAGTGTATTTGGATGAGCTATACCAAACCCAACCAAGAACAACTGTTTCCTTCTGTTCAACCTGTTCATGCTGGCATAATGGTTGCTCCCTAATGTGTATCAGGAAGGTGTATCTCCCATATCAAGAGCATCCATGACTAGCTACTTACTGCATTGAGGAATGGCTGTGTGAGAACATCCCTTCCCGTCACGATCATCGTCACATAGCGCGTTTCAGACGGGAAGTGTCTGTCCACCCATTTCTTCTCGTTGACAATACGCGAACTCTGAGGTACCCACAATGCAACTTGTTCCTCTGTTTGTTTGAATGTCTTCAGGCCGAGACCACACAATCCACACGTTGTGAGACAGAAGACAATGGTAATCCATGGATGTTCTCCAACAAACAGACCTATTCTGGAATACAATGTACAATTTTGCCATTATGGCCATAGGTTTGAAGATTTAAAATTTCCAGCCATTAAATACTCCATAACATCCAGAAGTCTGAAAATGATCATGTTCATCAACAATTCAATAAACAAAAGTGAGAGTTCACAATTAGTATTTTACTGTTGCACTCTTTCCCTGCTAGAACAATCACTGTTTAGAGACAGAGTGAGTGAGTGAGTGAGTGAGTGAGTGAGTGAGTGAGTGAGGGAGTGAGTGAGTGAGCGAGGGAGTGAGTGAGTGAGCGAGCGAGTGAGTGAGTGAGTTTTATGCCAGAAATGGGCTTCACACATTGTAACCATTTGGGGAATCGAACCTGGGTCTTTGGCGTGACGATGAACGCTTTAACCACAAGGCTACCCCACACCCCTGAGACGGACATGACGTCACTCTGAAACACTATGACGTCACCTTGGAATGTAACAACGTCATGATATGGAAAATGTCACACGTTTCCATGACAACTGAACACTTCTGTTAAGCAGAACACACATTGTAAAAAACAGAACAAAAATGTTGTTCCGCACTACTAACTGCACATTACCAAATTTCATTACATTTATTAAAAGAAATGGCTGGTCCAAGGTTTTAGGACAAAAAACAACAAAACAACAACAAAACAAAGAGAACAACTACTGAAACGGTGGAAAAGAAACTAGTCAGGAAATGAGCATTGTTAGAAATGATGGAAGGCAAAGAGCTGCCCCCGTTTGTCACCACTTGGTGAATGGCAGATCATTGTTGCAGTACTTGAGGTGTAGGACAGTTCATGAGGACAGTTCACGAGGACAGTTCAGGACAGTTCATTAACATTTCAGTGTGGTCAGATAAGTGCAGTTTTTTCCTTCTTCCCCACTGATGGGTATCTCTGTCCAAGGACGGTATGTCCTGGTGTCGGCCAGTCTGTCCCCTCCATACTCTGAGAGCCATCACGGCCACATGACTGGCAGATAACTCTCTAACATGTCACACACTACCGTCATTCATGCCACAGATAAAAGATAGTACTTATCAAGTGGTCACAACTACCGTCTGGAAGGACTGCTTTCATCTTCCCAAGGCAACCATGGAAACAGAACCAGTAACAGTACTTATTTCACATACAACACCACCTACATAGTCTCAATATACATACAATTGTCTACATCAACAATAAATTAGTTCCTATGAATATTTATAATGCATGAATAATAACAGATTTGAAAGGCCTCTTAGTTCGATTGTTTCCCAGTGAGCCATCTATTTCAGTGTGTCGTCAGTCTATATGACACCATCTGGGTACAGTCTATAGAACCATCTGGTTACAGCCTATAGAACCATCTGGTTACAGCCTATAGAACCATCTGGGTACAGTCTATATGACACCATCTGGGTACAGTCTATATGACACCATCTGGGAACAGTCTATAGAACAATATGGGTACAGTCTATATCACACCTTCTGGGTAGTCTATATCACACCATCTGGGTACAGTCTATAGCACAACATCTGGGTACAGTCTATAGCACACCATCAGGGTACAGTCTGTAGCACACCATCTGGGTACAGTCTATATCACCCCATCTGGGTACAGTCTATAGCACAACATCTGGGTACAGTTTGTAGCACACCATCTGGGTACAGTCTGTAGCACAACATCTGGGTACAGTCTGTATCACCCCATCTGGGTACAGTCTATAGCACAACATCTGGGTACAGTCTGTAGCACACTATCTGGGTACAGTCTGTAGCACACCATCTGGGTACAGTCTGTAGCACACCATCTGGTTACAGTCTATATCACTCCATCTGGGTACAGTCTGTAGCACACCATCTGGGTACAGTCTATATCACCCCATCTGGTACAGTCTATATCACCCCATCTGGGTACAGTCTATAGCACACCATCTGGGTACAGTCTATAGCACACCATCTGGGTACAGTCTGTAGCACACCATCTGGGTACAGTCTATATCACCCCATCTGGGTACAGTCTGTAACACACCATCTGGGTACAGTCTGTAACACACCATCTGGGTACAGTCTATAGCACACCGTCTGGGTACAGTCTGTAGCACACCATCTGGGTACAGTCTATATCACCCCATCTGGGTACAGTCTGTAGCACACCATCTTGGTACAGTCTATATCACCCCATCTGGGTACAGTCTATAGCACAACATCTGGGTACAGTCTGTAGCACACCATCTGGGTACAGTCTGTAGCACACCATCTGGGTACAGTCAATAGCACACCATCTGGGTACAGTCTATAGCACACCATCTGGGTACAGTCTTTAGCACACCATCTGGGTACAATCTATAGCACACCATCTGGGTACAGTCTGTAGCACACCATCTGGGTACAGTCTGAATCACCCCATCTGGGTACAGTCTATAGCACACCATCTGGGTACAGTCTGTATCACCCCATCTGGGTAAAGTCTATAGCACACCATCTGGATACAGTCTGTAGCACACCATCTGGGTACAGTCTATAGCACACCATCTGGGTACAGTCTGTAGCACACCATCGGGGTACAGTCTATAGCACACCATCTGGGTACAGTCTGTAGCACACCATCGGGGTACAGTCTATATCACCCCATCTGGGTACAGTCTATAGCACACCATCTGGGTACAGTCTATATCACCCCATCTGGGTACAGTCTATAGCACACCATCTGGGTACAGTCTATAGCACACCATCTGGGTACAGTCTATATCACCCCATCTGGGTACAGTCTATAGCACACCATCAGGGTACAGTCTATAGCACACCATCTGGGTACAGTCTATATCACCCCATCTGGGTACAGTCTATAGCACACCATCTGGGTACAGTCTGTAGCACACCATCTGGGTACAGTCTATATCACCCCATCTGGGTACAGTCTGTATCACCCCATCTTGGTACAGTCTGTAGCACACCATCTGGGTACAGTCTGTAGCACACCATCTGGGTACAGTCTGTATCACCTCATCTGGGTACAGTCTGTAGCACACCATCTGGGTACAGTCAATAGCACACCATCTGGGTACAGTCTGTAGCACCCCATCTGGGTACAGTCTGTAGCACACCATCTGGGTACAGTCTATAGCACACCATCTGGGTACAGTCTGTAGCACACCATCTGGGTACAGTCTCTAGCACACCATCCGGGTACAGTCTGTATCACCCCATCCGGGTACAGTCTGTAGCACACCATCTGGGTAGTCTGTAGCACACCATCTGGGTACAGTCTGTAACACACCATCTGGGTACAGTCTGTAGCACACCATCTGGGTACAGTCTGTAGCACACCATCTGGGTACTGTCTACAGCAAACCATGCACCCAGGCATGTACCAAAGGTTGTGTCAGTCCTTTGTTATCAGGCAAACGGGAAACTGAATGTTGAAGTATGTTGGTTTCCTTATAGAATCTACCAATACCAAAAGCAAACACTATCACTCACACCAGTCCAAGATCACAGTTACTCATGCTTGAGATTATTAGTCATCATGGTTATGATCCCCTGCCTTTATCATGTTTATCATGTTTATCATGTTTATTCTACACAGAATCCCCCCAGGGAACACTACACCTTGGACAACAGACCATGTAGTCAGTTTACAACTTATCTGCACTTTACGAAGCTGTCAACACAGTCATCTGGGCCACGTGTTGCACTCTCCAGCTGATAAGCTGACGATGAGCGCCCTCACACAGACATGACAGATAACACTATCGTTCCTTGTCTTTGTTTTGCGATCACTGTGTTGACACATGGCTGTTGCCTGAACATGGAGACAGACTTGACTGTGCAGGATACAGCAAGCCACAAACTCGTCAACATCATCATGAAGATTCTTACCCATTGTTTTGTGTTGTTGATTGTTGAGGTATGCATGGCAATTAGAAATTATACACCACTTAATACTTTGGAAAGTTGAACATAAGCCTTATTATAGTTTTAATGACTTTTCTACAGATGTACATACAGTGATCGCAAATGTTAAGACTTGGAATATATAATAATAATTAAATTTCAAAATAGTGTCAGCATGATAATCATGATAATGATGGTTGGTATATAGATGTTGTTGTTTTTTTAAATTGCAAGTATGTAAATAAGTATGTATCTTAAAATGTATGTTGACTTACTTGGCATTGTTAATTTGGAAAACTATAGTATGCTGTATATGTTAAATTTTCAGCAAAATGATCGAGCTCAATGTTCTGTCAGGTTACCTCTTGTTTATGTGGCTTTTCAAGAGTCAATTTCCATACTTCTGTTTTGGAATTCAGTTAGAGACCTGTTCTTAAACATTTTATGCCCTATTTGTTATCAAAGAAGTGTAAACTCACCTAAAGAAAGACATGAATATTTACACATATTCATGTTAACTGTGTTGATTACATTATATAAATTCAACAATAACGGAGAATCAGTGAAGCGCTCACAGAGAGGTGACACCAGTACACAGGGCATGCAAACATGTAACGCGCCCTTTAGTGACTTCACAAGTACATGAAAAAACAGGTTTCCTAGTTAGAATGAAATACCCACATTTTCAAGAGTTCCTCCTGACTGATATCAGCTGTGGACATTAGCAGAAACCATCCTCATATGATGGTACCCATTTCCATTTAAAGTCATGTGAGTAATGAGAGTTATGCAATCAATAAATGCCAGATTAATATGCATAATTAAGTGTGTGAGCAGACAAACAAAGTAGAATATGAATAAAATCACGGAGGCAATGGCAAGCCTAGGTCCTCTTTGTAAATACAGTGTTCGAAAATAACTGCCTGCCTGCCTGTGGATGGTAGCTTTTCTGTCAGTCTGCATGAAATTGGCCTGACTGTCTGGCAGATCATTTTAAGACATCATTACAATTCAGTTTAATTATAACTCCTTGTAGATTCTCAAGTGATTGTTTGAATTATTATGAACTGAATCAAGAAGCGACTTAAATTGTCTCTTAATTTTTCCAATTTTTCACTATTTGTCTGAAAGTGAGCAGGTAACTTTGAAGATGGGAAGGCAACACTTGCCTGCCCGGCTGTCTTGGTGGGTGTTAAAATTATTTCCATTACTGATTAAGACATTGTAGAATCATAGATACCGTACTCCTAATTAGGAAAGGGTTTACAAGTGGACTCTTTATGCCCAAATGGATTCTTGAAAATTGGTTGCTTTTGTTTGTGGAAATCTGACCATACTAACTGCTGTCAGTGTTATGCACGAATCAAACACACGTCGGACAGTTTCTTACTCACTTGTAGAATGTAGATTCCAGGGCCCAGATGATACCATTACTAGCCCGTTTTAAGCATGATGGTTTCTTCTGTGGAATCGGCGTCCTTGATGGAGTATCATCAATGGTGAAGTGAGTTGGTGGTTGAGCTGCATCCGCCATGTCTTCACACGGTGAATATTACACTCAATGACTTCGTTTGAGCTTCGAAATCAATCAAGTGGTTTTAAGTACCCGCTTAATTGTGATTAGGCCTGAACACTGTAGGCTTATTATCGCATCAACTTTCATTGGGCTAGGTCAAGGTGCCAGGATTCATGCAGCGTGTGAATGATTCAAAGTTGAAATAGTTATTGCACTTCTTGAGAATATCCTGATGAGATCCATTGTCGACTGTGTCAGTACACACATCGTCTTCTCACCCAGTCATCATTCAATCCACAGATAAAATTTCTTCCAAGCACCTGTCAGTGTTTCAAGGGAGGTCACTCTTCTTCCGACCCGTGTCTGCATACCACTAAACATATTTATGTGCGCTTCCTGTTGAAATGTCATTGTTTAAAGAGGAAGGAAATGGTGAAATAAAACGACCTTTGGTTGAGAATACAACTGATAAGTTGTACATTAAAGGGTTGTCATTTTCTAAAGCAATTATAGACAGCTCATAAACACACGTTACCGTTAACGAATGCTGGTAAGTGGAGAGAATTTCAAGACGGATTGAGTGAGTGAGTGAGTGAGTATGGTTTTACGCCGCTTTTAGCACTATTCCAGCAATAACACGGCGGGGGACACCAGAAATGGGCTTCACACATTGTACCCATGTTGAGAATCGAACCCGGGTCTTCGGCGTGACAAACGAACGCTTTCACCACAACCCGTCCGCCACTTAAAGACGGAGAAAAGAAGATATATATATTTTCGAATACGACTCCATATGTCCCCCAAGAGGCACTTTATAGACAAACAAAGACCCAAAACCTGAAATTCACATGACCCTTATCAGTCAAAGCGATGACAAAAAGGTGACATGAATATGGAATACGGATAAAAGCCAAACATATCTCCAAATATGCTACAACTTGGAGAATTGTTATTCTAGCTTGTTTGTCAGTTTCACTGCAGTCATGTGATCTCTTCATTTTCGCAATCCCTTGTGTGAATTAGGGGGCAAACTTCGGTCAACTGACTGTCTCAGCAAAGGTGTACTCCAGCATGCACTGTGACTGCAAGCTCAAATTTGCTATGATTTTACATTTTATAATATAGGTCAGTCTTTCTTGCAGTTTTGTGTTGGGTACAAATCCGCTTTGAAATAAAAGCACCAAAGGCCTTTCCATGATCATGAGAAATATCTGCTATAGAAGCAGAGTTCATTGTACGACTCCGACCTTATCATGATGATACCAGCCAGCTAGGTGTTCGCGAGAAGGTGAGCTTATCCTATCCCACTGGTTGCACCCGTCACAAACACATGCAAAAGCCAGTCAACTATTCACCTGAAAAATACACGGTAAAATATGGTAAGAAAGCATAAATCAGAACGGGAATTACATCGGACACATATTTTGTCTCAATTGCTAACTTTGACTTCTATTACTTTACCATATTTTCAAATTTGGAAATGACCTCTATGTCTATCAAAAAAACTTCAGTAAACATTTGAATATTGTAGACCTGATCAAACAACTTCGGTGCAAGAATGGTATGGCGCTCCTTATAATCTTCGTAGACAGAGCTTGTTCGATCGTACCGCAACAATATTTCAGTCAGTGGGAAGCCCCAAGTGATACAGGTCGTTGTCGTTGAGAGCCTTGGTGGAGCCCGGGAGCTCTTCATCACGTGGGCTGTATTCAGTGAGTAGATACAAACGAAATCCTTATGATGCCACTTTGGTACAGTAATTTTTATTTTTTTTGGAATAGAGATTTCTCCTTATTTCAATTATTTTCTCGTTACTTGGACTTTTTCTCTCGTTATCTAAAGTTTATATAAATAACCCGAAATTTCGAGTTTTTTTCTTGTTACTTCAAATATTTTCTCGAAATTTCGAGTTTATTCCATAGAGTTAAAGAACGAGAATATACTCGAAGTAACGAGAAAAAAATCGAAATTTCAATAAAATATATGAAATAACGAGAAATTTCGATTTAAATAAAATAAAATTATGGTACCAAAGTGGCACTGTTGGGCTTTCGTAGCTGCATAAGTTCTGAGTCTCACCTTTAAGGAATTGCGTAATTGTGAACTCTGTTGTGGATGTCACATGATTTGAGGTATGACCACAAAAACAACTTGAGTCCACTGAGCTAATTGTTTCGCTGTGACAAGTCAGTGAAAGAAACAGGGGCCTATCACCTTTGGAAAATGGCCAAACTTGAAGAATGTGCAGTGATCAAGTACCCGCAGAAAAAGGATAAAAACCAAAGGCTCAAGATAAGAGTACAACACGAGGGAAGGATGCCCCTTCCGATGCCACGGTAAAGAGGTGGGCAGCAGAGTATTCAAGCATGGCGGGGAAAGCCTTGTAGACATCCCCGTCAGGCAAGGCCTGTGACGTCAGCAACACCAGGAATGATCCAGAGAATCCACGGTTTTATGATGACGACCTGGAATGACTGAGCGTCATATTGCTAGCTCGGTAGGCATTTCCCAGGAGAGAGTACGTTCCATTATCATAGAAACCACGACGGTGAACAAAGTATCAGTTCGTTGGTTTGCAAACAGTTCGACATTGGATCAAAACTGCACCAGGCACAGCGTGTCTCGTGATACTCCAGCTCTGTTTGAAGCTGATCCAGAAAGGTTCTTGCAGCGATTTGTGAACATGGATGAAACCTGGGTTCCCCACTTTCAGCCCGTGTCCAATCAAAAATTTGAAAATTGACAATTACGTGATGACATTAAGACCAAGAGGCTACAAGTGGTGCTTTGAACCTCTCCAGCACCACGTTATTCCATCTTTTCACAAACGTGAAGAAAGCCTTAGCCGGAACCCATTTTGACTCGAACGATGACGTCATAGCAGCCTTTAAGAACACCTTGGACAGCCGAGAGAAAGACTGCTCCGAAAGTGGGATACAATCCCGAGAAGATCGTTGGCAAAAGTGTATCGATGTGGAAGTGGATTATGTTTACAAACTGTCTTACGGTCGTATTTCTTTTTGAGACTTATTAATCACCCCTCGCGCACACAAATTTAAAATCATACTTTTTTAAGAACCAGAGGGCACAGGGATTAAACTTGGCGGGAATGGTAATGACTAAAAGAAAATCCAAGTTTTCCAAGGCATCACTATTTGCAGTCAGCATCGCTGTAACGATGTTGCAAAATTAATTTATGAATATTATGAAACAGTTATTATCTAAATAACTATAGATGTTTTCAGCGAAATACGTTTGAAGTATCATAAATATATTTCCTCATATGTCAGGTGAGTTGTGTACAGAGCCTTGTGGCTGTATCTTGCTCTTCATCACTTTGGCTCCCCGCCTTGGAAAGTTGGTCTTCAAAGTTCACATTCACTTCCGGTGTACATTTAGGTAAAGATGATCTTATTGCTGACGTGTCTGAATTTGAGGCTTTGTTTCTGTGCACAAGGAATAAAGGACATTATTTCTGCCATTTGGATCTGGAAAATACAGCTTTTTTATTACCAGATGAAAAAGTGTGATAAAAGTCTTTGATGATAAGATGTTCCCCTTCGCCTCCAGACACAAGACCTTCCATCAGTAAATATCGACTCTCATCTGACCAATGAATCCTCCTCGGTGTTCCAGTGTGCTCGAGCCTAAAAACCGGGCTTAACGGTCCCGTGAGTGTTAATGTGAGAGGGATGGACGTCTTATTGGTCTTCTAGCCTTCAATCCTGCTGCATTCAGTCGACTCCTGTTGGTGCTGAGGGACACCCTGTTGTGGGTATGCCAGTGATGAACAGTGCAAGTTGAAGTTGGCAGCCGTTTTCCCCGGCGTACAAGAAACCTGTCTTCTCTGACACAGATCTTCCATCGACGTCCTGATCTCGGCAACTCCACCACATGTCCAGTCAAAGTTTGTTTTCTAATCAGTCGGCTGAATACAGTATGATTAATGTTCAACTTGGTCGCAATAGCCCGACATGACATGCAAGTGACTTGCCATCATTTTATTTCCTGGGATAGTAGGCCGAGGCATGACAATCGTTCCAAAGACAGATTTTCAAATTGTTTTTTTGTTTGTTGTTTAACGCCGCACTCACCAATATTCCAGCTATATGACGGCCATCTGTAAATAATCGAGTCTGGATCAGACAATCCAGTGATTGACAACATAACAGTAGACAACAGGACCACGGAGGTGGTCGTTACACAGCTGCATATGATATTTACCGTAACTTAAATTTGTAAGCTCTCTACAACTCTCATGACAGCATTTCACGAAAATGTTTTCACTTAATGATTCTTATATTGGCAGAGATATATGAATTTGTCACAAACACAGCGCAGTAACATCGCAGCGAGGCACACCTAAGTACTCTTTCAACATCACCTCTACAGCAAGAACAAGATTAGGAAATTATGTGTTCACTGGAGAAGCGTAATAAAGACATGTACAGGGTAATGCACGACAGTCGGTAATAGAGAATCATCATGCACCAGCCAAGTCAGCCTGACCACCCGATCCCGTCAGTCGCCTCTTACGACAAGCAAAGTCGCCTTTAGCGGCAAGCATGAGTTGCTGAAGACCTATTCTTCCCCGGATCTTCACGGGTCAATAGTTAAAGTAACTGGCCTCACAGAAACAGACCAAGGGTTCCAGCTATTGAGTGTTGACTCACGTGTTGTCATTCATACAAGGTATTGGTCGTTTGATTTTGGTATTCCATGTATTTTTTTACTCCCTTGGGGCCAACCTATTAAACCAATGTGTAGACCATTATCAAAAATAATTATGCTCAGAATGCCATTTTCAGGTGAATCTTATTTTGCATCTGTTTTTGTGCTGCCCCGACTGTCAAAAGTCACATGCATTGGCTGCTTAGGCTCATATATACATTAGGCTAATATACATGTCCTGTACAATAAGCGAGATGTGGCGCTTTCATGCATTATTCACTGCACTTAAGTAAATGTATAGGCGATGCCTGCATTCGATCAGTAAATGCAGCTCTGTAAAGAAATAAAGGAGTACAAGCTGAAAAGGCTACATTGTGTAATAAGTTTTATACAACTAGGTCATGGAAGTTTTGTTTGTTTAATACAGCAATTGCAATATTCCAGCTACATGAGGGCAACTTGTAAATATCTAGTCTCAACCTGACAATCAAGTGATTGATTTTGTGAACGCAGTTGGGGTATGATAACACACGATCAACCAAATCACCATCCAGGCCACTCGATCTTTTACGACTAGCAAAGAATGCTGGAGGCCTATTCTACACCGGACTCCAAAAGGGCAGGAATGAAAGGGGCAGTAATACTTTCATACATCCCAATCTAAACGTGCCTGCCGGTGATTAGGGTCAGTAGGATGCGAATGAATGCCCTCCATGACAGAGACTATTACGCACTGTCTGTGTAGAAATGTTAATGGCACTGGCGTTCTGCAAGGTCATTTCTGAGTGTTGAGGCAGTCATGAAGTGATGACGTGTCTAGCAATCAGGAGAAACCTGTCTCCCTGCTGTGTGGAGGAACAGTGTCAACCACCTGCATGTCGCTGGGTAGCTGATCCAAACGTCTGCTATCGATTCCTAGTGATCACACTTTGGACGACACGATATTGTGTTGACCCAGTTTCAAGCATGCCTAATCCAACCGACCACTTTGACATTGAGGGTGCACAAGTGTATTCAGCTATTGCAATCCTCAATAGCAAATGCTGTTGTGCTCTCTGATAATGATGGGCAAGGATTCTGTCATGACACATCCAAATACAGGTTTTCAAGCACCGACATCGGCATCCATGTCACCTGAAGAATGGGCTTCCAATAATAAAAGTAAATCAACATTCAGAACTTTAATCATTAGACATGATCACAAAGACATGATTTGTTTCCAACGAATTTTAATGGCATTAAATTTGTAGCATGCAAGTTAAAATTAGTACACCACAGTTTATACAGATAACAATATACATCTGACAGTTGGTTCCTATTCCAAAGTGTTAAAATGTTCATGAGAACACATGTATACAGTATTATGTTGATGTCAGTCTAACCCCTAAAGGTGGTCTCAGATTGAGGAATGCTGCAACCGCTTGTCATTAACTATTTATGTACACACAGTATTGCCTCGTAGTATAATACCTTAAAATTAATCTAGTACAGCCCAGCTGATGGCAGCATAAACACACACAAAATAAATAAAATAAAAATCTCCATAGTCTGAAAAATAATAAAAAATAATGATAAATATAACCATATCACTCATACACCACTTATACATCAAAAATACCCCAAAAATAAATCACAGACAATAATTGTTCAGATCACACGAGAGATAAAAGCAATGGCTCTCCCGGTTGATATTGTCATCAGTTCATTGTGGAGAGTATTCTTGGTCTTATCAATTTGTTTTGTTAGCTTGGCAAATGCATTCTCCTTTACAAACTGATCAAACTTTAATTTCATCAAAAATAACATCTTAATATTCTGAAACATCTTAAAACTGAAATTAACTAAGATTTGTAAAATCCTGAGGTTTCTTGATTTACTTCAGATTGGAGTACATGCAAGTGCCAAAGCTAACTCTCTCCTCATAGTCCAATCATGGCTTGGGCTAGATATGTAATACCATTTGCTGATAATGAGCATATTCAGTGCTCATGTCATGCAACCTCTGCACTAGCAGTACATCTGCGTGCTGACATGTTGAGATCAGGTGAGGTCCAACCCATGACAGGATCTTGTGTGTCATGCCAAGACCAGGATTGTATGGCCCCCAGTGTTGGAAGGTATCAACCCTGCTTGGTCTTTGCTGGACTCTCATATAGCAAGCTTCTGCTGCTCCATGACCTGTCATACTTTCATGTATTTGGTCTTTGATGGAGCAGGATGTTAGCTTCTGTCTTGGTACATAGCACCTCCTTTTTCTGCATTGATCTCAGAATACTATGTCTCTTCCGTATCCATGGTAACTGTTCTGAGCCTCTGCTGAGGGATGATGGGATTGTGTCGAAGGTCTAATTGGCAACGGTTTGTTTCACGTAGGATAAAGACTGGTAACCGTTTGCTTCTCACTAAAAGGCAACTTGGTCAACGAGAACTTTGTAGAAAGTACTAGAACTTCCAATACTACAAATGAATTCGAAATATAGCATTGATTCTTGATGTAGGAAAACATTTTAACAACTGAAATCCAACATTGACATCAAATTTAGCTTGGTCTGTACCAGATCTTTTGTACATCTGATGCACAATAAATCAATGTAGGTAATTTCAGCTGTGGACCAAAGTCTGATCCTAGTGATCTACAAACAATAAAAACATTGGAAATAGTTGAGAACTTTCAATAAAATTTGCTTTTGACACTAACAGAAACATGAATAGCAAATAGTCGCTGTTCTCAGTTCTTAAAAAAATTCCTTTTCACTTTTGGGTGTGTGTTTTCATATATAACCCCCTCTGCCCAAAAAAATGTATCCCCAAAAATATGAATAATAATAAATAATCCATAAATAAAGGGGGATTTAAAGCTCTTCATTCTAAAATAATATGACAATTTGCCGTTTTAAGGGATTATCTTCTATTGGGGTAACAAATCGTATAGGAGACTTTTCTGAAACCACCTTACCCCCTCCTAATGATGAACAAACTTCAAGTAGAATACATAACCAGACTTATGAATAAATTTCCATGCATGCATGCCATGTCTTGGCTTGGCTTGACAACTAACAACATGCAATAGATTGGATTGTGCACAAGTCACATCAACCATGTATAACATTTGGTTGGGACGTTCACCATACAGCGGGGTGGTTACAACATTCAAGAGAATCATGCTTGTCTAGAAAAGCTGTAGTTGATTGGATTAAGCTATTCCCCTTGCTATCTTGTATCAATAATGAGTTGTTTGTCAAGTAGTACCTAGTTTACATGCAAGAAAGATGTTCTAACATTCCTGTCAAACACAGAGGACACATTGACGATGTACGATGTACGATGATCCCTCCCGTAACGCGTCCCACCCGCAGATCAGTTAGGTGCTGCACTGACAGCTCGGTTTTGTGGTCACATGGCGGTCATGTGACCTTGGCGCTGCTGCATGTGCTGCAGGGCCCCCCCTCGAGCTGGCCCTCCCCTTGCCAACCCCCGCAGCCCCTTGGTGCTCACCGCGATTTGTGAGCACCTTCCCGGTTTGCCCCCTTACCTGAAAAAAAGAAGAAAAAAACAGTTTAAAAAAAATGTGTTCTTTCCCTTAATAACAAGATATATATTAAGAATATATTATGTTATGTTGTTTCTTTCAGTTTATGAAAGTTCATATTCTACAACAGTTATCATTGTTTGTTGATTCATGGTGGACTCAGCAATATTCCAGCTATATCAAAGCAGGTCATAAATAACAAGTCCGATTCAGAGAAACCAGTGATTGATATTGTGAATAACATCCCGTGTTGAGGGTACTATGGCATGCAATCAATCAAGTCACCTGGCCTGACCGTCCGATCTATTTAGTGGCCTCATACAACAAGCATAGATTGCTGGGGACCAATTCTAACCTGGAATCCATTATGAAGCAAAAAAATAATTATTACATTTCTCAGAACTTCTAAAACTGTACAGCAAGGGACCCTGGTTATTACTACAGGAAAACTTGCACATGGTCCTCTAGTTCTTTGCAATATGTGTCCCTGACCTAACATATCTTAAGATTCGTCTTTTTATCACTACACTCTACAAACTACAGGTACACAACCACATATTTCAACATGTTAAGGGGTATTATTGATGTAGTTAACAACATCCGGTTTTGTCTCTTGCAGTAATGTTCTAACTTACTGATGATAGCAGCTGTTCAGACCCCGTAGTTGACAGCTAGGCGTTCGCGAAGAGGCTGGGGGAACTGGTCAGAGAACTTGGACCAGTTTTCTTCCCCGACTTGATTCTTGAAACCATGTAGGATCTGAAACAGAAATTGTATAATTTCATGCTCATTTCTTTGTTTGCTGTTCAACGCCACACTTAGCAATATCCCAGTTTAATGATGGCATTCTATAAATAATTGAAAATAATTGAGTCTCGAGCAGGCAATCCAGTGATCAACATCATGAGCATCGATCTTGGCAGTTGGTTTACAATGACATGCATCAACCAAGTTAGCGAGTCTGACCACACTATCCCATTAGTTGCATCCTAGGACAAACTTCTAACCCATTGTGTTCATACTCATTGGTATTATCAAATTTTATTAAAATGTGATGCTGAACTAATTTTCACACAATAAATTCATCATTATCATAAATTGAGGCTTGAATGAGACTTGACACCTGCATGTTGGGGGAAACTACAATCCAGATATTACACCTTTTCTTCTTTGGGTGCTAACAAACCAACAATCACAATCAGTGCTAATCTTGGATTTGTAACAATGATAGTTGTATCCTGGCAAACCTCAATAACAAAAATCTGCACATCAAATTAAGGTGTCTTCCAAAACTGAGCCACTTGTGCCTCTTTATTACTAGTTTATCTAGTATCTTGTTTGTTGTTTAAATCCCCACCCAACACTATTTCAGCTGTATGACAGCAGCCCATAAATAATTTGGTGGGCACCTATTCTAACGAAGAGTTCCCACTGGGGAAGAAATGTAATTCTTACTTTGTAGAACATTTCCTTCAGGTCAGGTTTGGGGTGCACCCATGATGCAACAGCATCACAGAAGAAGATGAAGTCCTGCACGACTCCGGCTGGGTTTGCCCCAATCATCAGACAGATACCGCGGAACGCAGAGTCCTTCTCTTCGTTGTCTCGAATGTTGCGCAATGATGTGCACCTGATTGAACACACATGCTGTATAAGTAGGGGAGAGCACTCTGTTTAAGTTCACATGAATTAACCAAAAAAAACAAAAACCCATACTACTGCCCGAACTAGTTATTTAGCACGTAGAGTTATTAAGGTTTATAGAATGCACGTTGACAATATCTCATTATGAACATATGGAAACAAGACATAAATGCATTTAACACAGATACCAGTCACAAAAGCATGTTTTAATCTATATAATAAAATCAAATGCATGAGACGTGCAAGCAACAGACATTTAAGTCCATACGGTATCTGGCATACAGAATTGAAAACATTACAATGATGACATCAAACAAGTTATCTATTCACGATAGTTTCCATTTTAGCATTTGCTTCCAATCTGCAGACTTGCATGATCAGTATATGGTTATTTATAAAGATAACATTCAACTATGTCCCTACATGTGCAAACTAGGTTGAGAAAGAATCTCTGAAACCAGGAACTAAGAAATAGCCAAATGATAAACATGATAATTCATGAAAGCATCAGAGCTCTTTAGAATTTAATATTTTTTTTAAATTTCAAAACTGAAATAATTACATGATTGGTTAAGCAGATAAGGTAATTATGTGCACCAATGTCAACAGTTAAACAGGTTAAGTTGATGAACATGAATTCCCTCTCAAGTACGTTAGTTTACAACAATTGTGCTCCAGATAGAAATGTTATACACTGGTGACAGACCATAACACATTCTACCTGGTTTCAGAGAACACATACATGATCCTCTCCCAATTGTTAAAAATAAAATGAAAAGTGAAAAAAGAGAAATAAAGAAAGTTACACACCACTGCCTGATAAACTGTTGTAACATAGGGGCGACTTCTTGCGGACATACTAAACCAAGGCGACCAATTGTTATGGCTATGTAACCGTGGTCACAAGACGAGAAGACGGGGAGCAAATATAAAGGGAAGAAAAACAGAGAAAGACAACAAATCAACAAAACGTACATTTAATAATAATAATAATGATAATCAAATCAAAACTTTGCAGTTATGTACAAAATATATGGTTCAGAATAAATGCAAAGTAAAGCTCAAACAGTGAATAGTCCAAATTGATTTTGTTTAGATTTTGTAAGTAGATGAGATGGAAGACGTAGCACAACACGCCACAGACAACAACAAAGGGAGGAAAACAACACAGTAGAGCTCAACACTGTAGTTCTCAGTATCAATTTGGGAGTAGGTATGATTCTCACAGATAAAGGTATACAAGTATTCACTGGCAACCTTCTCGCATAACACCTATCAAATTTGAAAAGGTTCAAATTACTTCAACAGAATTTCAGTTTGGAACAATCTTATTTTGGTTCGAATCAAATACTGCGCTGTGACCGTGCAGTCAGAAAGCAGAAGTTTTCACGCCATGTTGTTTTCCCCATAAATAGTGTCTAATACTTTTAAAATCGTCTTTTATTTACTGTAAAAAGTCACATTGTGAAAATACCAATCATGTTGAAAAATCTAAAATAACAGTAGAGATAAATAGTGATGTTAAACATGTGATCCATAACAACTTAATCAATTATTTATCAAAAAATCAATTAAATTGCTCAAATATTGTCAATGAGAAAATGTATTCATCAGTGCAATAATGGTAACATGATAAGACGGCACAATACTTGTGACACCACCATTGTTAGTAAGAACAGCTAGCCTGTGGTTTCATTCCAGTAACACTATACCACAACCCATGCAATGAGAGACCAGTGATTGCACAAGCTGTGGCCAAACACCATCAAATATAGGACAGTGCATCACAACATTGTCAAATGCAGAGAGGTAATGGCGGTCAAACTTTACAATCTACATTGTATGTACATAGAAATTAATATACCGATACTGCAATATTGAGTTACAAATAAATACTAATTACTTCTCAGGAAAAAGAAACATTTCAACACAAGCAATTGAACATACACCTGAAATATGACATGTTCTATTATAATGTCTAGTTAATGCAACATAAAAACAAATTTACCATTTATCACATGATTGAGTGCAAAGTTGGATTGAAACCAAAGGCTAAACCAGGAGACCTAAAATATTCTTCAGCAGGTTCCCTAAAATACCTGTTGCATAGCATAACTTATTGAAGAAAAATCTTGATACTTACATGCATGTATTTTGAATATTAGATTAATGTACCAATTTTGTGGCTTTTTTTTTTTATTCAAGTGTATACATTACTGGTAAATTTGGATAAATTGCTTTCCTTCATTATCTCATATCTTAAGAGTTTTTTATGCAATATTTAATAACCCTGCTTGAACAAATTTGGTATCATGTGTTAGCTCAGAACACCAGAGGCTCAGGTCTTTCAAGTTTACCACTTTGCTGAAACCCATGAGTACAGAGTGAGTGAGTGAGTTTGGTTGAACGCCGTTTTAAACAGTATTCAAGTTTTATCGTGGTATGTCTGCTTAATGTTGAAGA
Source organism: Haliotis cracherodii (assembly GCF_022045235.1). NCBI lineage: Eukaryota > Metazoa > Mollusca > Gastropoda > Lepetellida > Haliotidae > Haliotis > Haliotis cracherodii. The sequence goes on from NW_027266297.1 coordinate 3,826,502, forward strand.
AAGTTTGAAGTGATGCAGGTTTCGGACGTTTGACACTTTCATGAAACTATGAGTACAGAATGAGTGAGTGAGTTTTGAACAGTATTGCAGTTATCTCACGGCGTATCAGCTTAATGTGAAAGGAAAACCCTAAGTGAGCCTGTGAGAACAGAGATGGAGCTGACGAACCAAGAAATATACTCTGGGTGAATCTGAGTTTCCAACACATGATCAAAGTTTGTGGCACACCCAAGGGATGCAACTCTCATCACCCTTGCTCCATGTTCATGTGAGAATGGAAAAGCCCAATTCATTGGCAGCCGAGTAATTCACCTTAATTCTCATGAGATTAAATTCCTTTTCTGTATTTGTTTCTCTTCAGAATGGTAACCAGAATTTACCATTGAAGATACAATAGTGACATTACGTTTAGCAAGGTTAAAGAATCCCTCATGTCACATGGTGTATTGAGTAAGATCAAAGACATCAATACTGTTTATGAAAATTTGGCCATGTAGATAACACCAGTACATACATAACTAGTTTTCAGGAGCTGATTTTCATATGACTATGAAGTTTCAACTGAATTTCACCAGTTCATGTCAATCTAAAGTCACCACTATTAGCAAGACCCTTCAAGAAAAAACAATTCCAACAACCGCTTATGTATCAGAAATGAAAAACATTTCCCCGAGTTTGCCCTAATGTGACATACAGCCAAATATAATTCTGGATTAATTATCAATTGTACCTTCACTTTCATAAGGGCAATTGATTTTTCAAATGGTCAAAACCAACTGAACAATCAGATACAAAAACAGATTCAGGAAAATTTCAGCTGGAAACCAAATTAGGGCAAGATATCTTAAAGCAGCGGACTGCTTATTGAGACGGTGAACATGCCCAACTACTTAGCCCATAACAGAGCCCCTCAATGGTGATGACACAAGCGTAAGACAAAGCCACTGAAGCACCCACACACTACTTACCTGTGTTCTCCAGGAGTGTTTTAGGTGTGTTGGGTCGGTTGATAATATCCACAAGATGACCCAGGGCCAGCTGGACATAGGGCTGCATGTCGGCACCTATAAGGAAATGGTCAGTCTGAAATTTGCATATTCATTATGTTGTGGAATTCCAACTTTCAGACAATCACCAAAGTATATGTCAAAGGCTTGTAAAGGCAGTCGATCAACTGTGGACATTTGTGTTCCGATATGATACTTTATTAGCTGTGTTTTTACGCCCTGGATCCAGGGGTTAGTGTAAGTTTACTGAAACGTGAGCCCTGGAGATAAAGAGGACCTTCATGCATTCAAAAAGAAAAACCCTGTTATGTTTTTAGCTGATAACCGCACTTTTGAAAGTGTCATTTTGTGAATCCTATTATAAATACAAAAAAATTAATCTGTAATTGTCTTAACGTTGAAATGTTTAGAATTAACAGAAAATGCCAAGTAACTACCACTAACAAAATCAACAGTTGTTTTGCTGAAGTTGGTGGAAATGTTCTATATTTAGACATGCATAGGGATAGGTCAACATAAAGCAACTGAGATGAAGTGTAGCTTGACAAGTGCATAAACTGAACAATCACTTCCTGGCAAGATAGGATATAGATTCTTTGTACTGCAATCCCATGATAATTATTGTCAGGCATTTTTAAATGATACGATTATGAAAGGTACAATATAACTTTATTTTTGGAAGAATCTGAGGACATGCGAGACCAGTGAAACGTCAAACAGGGCTAATGGACACACTTTGTGCTATTGTGAATTCATATGGCCCGTCCAGTAAACTGCAGTCTTGTATTTCTTATTTCACCCGACGCTCTACATCGATAATACATTTCAGCAGATTGATAATTGTTAAGACAATTGATCAACAGTCTGAGCAATAAATCAATCGCTCCAACACAAGTTGACACGTAAATGAACAGTCACTAAAGCCTGACTACCTGATCCATTTGGTCGCCTATATGGCCAGCATAGGTTGCTGGGGACCTGTTCTAACCTGGGCTGATTCCAATGTCCAGGATTTACTTCATTATAAACATTGATTGTTTTGAACGATTGAGCAAGTAACAGTTACAGAGAAACACCTACCCATCTTTATTGAAATCTCGCCAATGGCCCACGTAGCGTTGTTGCAGACAGATATGAATTCTGGGTTCAAGTTGTTTCCTAAGATTGGCATGAAGTCTCCTGAAAAATGTAAAGCAATAATAAACAGTGGGCCAATTACTGATGATTTTCTAAAACTATCTCTTGTGCAAGCAGTTTGCCCAGATCAGACAGTACGATACATTGAATCATATGTTGTCATGAGTAAAATGTCATCATGTCTCAGCAAGTATGCACTTAAACTGCTTAATGTTGTCATGGACTGGTCATCATGTCTCAGCAAGTATGCACTTAAACTGCTTAATGTTGTCATTGACTGGTCATCATGGTATCCATTATGAACATACAGGAAAAGGGAAGTGAATGAGAAAAGGTACATCAGCATGGCAAGCTTGTACCCCATACATATATACCTTCACATTCTGGTTAAGAAACGAGTGAGTGAGTTTCGTTTAACACCAATGAGAACAGTATTTTAGTTATACCGACATGTCAGCTTAATGTGGGATAATAAACCTGGAGTGATGCAGGTCTTAAATGTTTACCAATCTGTCCAACACTACGAGCATGGGTATGGTGCTAACAAACCTAGAGACATCATTGGGGACAATCTGGTATTCAAATGCAAATCTGCACAGCAAATACCAACACCTATGGCATTACAGATGACAGAGCCCTCCGACAACAGATCAACCAACCAACCAACAAACATACAATTTGAATTCACAAGTATTAACTATAATCCTCTGGCTGGTTACTGGTAAGTGACATTTCTTCCTCACCTATGCATGGTCTGACATGCTGGAAACAAGCTTTGGTCAGGTCTCCGAGTAGGGCGAAAGAGCTCTGACGAACCTCCGGCATAGGGTCCTGCAACCAACATAATCAATTAGTTTGACAAAATTAATTTCATCTTCAAACACATCAGCTCGTCACAAGGCCAAACAGTAGTGGCCTGTCATCATTACCTGTACTCCCTAACAAGGTAGAGACATAAGGCTAGGAGAAAGAAGGAAATGTTTTGCGGGCATTGTTATGTCAATTTAAATGATGCATGTCAGTAATTAATATTGGTAAAAAGGAAATATTTTTAAAATACCCATGTCATATAAATCATACTCTGTCATTCATAAAATGACAACTGAAATTGTATTTAAAGAGACAAAAGCAATGTGTGCCCAGTTAAAGAAACCTTATTTTAAATGGTCAAAATGTGTACATTTTCTGTCCATTTTATTCAGTTCCAATATGTAGCAAAACTGGTTCAGAATTATAGCCTGCAAATGCTCCTAATCAATGAGGACTACCATCATTGGATGTTTACTTGTCCTGAGCACAATAGTCTGGGGCTAGCAATTCCCATGAAGTTGAAAGGTTGCATACCTGCATACACT